>NC_058133.1:89152305-89224622 GCF_016433145.1 Gracilinanus agilis | reverse complement strand
CTGCCTTTAATCAGGATGTAATGACCTTCCCTGTCTTTTTTAATCTTATCTATTTTTACTTTGGCTTTGTCAGAAATCATAATAGCCACTCCTGCCTTCTTTTTCTCATTTGAGGCCCAAAAGATTTTGCTCAAACCCTGAACCTTAAACTTGTGTATGTCCACCGGCCTCATATGTGTTTCTTGTAGACAACATATGGTGGGATTTTGGTTTCTAATCCACTCTGCTATTTGCTTACGTTTTATGAGCGAGTTCATCCCATTCACATTCAGAGTTATAATCATCAGTTGTGCATTTGCTGACTTTTTCAAATCCTCCCCCATTCCTACCCCTTCTCCTTAAGCTATTTCCTTTAAAACCAGTGGTTTGCTATTAAGACCCTATCTCTTATCCCCTCCCTTGATTGACTTCCCTTTCTGCCCCCTCCCTTATTTCCCCCCCACTTTTTGTTTTTAAAGGCCTTATGAATTCCCTCCCCCTTCTCCCCTCCCTTTTTTTTGTCCTCCCCACTCCCCTGCTCCCCTTGGTTTATCCCTTCTAACTTTCTCAGAAGGGTTAGATAAGAGATTTATTTCCCAATGGATAGTATAGCTACTCTTCCCTCTCCGGGTTGATTACACTGAGAGTAAGGTTTGATTATTATCTCTTTATGCTCTCTTCCTCTCCTTCTTATAATAGTATTTGTCCCCTCTCCCTCCCATGCCCTCTTTGTGTGTAATAGAATATTCTATTTTCTTATTCACTCAAGTTTCTCTTGGTGTCCCCTGCTATTCACCCCCTCTTTCCCATCCCCCATGCCATCTTAGATTATTTATTGTTCCACCCTCACTCTGCTAATTATTCTTCTGATTACTATAATAGTGAATATTATAATAGTGAGTAGAGTTCACTACAGAGAATTAAACATAACATTTCTCTACATAGGAATACAGATAATTAGATCTCACTGAGGCCCTTAAAAAGGCAAATTTAAAAATTATAAGTTTTCTTTCTTTCCCCTCTGTATCTTATTTACCTTTTCAGGTTTCTCTCGATTTTTGTGGTTGGATATCAAACTTTCCATTTAGCCCTGGTCTTTTCTGTGCAAATACCTGGAATTCTTCAATTTTGTTGAATGCCCATACTTTCCCCTGGAAATATATAGTCAGTTTTGATGGGTAGTTGATCTGTGGTTGCAGGCCCAGCTCTCTTGCCTTTTTGAATATTGTATTCCACGCCTTGCGGTCTTTTAGCGTTGAGGCTGCCAGATCCTGTGTGATCCTGATTGGTGCTCCTTGATATTTGAATTGTTTCTTTCTGGCTTCTTGTAAGATTTTTTCTTTTGCTTGGAAACTCTTGAATTTGGCAATTATATTTCTGGGTGTTTTCTTATCTGGGTCAAATGTCGCAGGTGTTCTATGGATCCCTTCAATGTCTATGTTGCCCTCTTGTAGGACTTCAGGGCAATTTTGCTGAATTATTTCTGTTAGTATGGAGTCCAGGTTTCTATTAATTTCTGGTTTTTCTGGAAGACCAATTATTCTCAAATTGTCTCTTCTAGACCGGTTTTCTTGGTCTGTCACTCTCTCATTGAGATATTTCATGTTTCCTTCTATTTTTTCAGTCTTTTGGCTTTGTTTTATTTGTTCTTGTTGTCTTGAGAGATCATTAGTTTCTACTTGCTCAATTCTAGCCTTTAGGGATTGATTTTCGGCTATAATCTTTTGGTTTTCGGCCATAATCTTCTGATTTTCGGCCATAATCTTCTGGTTTTCGGCCATAATCTTTTGGTATTCCTTTTCAATCTGGTCATTTCTGGAGTTCAATTTGCTTATCAGTTCATTTGGTTTCTGAGCCTCACTTTCCAATTGCATGATTCTACCTTTTAAACAGTTATTTTCTTGCCAGATCTCTTCCATTTTCCTCAAAATCTCAGTTTTGAACTCTTCCATAGCTTGTGAGGAGTTTTCCTTATTTGAGGAGGGTCCGGATGCTTGTTTTTTCTCCTCCTCTGTTTGCTCGGTTGTCTGGATTTTCTCTGTGTAAAAGCTGTCGAGTGTTAAAGACTTCTTTTTCTTATTGTTATTCTTTCTCTTCTGAACTCCCTGAGGCTGAGTAGCCATCATTACCCCAGCAGCTTCTCATATTTATCCTCGCGCTCAGTGTCTGTCCTCTGCTGGAGGTTTCTTTACAAGTCTCAGGGCGCTGCTTCCACAGTTGTATACCCGTCCACACTGGTTCCCCACTTAGGCTTTAGTTCCTGGCTGTGTCTGTCTCCACCCATGCCTCCGCAGTGCCTGCGTTCTGCTCAGTCTGCGTTGTGCACCCTGCGTCCTGTGCCCGCGCTCAGATTTCGCCTGCTTTCTTTGGATTAATGGGGTCCTAAGTCTTGCTGCTCTCAGGAACAGGTCCCGGAGCTGCCAATGACTCGATGGGTGCCCCAAACTTGCTCTATTTCTTTTTAGCTGGCTTCAGAGCTCTAGATCTTGTGTGTGGAGGGGGTAGGGGTGGGGCGGTTGCTCAGCCCGCAATTTAGTGAGAGCCCTTTATAGCCTGGAAATGTCTCCATTCCACGTACCTTCCACGCTGTGCCCTGTTGTGGGGTTCCTCCGTTCGTCTGGACTTGTTTTTATGTTCCCTTGAGGAGTTTTGTGTGTTTTGGTCAGGAGAGGTTAAGAGCTGCTTCTTACTCTGCCGCCATCTTAACCCGGAAATCTTGGCCTCTGGATTTTTGAAATGAATGCTATGTGGAAAATACGCTAAGGCTGCAAATCTAATTCTCTTCCACTACCCAAATATAGTGGGAATGATACCCCTGACCTAATGAGGGCAAATGATCTTATGTGTGATCTTATTCCAGCTTTGGAGTAAATAGTTCTCTGTTAAAGCAAAGTAATTCTGTAAAGCTCAGGGGCTTAGACTCTGAAAATCAAGGTATCATAATTGGTGAAATTTAAGCTAGTGTCAGAGATAAGAGATTCATCTTCCAACCACCTAAAGGTGACTAGTAAGGGCACTAGAAGATAAAACAGATCTGGTTTTCAGACCAGGAGGGACAGAAAATCACTGTAAAAAGGAATAGAGAGATAGATAATAGAAAGATAAAAAGAGAAGAGATAGATAATGGTGAAGGTGCTGCTGCTGCTGCTGCTGCTGTTGCAGATAATGGTAATAAGAAGTAGATAGACAAGTAACAAGGTAGTTAGGATATAAAGAAATGTTAAATAATTGACCATATCAATAAGAAAACTAACAGAAATCACACGAATATCTTAATATATGCAAAAGTAGCCATTCCTGCTAAAACATTAGAAAGCATTATAATAAATAGGCTTTTCCTTAATATGATAAGTAGTATTTATCTAATGCCAACAGCAAGTGTCATCTATAATAAAGATAAGCTAGAAGCCTTCCCAATAAAATCAGGAGTGAAGCAAGGATGCTCATTATCAGCACTATTATTCAATATTACATTAGAAATGCTAGCCTTAGCAACAAGAGAAGAAAAATTAATTGAAGGCATTAAAGCAGACAATGAGGTAACTAAACTATCATTCTTTGCAGATGATATACCTAGAAAATTCCAGGAAATCAACTAAAAGTTTGTTGAAATAATTAATAATTTTAGCAAAATTATAGGACAAAAAATAAACTCACATATATTACCATCATTTTATGTTTTATCAACAAAGTCCAGTAGCAAGAGAAAGAAAGAAAAAATGCATTTAAAGTAAATCTATACAATGTAAAATACCCTGGGAATGTACTTGTCAAGATAAACACATAAATTATATGAACATGATTAAAAAACACTTTTCACACAATTAAAAATCATTTTTCAGTTCTAAACAACTGGAAAATTATTAACTGCTCATGAGTAAGACAAGCTAACGTAATAAAAATGACCATTCTTACTAAATTTATTTACTTATTTAGTGTCATACCAAGCAAACTACCAAAATAATTATTTTTACAGAAATAGAAAAAATAACAAAATTCATCTGAAAGTACAAAAGATCAAGAATATTAATAGAATTAATGGGGAAAATGTGATGAAAGGTGACCTAGCACTATCAGATCTCCAATTATTTTATAAAACAGTGGCATCAAAATAATCTGTAACTGGCAAAGAAATAGAATTATGCATCAATGAAATAGATTAGGTACACAATGGACAGGGATAGAAGACCATAGTAATCTAGTATTGATAAATCCAAAGAACCCAGTTTTGGGAATAACTTATTTGTCCCTATTTGATAAAAAAAAAAGAAAGAAAGAAAGATGAAAAAACTATAAAACACTATGGCAAAAACTAGGTAAAGACCAACATCTCACATCTTACACCAATAAAAGGTCAAAATGGGTATATGCTTTAGACCAGTGATGGGCAAACTATGGCCCCTACAGGCTAGATACCCTGAAATGTTCTATCCTGCCACCAGACATTATTCCTAATCTGACAAATCTACAATGAGTAGGTTACAATACAATGAAACTTTGAAAGAGTTGCCTTAGAAACAGACTGACAGATGAGGATCTTCTTTCCTTTGGCCCATCACTGATTAGACATAAAGGGTGATAATATAATCAGATTAAGGGAGTGTTTACTTCTCAGATGTATGGATAAGGGAAGAATTATGACCAAAAAAGATACAGAGAACATTACAAGATATAAAATGAATGCTTTTTACTATATCAAATTAAAAAGATTTTTGTACAAACGAAACAAATGCAACCAAGATTAGAAGGGAAACAATAACATGTCAAAAAAATTTTATAGCAAATTTCACTGATAAAAGCCTCATTTCTCAAATATATTTTGAACTGAATTAAATTTATAAGAACACAATTTATTTCTTACTTGACTAAGAATGAGATATGAACAAGCAGTTTTTAGATGTAGAGATCAAAATTATCTTTAATCACATGAAAAAAATAAATTTTCTGAATCATTCTTGACTAGAGAAATACTAATTAAAACAACTCTAAGATAACACTTCATAACTACCAGACTGACCAATATGATAATAAAGGAAAGTGAAAAATATTGGAGGGGATTGGCAAAATTAGGAAACTAATGCATTGTTAGTGGAGTTGAGAACTGATCCAAGCATTCTGGAGGGCAATTTGAAACTATGCTCCTAAAGACTATAAAAGTGTACATACACTTCGATACAGCAATACCACTACATGTCTCTATATCAAAGAGTTTTTTTTTAATATTTTATTTTTTAGAAAAATTTTCCATGGCTCCATAATTCATGTTTTTACTTTCCCCTTAACCCCTTTTCAACTCCCCCCATATCTGCCCTGCATTTCCACTGGTTTTAACAAGTGTCATCAATGAAGACTTATTTCCATATTATTGATAGTTGCATTGGTGTGGTCATTTCGGGTCTACCTCCCCAACCATGCCCACATCAACCCTAGTGCTCAAGCAGTTGCTTTTCTTCTGTGTTTTTTCTCTTGTAGTTCTTCCTCTGAATGTGGGTAGCATCTTTACCATAAATTCCTCAAAATTGTCCTGGGTCATAGCATTGCTGCTAGTACAGAAATCCATTACATTCTATTTTACCACAGTGAATCAATCTCTGTGTACAATGTTCTTCTGGCTCTGCTCCTTTCACTCTGCATCAATTCCTGGAGTTCATATGGAATTCCTCCAGTTTATTATTCCTTTGAGTAAAATAGTATTCCATCACCAACATATACCACAATTTGTTCAGCCATTCCCCAATTGACAGGCATACCCTTGTTTTCCAGTTTTTTTGACACCACAAAAAGCACAGCTATAAATGTTTTTATACAAGTCTTGGGTATAGTTCCAAATTGCCATGCAGAATGGTTGGATCAGTTCACAACTCCACCAGCAATGGATTAATGTCCCAATTTTGCCACATCCCCTCCAACATTTATTACTCTCCCCTGATATCATTTTAGCCAGTCTACCAGGTTTGAGGTGGTAACTCAGAGTTGTTTCTATTTGCATTTCTCAAATTATTAAAGATTTAGAACATTTTCTCATGCGCATATTGATAGTTTTGATTTCTTTATCTGAAAATTGCCTATTCATATCCCTTGCCCATTTGTCAATTGGGGAATGGCTTGATTTTTTTATACAACAGATTTAGTTCCTTGTATATTTGAGTAATTAGACCTCTGTCAGAGTTTTTTGTTATAAAGATTTTTCCCCAGTTTGTTGTTTCTCTTCTGATTTTGATTGCATTGTTTTTGTTTGTACAAAACCTTTTTAGTTTAATATAATCAAAACTATTTATTTTACATTTTGTAATTTTTTCTAATTCTTGCTTGGTTTTAAAATTTCCCCTTTCCCATAGATCTGACAAGTATACTATTCTGTGTTAACTTAATTTATTTATGGTTTCCTTCTTTATATTCAGGTCATTCACCCATTCTGCATTTATCTTGGTGTAGGGTGTGAGATGTTGATCTAAACCTAACCTATCCCATATTGTTTTTCAAATTTCCCATCAGTTTTTGTCAAATAGTGGATTTTTGTCCCAAAAATTGGGCTCTTTGGGTTTATCGTACACTGTCTTGCTGATGTCATTTACCCCAAGTCTATTCCACTGATCCTCCCTTCTATCTCTTAGCCAGTACCATATTGTTTTGATGACTGCTGCTTTATAGTATAGTTTAATATCTGGTACTGCTAGGCCCTCTTCCTTCACATTTTTTTTTCATTATTTCCCTTGATATTATTAATCTTTTGTTATTCCAAATGAAATTTGTTATAGTTTTTCCTAACTCAGTAAAGAAGTTTTTTGGTAATTTGATAGGTATGGAGCTAAATAGGTAAATTAATTTGGGTAGAATGGTCATTTTTATTATGTTTCCTCGTCCTACCCATGAGCAATCAATGTCTTTCCAATTGTTTAGATCTAGTTTTAATTGTTTGGAAAGTGTTTTGTAGTTGTGTTTGTATAATTTCTGTGTTTAGATAGATTCCTAAGTATTTTATATTGTCTATGGTGATTTTAAATGGTGTTTCTCTTTCTACATCTTGCTGCTGTAATGTGTTGGAAATATATAGAAATGCTAATGGTTTATGAGCATTTATTTTGTATCCTGCAGCTTTGCTAAACTTGTTGATTTTTTCTACTACCTTTTTAGTTGATTCTCTGGGAATTTTTAAAGTAGACCATCATATCATCTGCAAAGAGTGATAGCTTAGTTTCCTCATTGCCTAATTTAATACCTTCAATTTCTTTTTCTTCTCTAATTGCTACTGCTAGTGTTTCTAGTACAATCTTAAATAAAAGAGGTCATAAAGGAGATCCTTGTTTCACACCTGATCTTATTGGGAAGGCTTCTAATATATCTCCATTGCATATGATGCTTGTTATATATACTGTTTATTACTTTTAGGAAAGGTTCTCCTATTCCTATACTTTCTAGTGTTTTCAATAGAAATGGGTATTGTATTTTGTTAAAGGCTTTTTCAGCATCTATTGAGATAATCATGTGATTTTTGTTGGTTTGCTTGTTGATATGGTCAATTATGTGAATGGTTTTCCTAATATTGAACCATCACTGCATTCCTGGTATAAATCCCACCTGATCATAATGAAAAACCCTCAAGATCACTTCTTCAACTCTTTTTGCTCGTATTTTGTTTAAGATTTTTGCATCTATGTTCATTAAGGAGATTGGTCTGTAGTTTACTTTCTCTGTTTTTGATCTACCTGGCTTTGGGATCATTACCATATTTTTATAATGAAAGGAGTTTGGTAGAACTCCTTCTTTGCTTATTATGTCAAATAGTTTGTAGAGTATTAGAATTAGTTGTTCTTTGAATGTTTGATAGATTTCATTTGTGAATCCATCTGGTCCTGGGGATTTTTTATTAGGGATTTCTTTGATAGCTTGTTCAATTTCTTTTTCCAATACTGGATTATTTAAGTATTCTATTTCTTCTACTGTTAATCTAGGCAATTTATATTTTTTAAAATATTCATCTATCTCCCCTAGGTTGCTATATTTATTGTCATATAATTGGGCAAAATAGTTTTTAATGATTGCCTTGATTTACTCTTCATTAGAGGTGATGTCTCCCTTTTCATCTTTGATACTGATGATTTGGTTTTCTTCTTTCCTTTTTTCAATTAGATTGACCAGTACTCTACCAATCTTATTTGTTTTTTCAAAGTACCAGCTTCTAATCTTATTTATTAATTCAATAGTTCTTTTATTTCTGTTTTATTGATTCCTCCTTTAATTTTTATAATCCCTGTTTTGGCCTTTGACTGGGGATTTTTAATTTGTTCCTTTTCTAGTTTTTTTTTATTTGCATGCCCTCTTTAATTTGTTAATATTTGCACTCAATGATAAAAATTTCCCCCTGAGTACTGCTTTAGCTTCATTCCACACATTTTGGTAGGATGTCTCATCATTGTCATTGTCTTCAATGAAATTATAAATTGTTTCTATGATTTCTTCTTTAATTAACTGATTTTGAAGAGTCATATTATTTAATTTCCAATTAGTTTTTGATTTGCCTGTCTGTGTGCCCTTAATGATTATTGTTTTTATTGCATTATGATCTGAAAAGGTAACATTTATTATTTCTGCTGTTTTGTATTTGTTTGCAATGTTTCTATGCCTTAGTACATGGTCAATCTTTATGAATGTACCATGTGAAGCTAAAAAGAAATTGTATTCCTTTTTGTCCCTATTTATTTTTCTCCACATATCTATTAAATCTGATTTTTCTAGGACTTCATTCACCTTTCTTATATCTTCCTTATTCATTTTTTGGTTTGATTCATCTAGATCTGACAGAGGAATATTTAGATCTCCCACTAGTATAGTTTTACTATCTATTTCCTTCTTGAGCTCTGCCAGTTTCTCCTTTAGGAATTTGGATACTATGCCATTTGGTGCATACATGTTGAGTACTGTTATTTCCTCATTGTCTATACTGCCTTTTATCAGTATGTAATTACCTTCCCTGTTTCTTTTAATCAGATCTATTTTTACTTTGGCTTTATCAGAAATCATGATTGTCACTCCTGCCTTCTTTTTCTCAGTTGAACCCCAAAAGATTTTGCTCTAGCCATTGACCTTAAACCTCTGTATGTCCACCCACCTCATATGTGTTTCTTGTATTCAATATATGGTAGGATTTTGGTTTGTAATCCACTTTGCTATTTGCTTCCATTTTATGGGTGAGTTCATCCCATTCACATTCAGATTTATAAATATCAGTTGTGAATTCCCCAACATTTTGGTATTCTCTCCTAGTTCTACTCCTTCTTCTTACACTATTTCCTTTTAAGTGAGTGTTTTGTTTTAAACCAGTCCCCCTTGTTCCCTCCCTTAGTTTACTTTCCTTTCCAACCCCTCCCTTATTATTCCTCTCTTTTTATTTTTTAAGGCCTAATGAAATCCTTCCCCTCTCTTCTCCCCTCCCTTTCTTGACCTGCTCATTCCCCTGCTTCCCTTGGTTTATCCCTTCTGACTTTCTCAGTGGGGTTAGATAGAATTCTATATCCCAGTGGATATAGCTACTCCTCCCTCTCAGGGTTAATTCCACTGAGAGTAAGGTTTAAATATTACCTCTTAATACTCTCTTCCTTTCCTTATAACAGTATTCATCCTTCCCCCCTTCCCATGCCCTCTTTGTGTGTAATAGAATATCCTATTTTTCTTATTTATTCAAGTTTCTCTTGGTGCCATCTACTATTCATTGCCCCCCCTCTTTTTCCCCCTTGTATCATCTTAGACCATTTAATACTCCAACCTCTCCATATGAATAATTCTTCTAATTACTATAAAAATGAATAGTATAATAGTGAATACAGTTCACTACAGAGAATTACACATAATATTTCTCCATGTAGGAATATAAATAATTAGATCTTATTGAAGCCCTTAAAGAGGTAAATTTAAATATAACAATTTTCTTTCTTTCTCCTCTGTTTCTTATTTACCTTTTCATGTTTCTCTTGTTTTTTGTGGTTGGATATCAAACTTTCCATTTAGTCCTGGTCTTTTCTGTACAAATACTTGGAAATCTTATACCTTGTTGAATGCCCATACTTTCCCCTGGAAGTATTCAGTTAGTTTTGATGGGTAGGTGATCCTTGGTTGTAGACCCAGTTCTCTTGCATCTCTGAATATCATCATATTCCAACCCTTGCTGTCTTTTAGTGTGGAGGCTGCCAGATCCTGTGTGATCCTGATTTGAGCTCCTTGGTATCTAAATTGTCTCTTCTAGCTTCTTGTAAAATTTTTTCTTTTCCTTGGAAGCTCTTGAATTTGGCTATTATATTCCTGGGGGTTGTCTTTTCAGGGTGATCTATGGATCCTTTTGATATCTATTTTGCCCTCTTGTTGAAGAACATCAGGACAGTTTTGTTGGATAATTTCTTGTAGTATGGAGTCCAAATTTCTATTGATTTCTGCTTTTTCAGGAAAACCAATGATTCTCCTATTGTCCTTCTTGACCTGTTTTCTTGGTCTGTCAATTTCTTACTGAGATATTTCATGTTTCTTTCTATTTTATCAGTGTTTTAACTTTGTTTTATTTTTTCTTGCTCCCTTGAGAGATCATTGACTTATACTTGCCCAATTCTGGTCTTTAGAGACTGGTTTTCTGCTATAATCTTTTGATTTTTCTTTTCAATTTGGTCTATTCTGTTTTTCATGGTTTCCTCCAATTTGCTTATCATTTTGTTTGACTTCTGGGGCATCTTTCTCGAATTGGGAGTTTCTTTCTTTTAACCTGTTAATTTCCTTTTGAGCTATTTCCCACTTTTTTTGCCAAATCTCTTCCATCTTTCTCATAATCTCAGATTTGGACTCTTTGAGAGCTTATGACCAATTTTCATTTTGGGGGGGGAAGGTTTGCATGTGATTACTTGTTTGTTTTCCTCTGCTGTTTGCTCTGTTGTCTGAATTTTTTCTGTGTAAAAGTTGTCAACTGTTAAAGATTTCTTCTTGATCTTTCTCTTTAGAGGTTCTTGTATATGACTTGCCATTATTGTTATGCTATTGTTCTTTCTCAGTCAGAAGTCTGGGTGAAGTAGACATCTCTTCCTATTGAGCTGTGGAGTAGTTTTCACCTGGGTCACTGCATTGTGATGCTCTCTTAGCTTTAAACTCATGCCCACAGTTGGTCTGAGCTCTTTAGGCTCCTGGTGTCTCAAGTCTAGCTGTTCTCAGGTTCAAGCCTCCTGGTGGTCCCCTTGATTGCTCCTCTGCCCGAGGCTCCTTTAGCAGTCTCAGGGAGCTATTTCCACAGTCATGCACCTCTTTCACACTGGGTCCCCACCCAAAGTCTGATCCTGCACTCAATGTCCACACATGTGCTCAAGGTCTGTGTTCAAAGTCCCAGTTCTTTAGCTTCTTGGGGTCTTAAGTCTTGGTGGTCTCAGGAGCAGACCCTAGTGATCCCAGGTAGCTTCCAAGAACTTAATGAATGCCCCAAACTTTCTCTAACATTTGTGCACTGGTTTTGGCACTGTTGGTGGTGTGTGTGGGGGAAGGAGGTTGCTCAGCTCATGTTTTATTGAGAGCTATTTTACCTCCTTATAGCATGGAAATGCCCAGATCCCATGGACCTTCAATGCTGTGCCCTGTTGTGGGGTCCCTTCGTTCATCTGGATTTGTTTTTTATGTCCTCTTCATGAGTCCTATCTCTGTGGGTTAGGAGAGGATAAGCACGCTGCTTCTACTCTGCCACCATCTTAACCTGGAAGTCCTCAAAGAGTTTTTGAAAGTGGGCAGGGAGACCTACTGGTAGAAAAATATTTTTAGTAGCATCTTTGTGGTGGCAAAGTATTGGAAATGGAAATATCCATCAATTGAGGAATGGCTAAACAAATTGTGTTTATAATGGTGATAGAATACTGTTGTGCTATAAGAAATGATGGACAGGTTGATTTCAGAAAAATGTGATAAGATTTACCTGAATAGCAGAGTAAAATAAGCACAAGGAGAGCATTGTACACACTAACAGCAATATTGTATGAAGATCTTGTGTGAAAGACTAAGCTACTCTCAGCAATACAAACGATCTATTGTAATTCTGAAGGTTGTATGAAAAAGAATGCTAACCATCTTCAGAAAAAGAACTGTTGGAATTGAAATGCAAATCAAAGTGTATGATTTTTCTCTTTAGTTTGTGTTTTTATTTGAAGTTTTCATTTTATATGAACATTCTCTTATAATAATGACTACTATGGAAGTATATTTTGCATGAAAATATATGTATAAGCTAGATCAAATTGCTTACCATCTCAAGGAGCAGGTGAGAATGGAAAAAGGGAAATAATTTGGATCTTATAATTTCAATAAATGTATGTTGAAAATCATTACATGTAGATATGCATGTATATGGAAAAATAAATTATTTTTAAAATATAAATTATGATGGATATCAATATAGAACTTCTCCTTTATTTTCTGTTTATATGTTGGCAGAAACACACAGACACATACACACACAGAGAAAGAGAGAGAGAGAGAAATATATGTATAATTGCACAAAAATAATGGTTTTTATTCTTTTTAAGATTATTATTTACATATTGGCTTCTAATTCTCAAATTATATTTACATTTTAGAAAAAAATCTTTCCCTATACAATGGCATTAGCTCACTTTTAGACAGTGTTTTAATGCCTACAATACACTTTTCACAAAACTCTCTCTCTCTCTCTCTCTCTCTCTCTCTATATATATATATATATATATATATATATAATTTTTCCTACTAAAAGCTAAAGTCCTCCCATTCCAATTTATACTCTCTAAATGCTATTTAAAAGACCACATATTCCTGTGAAAGTGTATCTAAGTACAGAAGGAACATTTCTAATGGAGATTAAAAAAAATATCAACAGGATATCATCCCATCTGTCATTTAGAATAATCTGTGAAGCAACCTCTCACTTATAAGTCAGTTAATTTTGTTTCCTCTATATCCTTTATTTTTTTCTTATTTGGACTCTGATATAAAATAAACTTTTAAAAGTTTCTATAATTTTAAACTACTATTATTGGCTGGAAATACAAACTCAAAAGTAAAAACATCACCTCCCCTCTACGTACATGTATTCTAATTTGTTGGGAAGTTTGCCTGGAATGCCATAAATAGCAATAATGTGAATATTCCTATAATAGAATAGGGATGCTTAAATGTTAAAGCAAGGTGTGTGTATTTTATCCTAGGGTGATAGCCAGCCACTAAAAGTTGTGTTTGTTTCATTGTTTTGCTTTTGTGGTGAGGTAGCTTCATAGAGAAGTTTTTTCTTTCAGAAAGATTGTTTAGGTAGGTGTCAAGTGGATGAATATCAGAGAAGAAAGTTTGGAAGAAGGAAAACCAATAAGAAATTCATTATAATAGCCCAAGTAAGAGAAGATGAAAGTCTAAATTAGTGTTATTAATATGAGTGGACACAAGGGGACATCTGAAAAGATAATGTGGAAGTAGAATTAGCAAAACCTGGCAACTAATTGTATGTCAGGGGTGCAGGAAAAGGAAAGATCAAAGATAACTCCAGTATTACAAACTAAGTGATGGCAAAAAGTAAGCTTCCTTCCAAAGAAATATAGAAAATAGGAGCAAATATAGCCTTTTGTTTTCTTTTATTTTTGGAGGTAAGAATATAATGAGCTCTTCTTGGAATGTATTTAGTTTGAGCTGCCTATTAGAGTAGGCAGTATGAATCTTCCCTCTTAAGAATGGTACATTTGCAATTCATTCTGCCTCTAATCCTTTACATGAATATTTAAAATAATGAGGGTAATAACTTAAGTAGAAGAAGAGGGGGTGACCTTCTGGTGAGTCTAGACAATTTTAGACTTTGTTGAATGCTGTTACACAAAGATAACTCTAAGATATATGACAATAAGAATAACTATAATGAATGAAACAGAGACACCAAAAAGAAAAAAAAATCATCATGAAATGTCAGGGTAGAAAGGTTATTACTAGCTATGAGGGATCAAGAAAGACTTCATGGAAGAAGTGACATTTGAAGTGGATGGGCTTTATAAAAATATAAATAGCTAGAAGAGAAAAAGAATTCCAGATATAGACAACAGCAAGAGCAAACAGGGGAAGAGAAGGGAGAAAGGATTTATTAAGCATCTAATATTTTTCAAGCACTATGCTAAACATGTTAGAAATAATTTCTCAGTCAGGAAGATACAAGACATATTTAAATGGCAGAAAAGAATCCTTCTAATTGGAGGTTTAGAATGTCTGTAAAAAGATAAAATAAAGTAAGAAATAAAAGGCAAGATAATGCAAGGTTATTGATAGCTTTGAATGACAAGCAATACAATTTGATTCTTACTCAAAAAGCAATAGAGATTCACTAAAGAATTTTGAGCACATGGATGGTATGACCAGATCTGTGAAAAAGAAAAATTAGTCATGAAAAGTATAAAGAATGGATTGGGTTGAGGATATTAAAAATATGGAAAAGGGAAACCATTTTAAAAGGCTGAATTCAAATATGTCAAGTGGGTCTATTGACAGTTCAAATAGTGTGTGACAAGGAGAAAAGAGAAGAGACCTATTGGTTACATAATGTAAAAGCACAGTAAAATCAAAGTTATTTGTATATGAGAGTAGAAGAAAAGGGAAAATCCACAGATAACAATACATTTTTGATTATTGGAGATTCTTTGATTTTATCCCTGACTAAAGTAGAAAAGCAAAAAGGAAGAACAAGTAGAGGCAGAAAAATAATGTTTTGTTTTGAACCCATTGAATTTAAGATACACATGGAATACCTTGTAAAAAATGGATATGTGATTCTGGAGCTTCTGAAATAACTCAAGGTTAGTAAAAGAGATTTTGAAGTCATCCATGTAGAGCCAAGAGTTGAAGCCATGGGGATTACTATGATCACTAAAGTACAGAGAAAGGAGAAAAGGCCAAATAGAGAGAATTGGAAATATTTGTTTTAAGGCAAAAAGACACAAAAAAGGATAATGAAGAGCAGGCAAATAGGTAGGGGTTAGGGAAACTAGGCAAGTGTAATACTTTCAAAACCAATGGATGAGGAATTATCCACAAGGAAAAGTAATACATAATAGAAAATGCTGTAGAGACTTAAAATAGAAAATTGAAATGTCATAGAACTCTGTCATTACAAGGTCACTGTTGACCTCCAAGAAAGTGAATTTAATAGCATAGTGAGGCTAGAAGCCAAATAACAAGGGAATAAAAGGAGGTAATAAGTAATTGACTATGAAATTGTGGCACCAAATGTAGAAAATTTGTCTGTAAAGTTTAACAATAAAAGGAAAGAGAGAGGTTGGATGGTCACTCTATGGAGTAGATGGCTCCAGAGAGAGTTTTATTAGAATTATGGTTATCTGAGCATATTAATAGATATAGAGGAAGAAGCCAATGATTATCAAAAGATTAAAAACATATGGGAAAAAAAGGATAATTGTTGGAGAAATATCCAGGAGGCAGGAAGTGGTGATGGTATCAAAGATGGAGCAGAAGGATTAATAATAATGAGGGTTTATGGCTCAAAGGACTCAGTCTCTGCTGATTCTGAGAACTATAGAATATTGAACCAGATTGAAGGAGTTCTCTTCAGATAGTCATCTTCTTTTCAAGTAGTCTCATAGTCAAAATTATATACTATAAATGGGAGAAGAAATAGTTGGTTACTTGAAGATAAGGAAAATATTTGCAGTGATCACTGAGGAAGATAGGAGATGTGGGGTATCATATACACTGCCAGATTTACTCTCCGCTTTGCTCAATTTTTACTAAATTTTTTTTTCTTGGTAACTAGGCAGTGTGAAAATGTCTGTGAGGAAAAGTGGATAGTTAAGGGGGGAAGACTGGTATAAAGGAAAAAAAGCAACAATAAAAACATTTTTCAAGTGTTGTAGAAAGATTGCCAAGTACCGATGAAAGCTGAAATAAGAATTGTGCACTATTCATTTTAATTAATTAACTGAGTTAAATTTGTGATTTTTTTTCAGTTAAATAACTCAGTAACAATAACAGAGAATTTGGATGACATGGATTATTTAACAATGAGAATTAGCATATTGAGAGTTTTTTAAATGAGTAGGAGGTGTGTTGAAAAGGGAAGTTAACATTCTGATGGAGGAACAGGGATTGTTGGTAAAGTATGAAAGTGGGAGATGATGGCATCACCATAGGGTATGAAGACAAAGGAAGTCAGAAAGAATTGAGATAGACTTAAAGTATAGGGTGAGTTTGTCAAGGGACCAAAGCTGAGAAATGGAAAAATCTTGTTCATAGAAAAGCCAGAAGGCCAGTGTTTCTAGACAGAAGAGTACAAGGCAGAGTAAGGTATTAAAAAACTATAAAGGTAGAGATTAGTTTAAGAAGAGTTTTGAATGCTAAATGGAGCATTTTGTAATTGTTCCTGGAGGTAATAGGAAGCCCCTGGGATTTATTGACTAGGTGATGGACCTACATTTTAGGAAAATCACTTTAGTGGCTGAATGGAAAATGGATTGGAGTGAGGAGAGACTAGAGACAGACAGAGATGAAAAAAACCATCAGAATAATCCAATCATGAGGTGATTAAGGCTTGAACAAGAGACATGACAGTATCAGAGCAGAGAAGGGGATGCATTGAGAAATACTACAAAGGTGAATTCAGTAGGTATTGTCAAGGACTTGGATATAAAGGAGGGGGATGAGAGATAGTAAGGAATTCAGTATCAAGATGACTAGGTTACCAGCTGAGGTAGTGTAATGATCTTGTTGCCCTCAAAATATTAGGGAAAGTAGTGAGGAAGTGAATGGGGCAGGGATGATGGAGAAAGACAGTGATTTCCATTTTGGACATGTTGAATTTAAGATTTCTATTATGCATACAATTAAAGATGTAGGAAAGGGAGCTGGAGATGTGAGACTGATAGTCAGCAAAGAGCTGGTAGATTTGAGAATCATCAGTCAAGAAATGGTAACAAATCCATGGAAGCTCATGAGATCAAAAACTGAAGTAGTATAGAGGGGAAGAGAAGACACACCATTATTCCCATCAAGTGCTCAGTCAGCCTTTTCCCTTAACTTCTCCTACTCTCCAAGTGGACTGCCCAATCCATTTGCAAATAGTTGTAGATCCTTGGAATTTCTTACTTATCTATATATAAAACTTATCTCTCTCTAATTAAGAAGTAATCATGATTCCTGGTTAGACTCTCTGTTTGCCATAGCATGTGTCCTTGATCCCTATGATAGTCATTCAAATATTTGAAGATTCCTAAGATTCCCTACTCCCCCTCCCCCCAAGTCTTATCTTCTCCCAGTTGTATTTCTCCATATTCTAGTATAACATTTATCCTTGTCCAGGTTCCTCAGCATTTTGGTTTCTCTACCTTGAATATCCTCCACTTTGGCAATGTCTCTGCTAAAATCTGAGTTTCAAAATGCTACATATAACAATTGTTCCAGATGTTCAATGATCAGCATGCAGCATAGTGGAAATATAATATAGATTTTTATGGTTACTATTCTAAAAGACATTAGGGTTATAATTGCTATTATTGTTTTTATTAAAGATTTGTTTAAAATGAAATACACAGTTCATCAAATGCTGAGTTCTCAAAATAATTGGATTATAGATTCTCTAAAATTGGATTGAATTCAACTGTCCTTATGGACCACAACAAATTCTTTAAAATTTTAATCTTAGCCTGGGGAAACTTGTCAAGGGCATATAAGAACTAGGGAAAGAAGTTCTAAATGTTCTTCAAGTTATGAAATGTTTTCTGAAATTATTATTTTTCTTTGCTCTTTTGATAATTTGTGTTTTCTGTTTTAAACCAAACCATAAGAGCATAAATAATAAAACTGCTAGACAGGGTGATTCTTGCCTTTGGCTCAAATAAGCTAACAAAAAAAAAACCAAAAACTAGTTATATTTCCTCTTAATGTCAGAAAAGTAAACTTAATATTGCCTAACATAATCCTTTATAATAAGAGTGGACAAGCTATTGTCAGCAGACCAAACATATACCACAAATCTTGTTGGCCAACTGTTTTTTTTTTGTTTGTTTGTTTGTTTGTTTTAAAAAATCTTTACCTTTCCTCTTAGAGTCAATACTGTGTATTGGCTCCAAGGCAGAAGAGTGGTAAGGGTAGGCAATGGGGGTCAAGTGACTTGCTCAGGGTCACACAGCTGAAAAGTGGCTGAGGCCAGATTTGAACCTAGGACCTCCTGTCTCTAGGCCTGACTCTCATTCCACTGAGTTACCCAGCTGCCCCCTGCAACTCTTTTTTGAACAGGTATGAGGTATTGTTTTTTTTTTATATTACAAAATATAAAAAAAGATTACCTGGAGTTGCACAAAACAGACAATTAGAACATATTTTGCCCTCACCCTGTAGCTTGTTGATCACTACTGTAGAATTAATGCAGCCAGGTGGCACATAGAGAGAGCACCAGGCCTGGAGTCAGGAAGACCTGAGTTCAAAGAGGAATTCAGATACTTATTCTCTGTGTGACCCTAGACAAGTCTTTTAAACCCTGTTTACCTCAGTTTACTCATCTGTAAAATGAGCTGGAGAAGGAAATGGCAAACCACTCCAATGTCATTGCCACAAACACTTCCAATAGAGTCATAAAGAGTTGGATATAACTGGAATGACTGAATAACAACATCAACCACAAAACAATAATTTTAGAATTGAAAATCACAAGTAGCATAATGCCTTTTTTGGCTTATTAATTTAACCATTAAAATGATTAAAGTAAGAAAAACTCTATATTATTAAATTTATTAAAGTAAGAAAAACCTTATAAAACAACTGTATGTATCATTAGTATGTTATTTTTGAAATGATCCATTGGGGAGACTGGTCTCCCAAAGGATCACAGTGGGGAATGTGCGTTTTGAAGTGTCGTAGCAGGGGAAACTACATTCCCCAGTGTGCCCCAGGGGTCCCTCCCTTTTACTTCCTGGCATGGGATTGGTCCATTCAGATGGAGAACACGCCTCTCCCACTTCCTGGCACAGGATTGGTCTATGTAAGGACCAATTCCGCACCTAGGAGGGAACTTTGAATCAGAGGAGATTCAGAGTAGTGGGGGAGTGAGTTAATTTCAGCAGGGTAAACTCTGGTTTTTCTTACTTTGGTAAAGTAAATATTATAAAAAGAGTTTTTCTTATTTTAATCATTTTAATTGGGAATGTAGTTTCCCAGCCACAACATTTCAAAACCCACACCATTCAGTCTATATCTGAAAGTGAGATGCACATTTTAAGTAGTGTCTGAGCATTCTTCTTTTTTCCTCTCTATTTCTTCTTTCTTTTTTATGTTTTTATGTTTTACATTTTTAGTTACATGTAGAAAAACTTTTCTATAGTTTTTTTATATTCTAAAATTCAAATTTTCTCCCTCTCTATTCCTTCATGCAGTGAATAACCTGATATCCTTACTTTCATGTAATGTATATTTCCATATTGCTTATCATAGTAGAAGACCTATATCACATGTACAATAGAAACCTCATGAAGACTTAAGTAGTGGAAGACTACATGTTTTGATCTCTACTCAAATTCCAATAGTTCCTTCTTTGTTTATGCATAGCATTTTCTTCATGAGTCCCTTCTGGTTTCCTCGGAAATATTGGTTCAGTTATTCACTTTTGATCATTATATAATTTATTGCATCTTTCCTGATGATCTCCTCAGTATACATGCATTCAATCATCCTCTTTGGGGAGATGACTTAAAGTCTGCATTTGCTGTGGTTGTTGTTCACTCATTTCAACTGTTTGACTGTGATCCCATTTAGGAGTCTCTTGGCAGATAATGGAGTGGTTTGCCATTTCCCTCTCCATCTCATTTTACAGTTGAGGAAACTGAGGCAAAAAGGATTAAGTGATTTGTCCAGGATCACATAGCTATTAAGTGTCTGAAGCCAAATGTGAACTCAGATCTTCCTGACTCTAGGCTCAATGTATACTATCCACTGTGCCACCCGTCTGCCCTAAATCTACATATTTCAATCAAAGCTCTCTATTAAAGTTTTGTATCATTGACTGTTTCCTGGACATCTCCACCTAAGTGATAAATTTAGAACCTTTGACGATATTTACTTCACATCTGTCCTTCTTTCCTAGAACCTGGTGAAGTAAAATGTCAGTAACACAAAAACTACAAAAAAAGAAGTTCAGAAAGAAAATTATCAATGCCATAAATACTAGTTGAAAAGATGGGATTAAGAATTGGCCCTAGCAGCATCTTAATGAAAAAGTGGGGAAAATTTTAACGAATTGAAAATTCCAATGTGCCTCTAATTTGGCATCTTTAAAAAGTTCCACAGAAAGTTTGGCATGTTTGGGGACTCAATATGACCAAAAAAGAAATATATTTCCTTTAAACCTATAGTAGCATGTAAGAACATCCTACTGATCACCTATGCTAATTATATCAGAATCATTCTCACTCCCCTTTGTTGATTCTAAGCAGTTTCAACTTAATGTAAACTTTACCTCAACAATACCTTTCAGATTATCTTTTCCCCTCCATTCATGCTTCCACTGTCCTACTTGAAGTTTTATCACTCTGAATCTGGACTCCTTCAAGGTTCCCCTAAATATTCTCCTTGCTTTGATTCTTTTGCCTTTAAATACAGGATTTGCATAGTTGACAAATTAATCTTCCTAAAATTTATATCTGATTATGTCACTCTTCACAAAAAATTTCTATCTATTCCTATTGACTCTTGAATAAAATATAAAGTTATTATTCTGCCTAGTATTTAATGCTCTTCATAATCTGACTCCTTTTATTTTCAGATATTCCATATTTTCCTCCTCATATACTTTATGTTGCAGACAAACTGGTATTGGTGAATCTAATTGTTCCCCAGACTTGATATTTTTGTCTTCCATGTCTGTCTTTAAATAAGCTTTTGCCTGTACTTAGAACATTCCTCCTCTTTTCCCTCTGTCTCTTATGATTCCTAAATTTCTCCAAATCACAGCTTATAGGACTCCTCCTACTTTACTAATCCTCCACTTCTCTGCCCCCTCTAAAATTACTTTATATTCATGTGTTTGGGTCCACAGCCTGATGTTTTCAACGTGTTTTTATCTCTGTGGGCATCTATCTGAAGGGTCTCAAGGGTACAATGGAGGATACTGAATCCTTAGGATATCAGAAGTCAGACCCTCTAAGCACATAGCTTAGAAAAGGAATAAAGGGATGAAGGAAGTCATATGAGAGGTCAGGAGCCAGGATAAGATTTTTCAGAAATACTACACATACTTCCCCCTTGACCATTCATGAGTTTAACCCTGCTCTTTTCCTCTCCTTCTATGAGTTCAAGAAGAGAATCTCCCAAGATGAAAAGCTCTCAATGGGTAGGAAGTCCATAACCACTTGCTGCTTTTGGTTATATGGCTTTCCATTGAGCTATTGACTGGCAAATAAGCAACATGGTGGCTATGGTGGAAGCCCAAAATAGAGATGAGGCCAAGATGATGAGATTGACTAATGATCAGAGGCAAAGACAGAATTAGAATATAGTGGACTGGAAAGTATTATAAAACTTTAGATTATGCTAAATTCAGTCTAGGAAGTCAATGCTAATCCTTTTCTAGCCTCCTTTTATCTAGAGCTATGGCTTCTCAAATTGAAACTCCTTTTGCTAAAATTGTTCATGCCTTAGGAGTGGTGATGATGTTTAAGGGCATCCGTTAGGTGGATCAGGGGCAAGATGATCAGGTAAAATAATTTCTTTACAATTTTGCAATGTAACAGCTGTTTTACAGTTATTTACTGTGTTTTAAAAATCCATGTGGCTTCTTAAAAGTGATTTAATTCTTATAATGAAATTTGAAGTTCAAAAACCATAACTTTTCTAATTGTGCCAAATTAAGATTGCCATAATTTTAAGATTCCACAATGATATTCCTTGTCTTTTTTCCCCCCTAAGCTGACTTCTAAATTTAACCAACCCCATTTCATAAGTCTTAGACCAGACTTGGAATAGAGGAAGCTGGGGGAGAAAATAGAAGACCCTGCCTGTGACAGGTCAATGGTGGAGATAACTGTAGCAGTTGGGAAATGGCACCTAATCTGATTTTTTAAAATGACTGGTGGTTTGTAAATACTTCCACCTCGTGGCCAATTTATTTATTGCTCTCTGGAACTCACTAATTAATTAATTATCAAATGATAGCTTTGCTTCTCTAGGTTTAAGAACATAGGAAAACAAGCCTGGCATTGACACATTTGATATGGCATCTAATTATGATATAACATTCCACCTGGCTCTGACCATTGCTACAAGAATGTTTTATTTCCCCAGGAAAATGTGAGCTCTTTGAGAGTAAATTTTGTTTCATTTTTATCTCAATTTCTTAGCATCTACCAGAGTGCTGTAGATATAGAAAGCACTGCATAATGCTCCCTGAAATGAATTATTTTGCTAAGAAAAGTATATATGGTTGCCTCCTTCACTCCAATGAAGTATCATCAGTAAATATAATTTAAATAGAAAATTTATCAAAAATATCTCAATATCTTCAGGCCAAAAATAAAGTTATCATTTTAAACATCATTATGTTGTCCATTCTAGCTCTTTTCATACTCTCTCTGCTAAAGATTCTTAGAGAGAACAAAAGAACGTTACACAGAAAAATCTGGATGAAGGTTTGAGTTTTCAAAGATTGACTTAATGAAAGATGCCAGGATTTGATCTGGTCAATATAAACCTAGAGCTAGGATTCTAAGCCGCAGATTTCTTCTTTAGAAGCTCTTTGATCAACCCTCTTGTAAGTCTCTTCTTCATCTGTGGGATTGTTTTGTTTTGCTTATTTTTTAGGTTGTGCTGAGAGTTCTACAAAGATGAAATTCTTATGAAAATAACCCAAGAAGTTGAGGAACAGCAAAAGGCAGATGCACAATTTGGAAAACGGACTTGAACCTTTCCCTCTGCAACTATTTTTAATTATTATGGATTGGTAAGATCTGATTGGGAGGATTTTAATGCTCTAAAAAAATAGTATACATTTTTTTTCTTTCAAGATAGCTCTAAATTTAGGGAAGCACTCATTCTAGTCTTAGTCTTTCTGACTTTAGGCTCAGAGCACTATCTACTTTGCAATCTAACTGTTTGAGTTGTGCTGTAGAGACCTCCAATAAATCAAATCCCAAGGTTCCCAAAGGAATTTCTGAGTGGAGTAGAAATCAGTGGAAAGAACCTTGCTCTTAAATTGAGCCCTTTCAGTTTAGGCCCAGAGACAAGATCATGTATCATACATTGCATTAAAAAAAAAAGTTATAAATTGGTTTTTGCTAACACTGGAATTTTATAAAAAATTATTCTAAATATTGAAGAATAAAAATAGATCTAAGATTTTCAGGTGGACTTTCACACAAAACTTAAAATAATATTCAACTAAAATAATGATATCAAAAATAAAAATGTAGAGCTTTTATACAAGACCATTCAGGTTTCATAATGTTTAGGTTACAAAGAAATACTGTGATTCTGTTTTCAAAATGTTTTGAGATATTACTTTTTGTGGCAAAAAAGTTTTTAGCAAAGATTTTTTTCTCTGTTCAGTGTGTGTGAATGTATGTGTACATGTGTGTATGTGCAAGTGTATGTATTTGTATATCTGAGAGATTATAAGTTTTGGCTTTTGTTTTGTTTTGCTTTGTTTTTCCTATGCTAAGACACTGACTTTGGGTTCATAACAATTCAAAATAACTTAAATTATTTAAAAATATTTTTTAAAATAAAAAAATTATCATTTCATTTTTCTTTAAAATAACTTTTAATCATTATATAACATATACATGCATATATGGTATAGTTTATACATTTATATATGTATATATTAGATATTATTAAATATGAATATTCACACATAACCATTCATTTTCCAAGTAAATATTTATATTGGTAGATAGAAAACTAGGGATTATAGTGATTGGAGGTTTAGTCAGTGATCAATAAATTTTTATCAAGTATTGTAATGTTGCCCATTCAATACATTTAAAAATCATTGCTTTATAAGTTAAGAAAACTAGAATTAATGACTATGTATTAGGCACTCTGCCAGTCTATCAGACACTGTCTCCTTGAGAACAGGGCCTGTCTTTTGCCTTTATTTGTATCTCTAATTCTTTATATAGTGCCTAGCATATAGTTGGAGCTTAATAGGTGCTTGTAGATGCTAATAAAATGTGTAAACTAATTTTTCATATTAGTTTCTTCATAATGAGGAAATAGTAGCAGGACTTGGAAATAGAGCCTAAGTAGAGTGATGTCTCAATAATTTTAATTCCTTATTGCATTTTGGGGAATATTGGAACAAAGGTCTGTGAATGAATAGTGACCTAGGAATTGAATGGAATTCAATGTGTAATTTAACACTTCTTTATATCCTATAATAAACAGTTATTTTCCTTGCAATTTCATACATATAATCACACAATACACATTATATTATACATTTTCTTCAAGCTTCTATGGATTAAAAAAAATAACCCAAATCTGAAATGCAGTCATCTCTTAGTCATGTTTATACAAATAGGAGTTGATTGACATAATTACTAAATTATGTTAATAGATGAAACATTTGAAATAGTCATTTTAAAGTTTGACAGTATTTCATATAAAGAAAACTGCTCAGTCTCTAGCCATCTCTTCATTGACAGATCATTCAGAAGTTAAAAGAAGGAATATCATCCCAGGAAATATCATGCAAGCTTTAAAAATTAGATCCATTGACCTTTGATCTCACTTTTCACAATTTTGTATGGTTTCAGGATGTTGTTTAGACTTTCTAGGGGTGGAATTTAAGGGAAGAATCATGTGTTGATTATGCTTATGAACATAAACCTTGTAGGCATCATCCATCCCTCAATCCCTTCCTAAATATCACTGAAGCTTTTGGATGTTCCACCATTATTGTTATTTACTCTCATTATAATATCATTTTCATACATTGGCAAATCCTTGAACATGTCCAACAGTGCTTTTTGTGAGGAGGGCTTCTTCCACATGTTGGATATAGTTCCATTTTACTTATGGCATAGTCAGTCAGTTCATCTTCCATTTACCTGGACATGACCTCTGCTGGTTTGGCACTGTGGCGTTCTGCAGGTTTTATAATTTCTCCCTCAAAGCCTCAACCACATTTCCTCTTCTTCTTCTAAATCCTGGTAACCTAATTTTTAA
Organism: Gracilinanus agilis; assembly: GCF_016433145.1. Taxonomy (NCBI): domain Eukaryota; kingdom Metazoa; phylum Chordata; class Mammalia; order Didelphimorphia; family Didelphidae; genus Gracilinanus; species Gracilinanus agilis. The sequence goes on along the minus strand of NC_058133.1, from coordinate 89,199,458 downwards.
GTCTAATTAATTAAATCTAACTTTCTTTTTTAATTATTTTGTATCTACTTTATTTTTCAGTTAAAACTAAAATATTACTACTACTAATGATAACAATATTAACATTTACATAGTGCCAATGCTGTCAAAGTTTTTTTTTAATATGTGTTAAAATGCACTTAAAATTGACGTTAACAATATAACTTCACTGCCGTAGAGGGACCCATTTCACATTACTGAACCTTCATGAGCTCAGTCTCTGAAGATCCCAGTCTTTGGAAAGATTTAAGCTTTTTGGTATTATAATTCCTTACAAGTATTAGCAATGCAATATTTTTTCCTGAAGTATAAGCCAGTGCATCTCTTTTATGAGTTTCACACCAAGTGAGGAAAAAAAAACTTTCTTTATGCCACTGGAACAAGATAGATAGATAGATAGATAGATAGATAGATAGATAGATAGATAGATAGATAGATAGATAGATAGATAGATAGATAGATAGATGGAAAATGGATAGTTGGATAGATAGACAGACAGACAGATAGATAGATACATAGATACATAGATAGATTAAAATGCATGTATTATTATGTTATTTTAAAATAATTTATAATAGTTTAAGATCACTTTATACCTCCTATTCAAGGCTAAGAGGTAAAAATCATTCAATTATATTTGAATTATCCTTATGAATGATCTTTTATGAATTATGAACCAACGTTTTTAGAGTTTTAAGGGTTTGCTGTATTTAATGGTTATGTACATATAGATAAAAGGGCTTTTCCTGAGGTGGTCAGAATGCTGTTGCTCCAAGTCAATGATTCTGTTCTTAGTATACCTTTTATTCTGTCCTGGGTTTCTCTTTGTAGACACTTAAACAACTAGCTGGTGGTTTAATACATATTATTGTTTCTATATTTGCCATACCATCTATCAAAGCAGGATAACTTCCAATAAGTTTACTAAACCAAACAATTTAAAATGTCATGAATATTGTAAAAGAGAAAAATTGCTTAATATTAAGTAAAAAATAAAATAATATTTCAAGGACCAATTGCTCTATTTGGTTACTAGATTTTCAAGTCATATGTTTCCTCTAATGATTGCTTAGGTACATCCTAAAAATTTTAGTTATGTTGTCTAATCAAGATCATTCTTTTCATATAATTATTAATCATTTATATGAAGTAATGCAATTGATTGCTATTATTTCTATTTTGGTCTATTTTTTATTTTTGCTCTTTATATTTATGACTATTTTTATTGTGTTGTGGTTGGTAAAGAAGTTCAGTATATCTGTTTTTATATATTGATTTGGGTTTGTAATGTTATTATGTGGTATTAAGAAATAGATTCTTTAGACACATTCCTTCTTAAGCTTAAGCCCAATATTTTATGTATGTGCTTTACCACTACTTTATTTTTTATTTTTTAAGTTTAATAACAAAGAAGATATAGGTAATAACATTGAAAGTATCCTTCTTTCATGGTTAAATCAGAAAGAAGGCACTTTTTTTCCAATGAGAGAGAGAAACAGAGAAAGAGAGGGGGAAAGAAGAGGGGAAAGAGAGAGAGAGAGAGAGAGAGAGAGAGAGAGAGAGAGAGAGAGAGACAGAGAGAGAGAGAGAGAGACAGAGAGAGAGAGAGACAGAGGCAGAGACAGAGACAGAGAGAAAGAGTGAGAGAGAGTGAGAGAGAGATTTCNAGAGAGAGAGAGAGAGAGAGACAGAGAGACAGAGAGAGAGACAGAGAGAGAGAGAGACAGAGGCAGAGACAGAGACAGAGAGAAAGAGTGAGAGAGAGTGAGAGAGAGATTTCTAGAAGACATAGTGATTTATTAGAACATCCTTGAGAATGTTTGCAATGTGAAACCGATTCCTCAGGTGCCATATTTATAGCTTTCCCCTGCATTCTTGCCATGGTAGAGATAGATATAGTGAGGCAGAATCACTCTTCCACTTTTACCATGATGTCTAAAGTGAAGCATCATTGTTCATAATTCTTAAATACTGCCAAACATATGAATGTACATGAGGAATAAGAATAATGCAGACTTAAAAATAAGATGATGCTGAATTTTCAGATTTCTGGGTTAAGATACAGTTTAAGAAAAAAAATTGCCATCTTGTGAGATTTATCAAGTTCTCCCCATAAAGATTTCTGTCACTGTGATGTAAGAAAATACAAATGTAACATGCAAAACAAACATGCCAGAAGCATTTATCTTTCATGGTCAGTCATGAGTGCATTTTTTCATTTTATATTTGTACTCCAGATCTTAACTTGAAATATTAAATTAGAAATCATTGAGGTCTCTGACCTCTTTCTATAAATTGTTGATTTGACATTTAATTTCACTCTGAAAAATGTTTCAATGGCTCATCAATGGAGCATAAAAATGGTCTGTACCTTATAATGCTTACCAAAAAAAGGCAACAGAAATCACTCATTAAAAACAAGCTCATTTTGTTTAACTAAATAAATCATTATTTTAAACAAGATAATGAAGTTGTTTTTTTTAATGACTTAGGTTTTTCTATTAATTGCCTAACAAAATGCCATAATTATTTTCAATGTAAAGGCATAGTGTAGACATCAGTGACCAAAATTTTTACATCATTAGACATTAAAGAAAAATGTTCTCTCAAAAGTTAGTAATGATCCCCTAACTATAAAATCCAAAACTTTTTCTTGATTCTCATTCTTTTTTACTTCCCCATGGCTGTTGATACCATTAATCACCATCTCCTCCTGGATAATTTTTATTTCTAGGTTTTAAGGACAATTTTCTCTACTTCCTCTCTAATTTTCCTAAAATATACCCTTCTCATTCTTCTTTGGTATAACTTTATCCATATCATGCCCAATAACTATAGTTGTCATGAAGGCACTGTCATAACACTTTTCTTTTATCCATAAATTTCAACTGCTTGTTTTGTCCCAATAGAAAATCCAAACCAATAGGTATATCAGACCCATTATTAACACCATTACACTCTTTGAAATTATATACTGCAGAGGTAGTGCTCATCTGCATTAATGGAGAAGGTCTCATAGAGTTCTTTAAATGGATGAAATCACAGATCTAAAACGTGGTCTACAAACCAACATATGTAACACAAGAACCTGTTATTATTATTTTTGTTGTTGTAATTCTCTGGATGGATTTTGTTTTGCTTGATAAAAGGTTCTAGGTCCTTAAAAAATCCAGAGTGGTCTATTTTGGAGGTAATTAAAATAGAGGGCAATTTAGTACAATTATGCATCACTGACTATAAATAGTATCTTGTTCTTTCTAAATATTTTATTGCTCTATTTATCAACAATTAATGTTTAATTAGAGTTCACTGAACTCACAATAACTCTAAAAGATAATAAAAGATTGACAATCCTAACTTCAGCTATTCCTCACAAGATTGTGTATAGGACTATCCAAGCTGAGATAAAATAAACACTTATTTGAAAGCATATATAACATATAGGAAGCAGTTGTGTACAAAGAAAGTTGTATATAGGATTGAAATCCAGGCACCAAACAAATACAAATTTCCATCATCCAAAGGTCCTCAATCTTCTCCTCTTTCTCCAATGACAGCTACATCAGAAAAAAAATGGAACCAAGAATCTTGACCTGCCTAGATAGTTCCTTTAGAATGCACTGTACAGACTTCCTGGTTAAGATGTCTGCAGAGTAAAAGCAGAGCACTTAACTCTCCTAACCTACCTCTATAAGAAGGAGAGGAAGAGAACATTAATAGAAAATACTTAAACCTTACTCTCAGCAGAATTAATCCTGAGAGGAAAGAGTAGCTAGATGCAATGGGATATTGATTTCTATCTTACCCTACAGAGAAAGTCAGAAGGGATAAAGCAAGTGGGGTAGGGGAGTGGGGAGTTAAAAAAGGGAGGGGGAAAGGGGTAATGGGAATTCATTAGGCCTTAAAAATAATAAAAGAGGAACAAAAAGGGAGGAAGTGGAAAGGGAAGTAAACTAAGGGAGGGGATAAAGGAGACTGATTTAAAACAAACCACTGGCTTAAAAGAAAATAGCAAAAGAAGAAGGAGCAGGACAAGGAGAGAGAATCAAAATGTCTGGGAATACACAGTTGATAAAACTCTGAATGTGAATGGGATAAACTCACTCATAAAATGGTAGCAAATAACAGAGTAGATTAGAAACCAAAATCCTAGCATATGTTGTTTATAAGAAACAGACATGAGACAGGCAGACTTACATGGAGTAAAAATAAAAGGCTGGAGCAAAAGCTATTGGGTTTCAACTGAGAAAAAGAAGGCAGGAGTTGCAATCATTGCAATCATGATTTCTTACAAAGCCAAAGTAAAAGTAGATATGGTTAAAAGAGATAGGGAATTTAATTAAATACTGATAAAAGGCAGTAAAAACAATGAAGAAATAGCAGTACTCAACATATATGCACCAAATGACATAGCATCCAGATTTCTAAAGGAGAAATTGGTAGAGCTCAAAGAGGAAATAGATAGTAAAACTATACTAGTGGAAAATCTAAATATTCCTCTATCAGATCTAGATAAATCAAACCAAAAAATAAATAAGAGATAAGAGAGGTGAATGAAATCTTTGAAAAATTAGAGTTAATATATATGTGGAGAAAACTAAATAGGAACAAAAAGGAATACACCTTCTTTTCAGCTACACATGGTACATTCACAAAGATTGACCATGTACTAGTGCATAGAAACATGGAAAACAAATGCAAAAGAGCAGAAATAATAAATGTAACCTTTTCATATCATAATGAAATAATAATAATAATTAGTAAGGGTGAATGGAGAGCAAATCAAAAATTAATTGGAAATTAAATAATATAACTCTCCAAAATCAGTTAATTAAAGAAGAAATCATAGAAACAATCAATGATCTCATAGAAGAGAATGACAATGATGAGACATCCTACCAAAATTTGTGGGATGCAGCTAAAGCAGTAATCGGGGGAAATTTATATCCTTGAGTGCATATATTAAAAAACTAGAGAGGGCAAAGATCAATGAACTGGTCATGCAAATCAAAAAATTGAGAGAGAACAAATTAAAAATCCCCAGTTAAATACTAAATCAGAGATTATAAAAATTAAAGGAAAATTTAATAAAATTTAAAGTAAAAGAACTACTGAATTAGTAAATAAGACAAGAAGCTGGTACTTTGAAAAAACAAATAAAATTGACAAAATACTGGTCAATCTAATTTTAAAAAGGAAGGAAGAAAATCAAATTATCAGTATCAAAGATGAAAAGGGAAATCCTCAAATCTAATGAAGAGGAAATCAAGGCAATCATTAAAAACTATTTTACCCAATTATATGGCAATAAATATAACAATCTAGGTGAGATGGATGAATATTTTCAAAGATATAAATTTCCTAGATTAACAGTAGAAGAAATAAAATACTTAAATAATCCTATATCAGAAAAAGAAATTGAACAAGCCATCAAAGAACTCCCTAATAAAAAATCTCAGGACCACATGGATTCCCAAGTGAATTCATAAAACCTTCAAAGAACAACTAATCCTAATATTATACAAACTATTTAACATAATAAGCAAAGAAGGAATTCTACCAAACTCTTTTTATGACACAAATATGGTACTGATCCAAAAGCCAGGTAGAATAAAAACAGAGGAAGAAAACTATAGACCAATCTCCTTAATGAACATAGATGTAAAAATCTTAAATAGAATATTAGCAAAAAGACTCCAGCAAGTGATCACGAGTGTTATTCATTATGGTCATGTGGGATTTATACCAGGAATGCAAGGATGTTTCAATATTAGGAAAATCATTCACATAATTGACAATATCAACAAGTAAACCAACAAAAATCTCATGATTATCTCAATAGATGCAGAAAAAAGCCTTTGACAAAGTACAGCACCCATTCTTACTAAAAACACTAGAAAGTATAGGAATAGAAGGGCCTTTCCTAAAAATATAAAAGGTATTTATCTAAAACCATCAGCAAACATCATCTGCAATGGGGATAAATTAGAAACATCCCCAAGAAGATCAGGAGTGAAACTAGGATGGCCATTATCACCTCTATTATTTAACATTGTAATAGAAAAACTAGCAATAACAATTAGAGAAGAAAAAGAAATTGAAGGAATTGAAATAGGCAATGAGGAGACTAAGCTATCACTCTTTGCAGATGATATGATGGTCTACTTAAAAAATCCTAGAGAATCAACTAAAAAGTTAGTAGAAATAATGAACAACTTTAGCAAAGTTGCAGGATACAAAATAAAAGCACATAAATCGTCAGTATTTCTATATAGTTCCAACACATTGCAGCAGCAAGAGTTAGAGAAATTCCATTTAAATTCACCCTATATAATATAAAATACTTAGGAATCTATCTGCCAAGGGAAACACAGGAATTATACAAACACAACTATGAAACCCTTTCCACACAATTAAAACTAGTTCTAAATAATTGGAAAAACATTGTTGGAATATAGAAGCAATAAGTCTCAAAAGTTTTATACATGTGTTTTTACACCTTCATGTACACAACTATAAGTACTAATTTAAATTATGCAGAAGATTCCAATGCTTTATCATATTATATAAAATACACAATTTGCAATTCAAATTCATTTTTGATATCCTAAGTAAAGGAAAGATAATCATTATTTCTACAAGTGGAAAACTGAAGTCCTGTCAATAGGAAAATCTATTGAAAGTTCAGGGAATATTTTTTCTAGGGAAGAGGACATTTAGCAGTGACATAACCACTACCTTTGAGTATTTCAGTGGCTATTGTGTGGAAACAAAATTAGACTTTTCTGCTTGGTACAATGAGCAGAATTCCAGCAATGATGGAAATTAGAAAGAGAAAGACTTCAACCCTATATGATGAAAATTAAAAAATATATATTATATAATCCAAAAATAGAGTCATCTCCTTCAGAGGATTGCAAGTTTTCTATCTCAAACTAGATGATCATCAAAGACAAGATAGAATAAGAGTTTTGAGGTAAAGATTTCAGTGCAAGATAGAATCAAGATATATTTGACATAGAAATGGTCATATGGAGGAGGAATATTTAGTGTTGAAATATGTTGAACAAAATAAAAAGTAAGGGATGAACGAGCCAAAAAAGCTTTATATTTCATATTTACAGTATTTTAATAAGATTTACATACGAAAATTGCTCTTACTGTTTAAGGGGGAAGTACTCTTTGGTTCTTTGTAAAAAGAATTTTGACCAATTTGAGGAAAGTGGATGTCAAAGGGTTGAGAAAAAATGTGTGGTGCATGAAAAAATGGTTCTGAGATCAAACTTATATATGATGACGAGAACCAATCTTGAATTAGGACCTTCACTGTTTCTTTCCTTCAGTATACCTCATAGTATTTGGAAAATAAGGCTATTACAATTAGCTCTTAAAATTTTTAATTCCAATTTCCCAAGTGTATTTCTCTCTGTGGAGATAGCTGAGAACATAGCTATATTTTAAACTTAAAATAAATTACTTCAATCATCTTTTTTTTAAAATATGACATCCCATAATTATCAAATCATGTAATCTCCAAAATAGACTTAAAGAAAGCTAAAGCTTAAAAGAGTCTTCAAGATCAATGTCTTATTTGAATGCCATAACTAGGTAGGAAGACAGTGTAAATGACAAATTTTGCCTGTCATATATTATTAATTAAGGCTATTAATGCTAAAGGTAGTTCTGGTTTTAAATCGTACTCCAGTATGTAAATGGCAGTGTTGTAGTATCAAAAGTGTTGGGCTTGGATTTAGAAAACCCAAGTACAAACTCTGATATTGTCAACCTCATTGTCCATCAATGTATCTGAGCCTCATTTTCTTCATTTGTAAAATTGGGAAGAGGAACTAGAGAGATGATAAGGGCCCTCCTAGCTCCCAATCAATAATACCTAAGGATAAAATATTTTGCACTTTGAATCAGATAAAATTTATGCCGAAGTATCAATGGAAAATATCAATAGCAGAGTTGTTTATGATTTTGATGATAAATAAGGATATAATGATGATGGCAGAATAATATTCTTGGTTTCTTCATTTGGGGAATACCCAGGTATCTAGCGTAATAGGGGGAAGGGAGTAGAAAATAATGGCAGATAAGAATAACTCTCCTTATGCACCAATGACATAGGTAAATTGTTCAAATACATGTTTCCAAATGGTGTAAAAAAATGACATTAGGCAGAAGATATATGTTGTTTTGAGTGCTGAAGTTTAGCATTTTTTTCCTAAAGAGCACATGTATTATTACAAAGAACTTTTATTATTAAATAAATGTTTCTAATACCATACAGAGAGTGGATACTTAATGAGTTCTTCAATGATTGATATTAAAGGAAGCAGATGATGAAAGAGAAGGAGACTAGAAATTGGCTAATGGTTAGACTACTCTGTTGAAGTCTTCAATTTATTGTCATTCCAGGTGGCATTCTATTATGCAGAATAATACTCATGTAGTCTCACATCTCAGGACATGACATTTTATCTTTTATATGATTGGTGATATATGTTTCAATATCCACTTAAATGTGTTCTCAAAGCACTCAGTGCATAATTTAACATCAAATCTATTGGCCTAATAATTCATGAATACTAAGTTACTTTGACTTCTGATGTGAGGTTAACTAATGCTTTCAATTATAATGAAACCAAGAGACATGAAAATAAAAAGGGGCTCTCCTTTAAACCTCTATTCTAGGGCAGCTGGATAGCTCAGTGGATTGAGAGCAAAGCCTAGAGATGGGAGGTCCTAGGTTCAAATCCGGCCTCAGACACTTCCCAGCTGTGTGACCCTGGGAAAGTCACTTGACCCCCATTGCCTACCCTTACCACTCTTCCACCTATAAGTCAATACACAGAAGTTAAGGGTTTAAAATAAAAAAAATTTAAAAAAAGTAAACCTCTATTCTATTGTTGAACTACAATTCATTGCATTAAGTTTTAACTCACTAGCATTCATCACCTCTCCTTTTCTTCATCTGTCTGTCCATCTGTCCACCTATCTGACTAATATATTAATGCCAAAAGTGTTAAAACACACATACACATTTTTCAGCATTTTTCACAATACAATCCCTGACTCTTATCTGGAAATTATATTTTTGAGAAGGAAAACACATACAGAAAGTATGATTTTTTCAAGAAACAGTACAAGAACAGGATAATACTTCCTCCAACCCAAGAACAGAGCTAAACTTCAGCATATAGGTGAGATCAAGAAAAAAATATATAGACCCACAATTAACAAAAGACACTGAAAAATCCTGACACTAGAAAATATCTCAAAAAGAGAAATGACCAAAACCCCAAAAGGAAAATGTGTGAAGCCTCAAAGGAAATTGTGAAAGGATGTCAAGCCCAAAATGAACACTTGGAAGAGTTTCAAAAAGGATATGTTAAAAAAAATAAATTTAGAAGAAAAATTAGGAAATAAAATGATAAAAAAAATCAATATCTAAGAACAAAAACTTTTTGAAGAAAATACTTTCCTAATAAAAAATGCAATACCTCAAACAGGAAAAAAAATGTAAAAAAGGACGTACAAAGTACAAAATCAAGAAATAATATAATTCCTTAAAACCTAGAATTGGAAAAATGGAAGCTAATGACTTCATGAAACAATAGAAAACAATAAGACAAATTCAAAAGAACTGAAAAAATAGAGTAAAATTTGAAATGTCCCACTGCAAAAACAACTGAAATGGAAAATAGATGCAAAAGAGATAATCCCAAAATTGAAAGAATCCACCAATCATCTACTGAGTGAAATCCAAAATCTCAAAATTTCAGGAAAATTTTAGCCAAGGAAAAAATACTACAAGCAGTCAGGAAAAATTAAATACTGTGGAATCACAATCAGGATTACACAGAACCTTCAGCTTCTATATTAAAGGATGAGGAATAGAAGATGTTATTTCTCAAAGCAAAAGATCTATACCAACAACAAAAAATCACTTTTATAACAAATCTGAGCATGATATTTAAGTGGAATAATAGACACAATTAAATAGAAGAATTCCAGGCATTCTTGACCAAAAGACCAGAGCTAAAATGAAAATTTGATAAAAAATTTGCCCCTCTAAAGAAGTACAAACAGATAAACATAAATGACTCAAGGGAATAAGTAAGGTAAAATAAATTACAGTACCGAATAGAAAAGTGATAATTAAGATACTTGAGATTTCTGTAGTATAAGAGTTACCTAATATACTTATCATACTTAAAGTAATCAAGGAAAACAATTGAGTAAGACTAATTACATTCCTTCTATTGGAAAGTAATAACTAGAAAAAATAACTAGAAAACAAAATAATTATTGTTGAAGAGGTATTTAATATACTTTATATTCTTTAAAGTAATCAAGGGAAACAATAGGGTTATACTAATAACATTACTAGTAGGAAGGTGCCAAGATGCTTAAGATAGCTATGATACATGAAGTATCTAAGATACCTAAAGTGCTTAGGATACTTAACGTCCTGCAGATCCTTAAGAACTTTATCACTATTAGGACAATGAATAGGCATACATATAGGCAGAGAGTAGGAAGTTAGTTGAATTTTATGGGGTGATATTTTTAAAAATCATAAATAAAAAGAGAAATACATTGAGGAAAAGAGAAAAGTAAAGAAAATTGGGGGTAAATTATCAAGGAGCATGTAAGAATGAGTACAGTGAAGGGGAAGATGAGGAGTGGAGTTCCTAGCTGGCCTAAACCCTACTCTTATGAGAATTGGTACAAAGTGAGAATATTATCCACATTTAGTTAGGCACAGAAATCTAACTTCCAACAAACTAGGAAGAAAATCTTTTTAATAAGTCACTCTGACAAAGGCTTCATTTCCCAAATGTATAGACAACTGAATAAAATTTATCAGAATACAAAGCATTCCCCAAATAATAAATGGTCAAAGTATATGAACAGGCAATTCTCAGATGAAGAAATGAAAACTATCTTTAGTTATTTAAAAAATGCTACAAATCACTATTGACTAGGTAAATGCAAATTAAAACAACTCTGAGTTACCACCTCACACCTATCAGACTGACTAACATGACAAAAAGGGAAAATAATTGGAGGGGATATAGGTGAATTTGGACAATAATACACTGCTGGTGGAGTTGCATACTAATACAGTTATTCTGGAGAAGAATCCGGAACCATGCCTAAAGATCCACAAAACCATGTATACTGTTTGACTCAACAATATCACTACTAGATCTGTATGCTAAAAAGATTAAACAGAGGAGAAAAGAATCAACCTGGACAAAAATACTGATAGCAGTTCTTTTTGTAGTGGCAAAAACTGGAAACTAAAGGGATATACATCAATTGGCAAATGACTAAATAAGGTGTAGTATATGCTGGTAATGGAATACTATTATGTCATCAGAAATGACAAGATGATCACAAAAAATAAAATAAAGCAAAAATAAAACCTGGAAAGACTTATATGAAATGATGCAAAGTGAAGAGAGTCAAACCAGGAGAATATAAAAACAATAAAGCAGGATGATCAACTATGAATGACTTAACTATTATCAATTAGGTAAAATCCAAGAAAATTCCAAGAGATTCATGACAATAAAAAAAGGATATTGACTGCCATTAAATGAACAGAGTCTGAATACAAATTGAAAAATACCATACTTTATTTTTTTATGACCTTGTCGCTAGTGTAGTCAATGGATGTCTTCTTTCATAACATGATGAACTTGGAAATATGTATTGTATGATAATTTATGTGCAGCCTATCTCATATTGCCTGCCTTCTTGGGGACAGAAAAGGAGAGGGGTTGGAAGGAGAAATAGTGCATGGATTGCAAACATCAGAAGGCAAGTGTTTTTAAAAATTGTATTGGCATGTAATCTAAAAAAAACACTAAAAATACTTATTTTTATTTTTTTGAATTTAATACATTTCTGCATGAGATTTCTGAAGTTATATAATCCAAATTATCCCTCTCCCTTCTTCCCTTCCCCCTCCCAAAGCTGGCAAGCAATTCAATCTGGTTTATTCATGTAATAACATGGAAAACATGTTTCCATATTATTAATTTTTATAAGTGAATAATCTTATAAAACCAAAACCCTAAAACATATACTCAAATAATTCAGTGATAAATCACATGCTTACATCTGCATTCTTACTCCAACAGTTCTTACTTTAGAGATAGATATTATTCTTTTTCATAAGTCCCTCAGAATTGTTCTGGAGCATTGTTTTGCTACTAGTAGCAAAGTTTTTCACGTTTTTGCATTCCACAATATTGTTGTTACTGTGTATAATGTTTTCCTGGTTCTGCTTATTTCATTCTTCATCACTTCATGTAAGTCTTTCCAGCTCTTTCTGAAATCATCCTGTGTTATAAGGTATAATGAACAGTGATTCCATCACTGTCATATACCACAATTTGTTCAGCCATTCTCCAATTGAGGGATATCCCTTTGGTAAAATACATATATATGCATATATATTTATATATATATGTGTGTGTGTGTATATATATATATAATTTTAAATGAGTTTTGTAGATATTATTAGTAATAGAGACTATGGTATTGGAAATGCTAGGGTAAGTTAACTCCTATAGCAATGATTCCCAAAGTGGGTGCTACCGCCCCCTGGTGGGTGCTGCAGCGATCTAGGAAAGCAGTGATGGTCACAGGTGCATTTATCTTTCCCATTAATTGCTATTAAAATTTTTAAAATATTAATTTCCAGGAGCGCTAAGTAATATTTTTTTCTGGAAAGGGGGCAGTTGGCCAAAAAAGTTTGGGAACCACTGTCCTATAGAAACCAGGCTTACATTTCCTCTTCCCTTATAGTCTTAGTTGCTTGGAGCACTGAGAGTTCCAGTGAACTGCCCAAGGCTACACGGCCAGTATATTTGTGGGGCAGGACTTGATCCTATTTATTATTAAAATCTCTGATAATCTTAGCAATATCAGAGAAATTTACTAGGGCTATGAGAGAATATCAATCATATTTTCACTCCACTCTGAATCTGCTACTCTTAATTGTTTCAACTATGAAACAAGATTTTTCTCCAAGATTAAACTCATCACTCTTAATCTTGTCACTATTCTGCTTATTCAAGTCTTCTCTGACACTACCTCCCTCAGTACTCTGATTTTAGGGCTGAAGGGTGGAGCAACAAATTCTTCCAAGAGCATTCCTTTACTGAGGGTAGAAACTGAACATTATAGCTCATTTCACTCTGCATCTGATTCTTTGCCTAGTTTCAAATTCATAGAATGTGATGTATACCCCTACATTCCCCACTCTCTTTTCTGATCTCCTTTTAGGTGTTATGTCCCCTCTTTAACCTGTAATTTCCTTTAGGGCAGGAATTATCTTTCTTTCAATTGATTATATCCCTAGCACTTAGAACAATGTCTGGAACAAGGTAGGCACTAAATAAATGTTGAATGGATGGCTAAGTAAAGATAATGATGATAATAGTAATGAAGATGATAGTGGTGATGTTGATGATGGTAGCAACTATGTAAATTATCAATCCTTCTGGGATTTGTTTTGACTAGAATGAGAAAGGAATACATAAAATTTTATCTTTGATTTCCTGTTCATGTACCAATGGTTCAGAAAACCTATAGGATCAGTCTCCTCTGCCCTAACACACACAAAAAGGATAATTTACAATACTCTAAGTACTTATTATTGGCATGATGTGTCATTTTGTTAAAGAAATTCTAACTCTTGTTATTTTACCGTTGTATACACATATCCACTGCTCTGCATGATAGAATGTTTCCTATGTTTGCAATTATGGGTAGTTTGGCCAAAGTTTCTATGGCAGTTTTCATCTCTTCAGAAAAGTATTGTTCAGTGTTAATGCCATTTGTATTTAAGATAATTGTTGCTTCTTATTCCTTTCTGCCAGATCAGACAACACTTGAAAAAGTACAATAAAAAATCTATGCTAAGTATTTAAAGATAGAGTAGAAATCTAAGCAAATTTGAAAAGAAACAAAAGTGTTTGTAATCTCTCACCTTGGACAACAGTACCACAATAGGTATGAGTTGTTTTTAGGTGTATAATTGTCATGGTTCAAAATGCCAATAAGAAACATGAAATTTCTGTAACCAAGGAAGCTAGCTGATCCTTCATTTAAAAGCTCTCTTTTCATTTTAAAATGAAATGAAAGTTTAGAACAAAGTAAAAAGAAAATCTCTGATAATAATGTGAATTGCCTCAACTATTCTGAAAATCAACTTGGAAATATGCTAAGAAAGAGATAAAATGCTCAGAAACCGAGAAAATCTGTTGCATATAACTCAGGGAGTTTGATGACAAAAAAGAAAACATCTATAATTTACCTTCTTTACTAATTTTTTTACCATGTCTTGTCAGGTCAATGTAAATATTCCATAAGGCTCTGTACTTACTCCGCTTCTCTTCTTTTTCTATATTGTTTTCCTTTGTGTAATCTCAACTCCATAAGCAAATATAATCTCAAAAAAAATCATTCTCAGATATATTTCTCAATCCTATTTCTCCAATCTATTAGTTATTTTGATTTGGGTGTCCCATAGACATTTTAAACTCACCACTTCCCAAATAGAACTCATAATTTCTCCTCAAAATCCTTCTCTCTTCCCTTCTCTATCACCATTTAAAGCACCACAAATCCAAGTCATTAAAGCACCTTTATTCCATTTCTGAACACCTCACAGCCCCTCACCCCACCCTACAATCCAATGAGCAAGTTTTATCAATTCTATCTTCCCAATATTTCTCATATACTCTCCATCTCTCTCTTTTAATGCCACCATCACTTTGATGAAATTTCTCATTAGCTCAGACCTGGACTATTCCAATAGACTTCTATCTGTTGTTCTTTCCTCAAGTCTCTCCCTATCCCAATTTTTAGTCCTTTTATCTGTCATGTTGATTTTCCTAAAGCACAATTTTGATGATTCTACCTCACTCTTCAATCAACTTCAGTCCCTTTCTATTTCCTTCAGGATTAAATATAAAATCCTCTATTTGACCTTAAAAGCCCTTTATAAACTGGACCTTTTCAGTCTTCTTAAAAATTACTCCTCTCCATATACTCTACAATCCAGTGACAACTCCTTGATGTAACTAACATGAGATCAGGGGTCGGCAATGTATGGCTCTCAAGCCATATCTGGCTTTTTTGAGGGCCAGATATGGCTCTTTCTGCAGGAGCCATAAAGTCAATTTTTTTTCAGGCACTGTTACAGGAGCGCGCACTGTGAGCACTGTACGGCTCTCATGAAATTACATTTTAAAAAATGTGGCATTTATGGCTCTCACAGCCAAAAAAGTTGCTGACCCCTACATGAGGTATTCTGTCTCTGAACTCTGTATACTTTTTGTTGGCTTTCCCTCAAACCTGGAAAGCTTTCCATCTTTATAACTACTTCCTGAATTCTCTGGCTTCTTTCAAATCTGAACTACTATCAGTAGTGTAAAGTAGATGTTTACTTTAATGCTAGTGCTTGTCCTCTAATATTTCCTCTAACTCACCATATCTATATCTATATTTATAGATATAGATATAGAGATAGATAGATAGATAGATAGATAAATAGGTAGATAGATAGATAGATGTGATATTACCTCTCTGCCTCTTTGTAGAGATGTAATTTTATATTCTATAATTTCAAAATTTGTTGATATTTTGGTTAGTTTTTTAATTGCTTCCCTCACTATTTTTTTCTTCTTTTTTTAAATAAGGATTAACTGTGATGGACAGTTAAAAGGATGTTTTGGGAGAGGCAAGTGATATAAAAATCAATTTTTTTTAGAAATTAAGTTTATTTATTTAGTTAATGAATTTAGAATATTTTTCCATGGTTACATGATTCATGTTCTTTCCCTCTCCTTGTCCCATTCTACCCTCCTGTAGCCAATGAGCAATTCCACTGGGATTTACATGTGTCATTGATCAAGACCTATTTCCATATTATTAATATTTACACTAGGGTAATCATTTTGAATCTATATCCCCAGTCATATCCCCATAGAATCACGTGATCAAGCAGTTGTTTTTCTTCTGTTTTTACTCCCACAGTTCTTTCTCTAGATGTAGATAGCATTCTTTCTCATAAGTCCCTTAGAATTGTCCTGGATCATTGCATTGTTGCTAGTAAAAATCAATATTTTAAAAATATATATGATAGAAAAAAGAAAATCATAGAAGTTTATAATCTCATAATATTTCATCATTGAAGTAGCTGAGCAGAAAGTGACATCAGCAGAGAAAGACTTATATTTTCCTTCCTCTTCCACCTCTGTCTCCTTTTTCTTATACTTCTCAAGCCTATACTCTTGATTGCTAAGCATGAATAGAGGCATTACTGCCCAAACCCCTTAAATGAACTGGAAATCACCAACTTCACTTCTGACAAAATGGACCACTTTACCTTAATATCCCCCATTCCATTGCATTGTAAAATAGTCAGATTTTATGTTCACTCACACAATAACCTCCATGTCCTCAGGTACCTCATTCTGATCAGCAGATTTACCCTCAAAATCCCTAAATCTTGCCAACCACCCTGAAGCTGAACTTTTAGATTTTTTTCAGATCATTTCAACCATCCTGAAGCTGTACTCAATCATATGGGGTTGTACTCAATTATATGTGGTGTCCTTCAAAGTGTGAACACTTTGAGAACATGAGATATTTTACTTTTAATTTTGTCACAGCATTTATCAGAGTCTTTGATAAATAGTAAATTCTTTATGAATGTACTTATGAATTTTACATTCATTTAATTCATTCAATGTCACTTTTAATTCTTGAAGAAAACGTTTTTCCCCATCTCTGGCCTTACTTTAAATTTATTTATTTCAGGTCTCTTTAGTTATAGCAAATAACTTCCTGAAAAAACCTCATGTCACCTAGGAATCTGTCAATCAGAGAATCTATATCATTGTCTTTATTGATATCTTCTGATTAGGAATACACTACTTGTGTGGCTTATATCTAATCTCTCCAGCTAAAACATGGATCTTTTAGAGATTAATACTGTTTTTAACATTTCCCTTTTTCTTATGCCATGAAGTCTCTAGCCCATTCTGACTTGTTTGAAGTTCTGCATAGTTAACTGAAAAAGAAAAATGTAAGAGGGAAAGGCCAAGGTCAATTAATAGTGAAAATCCACCTAAGGACCTTCCCAGGGTCAGTGAAGCCCAAAACCCCATTGAGACTATATTGAAAAACATAAGAGTTAAGTTTATTTTGCAACTTAAGGTTAGGGAACTGATAGTCAAAACAAAATGTGCCTGATTCTATATATCTAAATCTCCAACCAACATCTACATGTCTCTCAGGAGAGAGCCCATCTGATCTTCCAAAAACTTCCTACCAGCTCCCTGTTCTTATTTAAACCCCAAACTATCTGACTAACTACATAGATTAATTATCCCAGATTTTTAATCAGCTAACCCTTAAATTGTCTCTAAAAAGGCTATTGAGAATGGACTCACGGGTGAACTGAGTCCTTCCCCAAGCCTGGGGTTGGCTTCTAAGGTAAAAACCCACAAATTCCCAAATGTTAAAATCTTTGGACTACCTCAGCCAAATTGACACAACATTGCAGGGAAACAAGATCACCTCCTAGATATCTTCCAAGGCACAAGAACCTTCAAGTTTCTCCATAAACTGGTCAGGTCATGTGAGTTGAGGGAGCTACTGATCTCCCTTCCAGCTCAGGGACAGGAAAACCAATAAAGTATCAGTTAACTCCCAAACCTCTCCTCTGTAGTCCTTCTCATTCCAGAAACTTTTCCCTGCTTTCATGGCTAAAATTTCCTCTCTCCCTCTTAGAGACAATTTTGAATTTCCCTTATCCCTTATCTCACTATTCCTACATAAAGCTTAATGCATCAAGATAGCCTCTGGAACTTTCTGTTTTATATAGGTAGTATACACATTTTAAAGGATTTTTTCTTTGATGTAAATGTTATTTTGTGTTGCTTTCGTTTTTAACAGATTTAAACAGGTAGAGAAATCCTTCATTATTCTAAAATTTTCTACAATATTACAAATTATTTATTTCATTCATCCAGTTTGTGAAAAAGTAGTGAAGTCTCCTCCATGCTAACCTTTCCATCTGTGACTTTAATGCAAACCAAATCTTTCAAGAATTTTAGAATGGTAGAGTTGGACAAGACCTGAGATTTCAATCCAAAGCATAGGTTCTCTTGATTTTCCTTTTATTAGCTGAATTTTGTCTCTTTTGATGATGATGCTCTTCCCTTTCTAAACTCTCTCTTGAAAAATTTACTCTCCTTCCATATCTTTATTACCTCTGCCAAAAATGACATTCAAATTTATCTTCACCATCAATTGAATTCAATCCTACAAGCATTTTTAATTACAAACTATTTAGATGATATATGCTAGGCGAAAATGAAACAATTTTTCTGAAGCATATATTCTACTGGGAAAGAGACAGCATATACATAGCTAGAAAGGTTTATACGATGCATTTGGGGAGGAAAAAAGTAGCAATCTTGATTTGGAGATGGCACCTCTTATCCACGTGCTAAAGCTTCTTTTTAAATTTATAATAGACTTTTTTTAGCATAGTTATTTCTTTATGTCTCTTACATAGAGTTCTTCACTGTCCCCAGGAGAATATAGCTTCCTTAAAGTCAGGATACATGTTTTACTAATCTTCATGTCCCTAATTCCTTACCCACATGAGACAGTCAGTTGACATGTGTTGAATCAAATGAAATGAGAATAAATATATTATTTTTGTAGCTCTAATAGTAGGGATAGAACAATGGGGAAAAATTGGTTTTGGAATCAAGAAGACTTAAGACCAAATCTTATCTCAGACACTTGTGAACTTTGTAGCCCTAAGAAAGTCACTAAACCTCTAGGATTTATCTAATAAGTCATATAATAGAAGGTTGTATTCTGTTTTGAAGGAGGGAGTTCCTACAGTGGTATTTCTCCATGCTGAGAAAATCATAGATCCTTTGATTATTCAAGTTGAGCTAATTTCTGCATTTTAACATTATTTATAAAATATCTTTGTTTAGAAATGTATTAACCTTGTGATTCTGAGATCAGTGGCAGTTAGGAGACATTCTAACATGTCAAATAAGAAAGGAGCTAAGCAAAGATATTCAATTTCAAATAATTAAAGAGCCTAATGTAATTCTGCATTTAGTTTTTTTCTACAAAAATAAAAGTACCAAAGTAACAATTTATGAAATCTTATAACAGACTGAATTGTGGCTGATCATAACTTTCAAGTTACAAAATGCAAGTGACCTGTAACATTTTTTCACTGATTTCTTAGTATAACAGTAATAAATAAAATGATCTTAGACAAAGAGTTTCTAGCCCTTTATTTCTAAATCGGAAAAGCTTAAGTAAAATACATGTGTGTTTTTTTAGATAACCACTAGTCTTGAATCAGAAAAAAAGATCAAAATCAAATATCTCACTTAATATTTATCCTTTCCAAAAGCTGTTCTTTCCTCTCCCCTGCCTTCTTTTTTGTTACCTACCAATATACTGAGTTTAGAATGACAGAGCTGAAAGCATCCTTACATGTTAGTTATCCCAAATCCCTCACTTTGCAAATGAAGAAACCAGACCAAAGAAGTTCAGTGACTTGTCCAAAAGCAGACTGCTAGTTAGTGGGAGAAATGGAGCAAGAATTGTTTTTTCTCCATTACACTATACATTTTTCCGCCTAAATTAATCCTCCTTGATTTAGGTATGATTTGATACTTAGAAAAAGCATGACTAAAATCTGCTTCTTTTTAAGAAACAGAGACATACGTAGAGGCAGAGAAAAACAAAGATAAAGAGGCTGAGAACTTTAAACGTCTATATCTTTTCTTTTACCAACAATGCCTTACCATGGATATAAAGATATTTCTGAATATGGGGATAAGCAGTCAAAGATAGAAGTGACTGTAGAGACAGAGTCATTGTAGGAATGTGTAAAAGTTGCTATGTGGCACAGTGAGTGGTCCCTTATCATCAATCACTCAGGATAAAGCAAGGATGTAAAGAAAAACAATTAGTGGGACTACCATCAGAGTATGTGTCAAGGTGTTCTTTCTGACGTGTGCTGCCAGTGGAATTGCATAGCCATAGGTGGGTAATAGACATGTATGTTTTATTTCCCTAAGTATGCCCAGTGATCCAGCACCGACTCATTAATGGGGTACAGCACTTGAGAGGGTCAAGGCAATGAAGCATCAATAACTGTAACAGTAACTGTGTTAATGTGTGGGCAGCACAAGGGAAAGGTCAGGCTACATATCATTTGGCTGGCAATGGGCCGCTTATCATAATCCCATTAATGAACTTGGTAAAGTGAACTGGAAGGTGGGAGATAGCAAGATGTTCTGATGAGGAAAAGTTCAGATTTGGAGACTACAGGGATTAAGGGAACCCATAGTAGCTTCCTGAAATTTGATCAATTAGCAAACATTTATTAAGGAACTACTAGGCACAGGGGATCCAAAAATTAATCTTTATCTTTAAAAAAAAACCTTAGAATGTATAGAGAAAATATAGCATGCTCACAGATAATAAAATACAAAAGAAACATACAAGTTTTCTGAGTTCTTGAAGAAAGGGTAGCGATGCATCAACATGAGTGGGGATAAGGTAGGGTATGGAGGCTGTATTCAGAAAAGACCCCTTGAAGGAAGTATCACTCAGATTCAGTTTTATAGCAAGTTGGACATTCTGAGTGGAAAAAAATGAGATAGGTGAGTATTTCTGACTTTGGGAATAATCTGTATAAAGAAACTAAGGTAAGAAATGGAATGTTGAGTATGAAGAATAATGAAAAGTAGCTTGGCTTATCTAGAAAACAATCAAAATAAACTTGATATAAGGGGAGGAAATGTAGTTAAGAATTAGAGTTTGCAAAAGTTAAATATAATATTTCCAGAGATAGAGGATTCTCCATCATGTTTCTTCTTTGTCTTCTTATCGAGTATGTTGGAACCTTCATTAGACCAAAAGCACCCTGAGGACCAGGACTATCTTTTCATTCTTTTTTTTCAGTGCTTAGTACAGTGTTAGTACACATTTAATAAATATTTATTGAGTTGATTGTTCATAGAGAGAAATCATGTTCAGGAATATGAGCGAGATTTGATGTCCCCGAGAATCCTGTAAGACTAAGTTTCCATGATTCTGGGATTTAAGTCCACTTTTGAGGTCTAATAGTTTGACCAGGGACAAGTTATATCTCTGATTGCTTTAATACTTACTTCACAGGATTCTTGTGAGGGTCAGATTAGATAGAATATGTGAAATGCCAAGTAATTGTTGTCAGCTATCATTATTATTCCTTCACATGTGCCTAATTAAAAGCAAATAAAAAACAATTTCTAGTTTAGGGGTTGAAATAATCTTAGAACCCAGATTAATTGCTCAGTTGGCTCCAGGGTATAGGCAGTATAATTAGGGAAAGGATTCCATAGGATTAACTGCATGGTAACCCAAATGAAACATAATTACGGCTGCAACGCATCAAGTGGTACCCTAGTGTCCTACACACCTCAGTTACTTTTAGAGAGCAATTTAGGCACCCAGGAGAAATGATTCATTATTTCTAGTGCCCTAGGGGTTCTGGGATAAATTTTATGCTGTACTAATTCTTTATTCCTACAGAAGTGGTGCGAGGGTCAGAAGTGGGGAGAGATGCAAATGTGGTCATCATCATTTATCTTTTCCTCCTTCCATGTTCCCACACGCATTTGTAGGATGGTTGAGGGGAAGATGGGAGTTGAAATTTTAAAAAAAAAAGAGGCTCTATGAAGTTTTAAAAAAGGTACCCAGAATCAGAGTATTACAATAGAAAGAGACTTAAGAGGCCAATTGAGCTTAAATTTTCATCGGACAGGTGAGATGAATAAAACAGGGGAGGGGAAATTATGTTCCCAAGATGACAGACAGATCAATTTAGTGCCAAATTTGATTTAGAACGCAAGGTTTGGATCTCTATACATTTTTATGGTATCTTAAAAAACTACAATTATGTTTTGTTTTTCATTATATTCATTTCTAATATATCTTTCCTCCCTCCCACATCTTTTATAAAAAAAAGTTTTAAAAGAAGAAAAAGAAATGAACTAATGTAACAATGGAGTCTGACAATATGCGTATTATCCTACAACTGAAGGTGTAGTCTCACACCACTGTAAAAAGTATACTTCTCCTTGAAAAGGACTACATTTCATATCTGACTTAGAAATTGAGAATATTTTCTGTTAATCACTCTTCTTCCCTAAAAAAGACCTAATAACTCTTCAGTATCATCCACCTCTCCCATTTTCTCCTCCCTTCTCTGATGAAGATAATTGCTAAGATAGTTTTGTTTGTACCCTTGATATCAATCCATCACACCTCCTCTACTTGCTCCAAGATCAACCCTCCTCCTCCAAAAAATCTGTGATTTCGCTCAATTTAATGATTCTTTCATTTAATCAACCAAAATTCCCCAAGTTTCTGTCATTTTTTAAAAAAAGCCTATCAAACTGATAAGTTCTATCAAACTATTATATCATAAAGATGTTGTTATGAATTTTGTAGTTAGTCATTTTTATAAAAATAAAAAAGAAATTTTAAAAAATGATCCTAAAATTCTTTCAATTTTCCTGAAACATTTGATCTTTATCCATGTTTCCATTCCTGAAATTGCAATTGTTCCAGTGACCCACACAGGTAATACTCATATTAGCTTTACTTTTGTTTTTCTACAGCAGTGATGGGCAAACTTTTTAAAGAGGGGGCCAAAGGAAAGGAAATGCTCATCTGTCAGTCTGTTTCTAAGGCAAGTTTTTCAAAGTTTCATTGTATTGTATCCTACTCATTGTATTTGTCAGATTAGGAATAATGTTGTGCAGCTGGAAAGAACATTTCAGAGGGCCCCATCTGGCCCGCGGGCCATAATGTGCCCATCACTGGTCTAGAAAACTAAGTGTCAAAAGCAGTGTTTACACTCAGATTATCTAGAATGGAAGGCTAGTGGGTCTATCCTGTGCCATGCTGTTTTTGTAGTCAAACTACCACATTTGTTATTCTAATCCCCATTTCAAAGATGAGAAACATGTTGCTAATATAAATTAAATTATTTTAGCTTTGTTACATAACTCTAAAATCACATGATAAAATTTGTATCCAGGTTTTCATGACTTTAAATCTATCATTCTATCCCTGCTACAATTTTCTTCTCCTTAGTTTAATAAATGAACAGATTAAAACACATGAATATTTTCACTAAAATGCCTATCCTTCTAATTTTATATCAATTTAAAATTTTACTCATTTGCTAATATTTAAAGTTGAATATTACTTTTCAATAGATTATATATATAAGCAAGCATGTATAAAGAATAATATTAAACTAATAGCTTCTTAACTGAAAAATGAATCAAATGAAGTGTAACAATGACTGAACAAGTTGTGGTATATGATTGTAATGAAATACTATTATGCCATAATAAATGACAAACAAAATGATCACAAAAAATTTTGGAAATAAATATGAAGTGGTGCAAAATGAATTGAGAACAATGAGAACGTTATACACAATAACAACAATAAATATGATGATGAACTATCAACAAGGCAAGGAACCAGGACAACTTGAAAGGATTCATGACAAAAAAAATGGTTATCCACTGCCAGAGAAGGAATAGACAGAGTCTGAATTGTAAGTTGAAACTTACCATTCACTGATGAACTGGAGGAATTCCATATGAACTGGAAGAACCTTCAGGAACTGATGCAGAGTGAAATGATTAGAACCAAGAGAACATTATCCACAAAAAGTGAAACATTGTGGAACAATACAATGTAATGAACTTTGCTAATACAAGACAATCCCAAGGGACTTATGAGAAAGAATGCTATCCACATCAAGAGAAAGAACTGTAGGAGTAGAAACACAGTAAAAAAAAAATCACTTATCATTTGTTTATGTGGATATATGATTTGGGGTTTCGGTTTTAAAAAAACTGTTTTATTGCAAAACTGAACAATATGGAGATAGATAAAAAAAATAACATTTGTATAACCCAGTGGAAGTACTTATTGGATCTGGGAGGGGAGAGGGAAGAGAGAGGGAAAGAAAACAAAATATGTAAACATGGGAAAATATTTTAAAGATAAAAAATGAATTAAAAGAAGAAATATACCATTCTTCACTTTAATTTCTCTTTGCTTTTTCTCTATTCTAAGCAATATGTGTCTAGATTTATAATATGACAAAAAAGAAAATATGTATATGATAATATAATTGCAACCTATATCATATTACCTAATCTTTGGGGGAGTCTGGAGGAGTGGGAAGAAGGGGAAAAAAAGAATGAGGTCGATTTTTGGACATAGCTAATATGAGAAGCTGTTTCTCTTGAAAAAGCATTGAAAATTATAATTCATTACATATTTATAGCAAATCATATGAATTATGTTATTGTCATGTTACAGATTGTGTTATATGTTAAAGAATAAAAAGAAATGGCAACTCAATAAACATCTCATGGTAGGAGATGTCCTAAGAATTTTTTTTTCTATTTGTTGCATCAGGCCTGGTATTCTTCCGTGCATTATTTTTACATGTTGTAAATATGGAATTCTATTGCTATACAAAAATCCCCCAAATACAAATATATGCATAAAGATTAGGTCAAAGAAAAGCTGTAAGTAAGAAATATGACCTTTTAATTCTCTTTGAAGATTATGGCCTTATATTTTGTTGAATTTTTAAAAAATGTATCATACAGAGTTGGTCTTGTGTTAAGAAGGTGGGTCAAGAGGGAGAAAAGTTAGAGATTTGTAATTTTGGAGAAAAAAGGCACATGCTATATAAAAGGGCTTGAAGTTTAATCTTTTCAGAGATGTGATTATTACTTTGGGAAGGTCTAAATCAGGGGTATTAGCCAAGTCAATAATGGATGACATATAAGAGAGACTAAGGTCTTGTCAACCTGATAAGCTGAGACTTTCTGTCTTATTTTTCAATTTTCCTGCTTTTATCTAGTGTAGTGTAAAGCACCTGCAGTCAGTCAGTAATTAACCTTACAGTATAGGCAGCTTCATTCTAGAAAGTAAAAACTACCCTTTGCTACTTGAAGCATTCAAACAATATTTCCAAATTCTGGAAGAGTTCATCTCACTGCAACTCTACACATCTTAAAATACATATACAGAAAATACAGAGATGTTTAGGATCTTGCAAAATGTTAATAATTTTAATTTCATTGACATATTTTTTAAAAGTAGTTCTAATAGAATGAAGTCTATATGTGTACATGTGTAAATATTAATGGATATATATTTTAAAATCTGATAAGGTTTCTATTTTTATCAGCATTTTCAGAATTAGTATAATGAAAAGATAAGTGATACTAGTTCATCAGAAATTCCAAATAATTATAATTTATAATTAACAATAGAGTTGAACAACCAAAAATTATTTCTAAGTAATAAGGTCTAAAAAAGGAAACAAACAGAACACATGATAGAAATGCAAGCAGACTTTCATGCTAGATTAGATGTCTATGGGAAAGAAAAAATAGAGGCTTCAGTTTATCCACTAAGAACATTTAAATTTTCTGCTTCTAACTCCAATACATTCTAATCTGTAAGAATTTAAGTTCTGATTTGAGAAAACTTTGTTTCTACATATTTGTGGAATATTCTTGTTAAGTAATCCAGAAATAACTTCAGATTTAGATTGCTGTTACAAACTCTGGAAGTTTAATGACTTTAATATTTACTTTCCAATTGCCTCATTTTGAGAACTACCTCTAGTTAATTATGTCTCTAATCAACACTTTTCCTCTTTTTTTAGTTGATTTGTTATTCTGATCTTGAAAACCATCAACAAAGATGGATAATTTTATAAGCAGAGGATATGTGAATTTGTGAGACTTTATCTCCATTATGAACAGCTTTTTTTAGGTTAGTTTCAAAACTTCCCTTTTTCCTTCTGTGAAGTCCTTTGCAGCATTCACTCCTATCTTTTTTCCATGCTTTTGTACTAATTCTTCTGAAACTGTACTCAGTTTCTGTGCATGTGTTATTTAATTCTTTCTTAGCCCTTGAAGATGTTATACTTGAAGCAATACCTTAGTCTCTTCCCCTTATTAGAAGGTAAGCACACAATCTTCATTTTAGCTACTTCCAATTCCTCAAATGTATTTATATTTTTAAGTTTCTTTTCACTCCATTGTTTGTATTTCAAAGCTTCTCTTCAACTCTGGTCCTTACTTTGGGAATGCTTAAAAATTTTTTACTCAATGCTATATTACTCTCCTGTATGATTTTAATGAGCTTTTCTGTCTTAGGTATTATTGGTTATAAATCTTTATCTCTTTATCTGTTACCAATCAGGATATTATATTACAATTTCTCAACTTTATGAGAGCTTGATTGAGGTTCCTAGGTTTCCTAGGGTATGATATTCCTGGGTGTTTTAGATGGGAGATTCTCTTAAGAAATAACTGGTAGGTTTTATTTTCAATTTTGATTTTGATTTTTAGTTCTAATAAATCTGAACAGTTTTCCCTTATGGCTTCTTTTAACAAGTTATCTCTGAAAAAAAATTTTGGTTGTATTTTTTCAGAAAGTCAGATTTTTTAAAAAATGTTCTCTGCTTTACTTGTTTTCTAGGTCAATTTTATGGTAGATACCTTACATCTACTTGCATTTTTAATATTTTTATTTTTTGTTTTAATATAAAATATTGTCTCATTGTCATTGAATTCTATTTGGCCCTTCTAATTTTCAGGAAACTACTAAGATGTAAGTTTTTCCATATTTTGATCTAATCTATTTCTTTCCTTTTTATCATTGAATTCCAATTCTTGTCATCAACAATACTTTTTTTAAACTTGTAATTCCATTTTTCATCTATTGCTTCATTTCTCTTATAGTCATTGTGACCAAATTGTTGTTACTGTTGTCTTTGTTCAAGAACTTCTTTTATTTGCTTTGGCTTACTCCCTTCCTTTACCTTTAGTTGTCCCTTAACCAATAATATTTATTTTGATTTTTAGTATCTTCTGTTTAACTTAATTCCTGATCTAGGATTGTATGACAAATCAAGTCATCCTTCTCCCATATTCTTCTATAGTGTACCTAGGAACTATTTATTCAAAGCCTGATTTACATGGCTCCTGCCACTAGATTCCACTTGCCCCACATCTCTGCTCAAATTGATGGCAGATCTTAATTTCCCCAGTCTGTGATCTTCTGGACCCTGTTGCAATGTTGTGGAACTTCCAAGCAACCTGAGGCAACATCAATCACGGTGCTTTTTTTTTTTTTTTTTTGAAATTCCAACCTATTCATTAAAAATTTAACTATTTCCTGAAAAGATCCCACTTCCAACACTTGAGGCTTATAGTTGTCTTTTTTTGTGAAGTCTTAGATTGTGTACAAGAGCTTGCTAATATTTTTCTTTGAATTTCTTGATCATTATTGATTTGGTCCCATTTTTGATTCTTTGCTTTTGTATATGTGGGAAAGTTGGGCTTCTCTATGAAATTTAATGGTAAAATCAACCAGAAATCCAATTGTTTAAAGTGATTGTTTTGCAATCATTTCTAAATCTTTTCCCCTTACTCGTGTAACATTTCTGATAGACTTAATTTTTCCATATGTACATAGAGAAAAAAACGGAAATAGAGGACAACTTACACATGACCTTTTGCCTCAAGTCTCTCCTCATTTCAATCAATCTTCCTTTCAGTCACTAAAGTGATAGACTTTCCTGAAACACAGGTCAGATTAGATCTTACCTTACAGGGAGCATTTCTACTCAATATATTCCAGTATTTACTTATCACTTATCAGCATCAAATACAAAATGTTCTGTTTGTCAATCAAAGCCTTTCATAACCTATCACTGCCCATCTCCCACTTCTTACTTTCTTAGAGTTTACTCCCTGCTACATACTTATCTATCCAGAAACACTGTTCTTTTTGCAAATATACAACCAAGACAGACCTTCTCTTGGCTTCTGACATTTCCTCTGGCTCTCTTTCATGACTAAAATGCTCTACCTCCTCAATTGCACCTATCAAATTCCCTATTTTCCTTTAAGTTCCAATTAAATCCAGTCTTTTACTAGAAGACTTTGTCAATCCTTTTTAATTCAGTTAATTATTTCCTATTTATCCTATATAAACCTTGCAATGATTATATTTTTTTGGAGACTGTATCCCCTTTTAGATTTCAAGGTCCTAAAATGCACATCCTGTCTTTTGTTTCTTTTTGTAATACCTTTGCCTACCACAGTGTCTTGCACATATACATAGTAGGTGCTTACTAAATATTTATTGATTAATTGTGGATTATAACATGTATAGTTATATTTATATGAATATATGTGTGTAAATGGGTGAATAAAATTTAAATGTTTTATGGAAAACTTTAGCTATGTGTTTCTATTAAATATCATCCAGCATGTATCATTGTTTTTAATCTGATTACTACACTAAAAACTTCTTTTGGAGAACACCTATCAAAAGTCCTGTTCAGTTAGCACTTTGACTTGGTAAGTAGTTGAATGACATATATGAAAGAGAAAGAAAAAGTTGAAGAGACTATTCTAATACATAATTTTCAATTAAAGTTTGCACAACAAATAATATCCCTAATTAAGATCCTTGCTGGTTTTACCTTTTCAATTCCCCCAGGATCCCATGATTACTCATGTAATATTGGGTCAGATTGGCAATGATTGGTAATGGAGTCAGTGCAAAGGATCAAGCTGGCTATCCTAGCAAGGGAGAGGAGTAAGAGTCAATAGAATTCTTTCTCCTCCCCCTCCTCAGGCAGTTGTAGCAGAAAGGGTAACAGTTTTAACTGAATCTCCTTTAGATCAAGAAATGGAGGCTGTTGAGGCGTGGCTAATCTAGGGCTAAATTGATAGATAGGAAATAATCCCACTGAGATTAGCAATTTGCACTGTTAGAAGATTATTCCCCAAAACCTGAGCTAGATTAAAGGTTCAGGGTGTCTCTATTACAGCAGACTTGCTCTCTGGATAACAGCTGTTCCAGTTATTTTGGGATTTTGGTTTCATGTGAGTATTCTCTAGCAAAAATAACCAATATGTAAGTATGTTTTACATGATAATACATGTATAGCCCAGATTAAATTACTTACTATATCCAAGAGAGGGGAGGTAAGGGAGGGAGAGAGAAAACATTTAGATCTCATAATTTTGGAAAATGTATGTTGAAAATTATTTCATGTAATTGAGAAAATGAAATAACTTTAAATTTAAAAAATTAAATTAAAAAAATGATTGGCAACATAAGGAGGCAAATCCAATAAAAGGCCTATATTATCTATTACTAGAAACTCTAGAAACCTAATACACCAAAGAATCCAAATCACCAAAATGACCAACTAAGTATGCATTTTCTGGGACTGTGTCAACCTTTGCCATTTGGGATGAAGCTGAAGAATTATCAACTGTGAGTTAAACCTGTTAACCTAGGGTCTTGAGCACTATGTATTTATTTGTCCAGAAACTAATAATGTAGACTAAATGTTCTAAATACTTATATACTGCCTTTCAAATTAGAAGGTACAATGGCTAGGACCATATTTTTTTTATTTTTTTGTAGGGGGGTTTGCCTTTCTTTCTCTTCCTAATACTTAGTTTAGCACCTGGAGCAAAGTAAACAATAATTGCTTGTTGATTGATTGCCTCTAATAAAATGTTATTAATACCTTGTTCATGAAATATACCTTTTTTACTTTTAAGGATCTACCTTTATATACTCCCTCAAAGATAAAGAATTTAAACACTATATCTTTGTAATAGTATTTTAGATAAGAAAATATTTTGTATTCATAGAGTCCGTATGTTCAAATGTTCTCCAGAGCTAAAAAGTCCTTGAAGTATAGACTTCTGAGAAACAGCCCTCACAGGAGACAATGAATCACCACAAAAGCTTTATCTGTTTAGTGTGGTTATTCCTTTCTGTGTTGAAGGGTGAAATCAAGTTATTTGAGTGCATTCTCTTTATCATTGTACCATTATCTTTATGAGTGCTCTTTCCTTCTAGTAATAAAGACAAATATTTCATAATAAAATTAAGGCTTATACTTTCAAATGGCTGTGTACAGCCCTGAATTTATTATCATTCATGATATTGTATTATTTTGATGATTTTGGTAGAAAGATTAAATTTTACTAACAAAGGAAATTATGGTTTATAATTTTGTAGCTGCAGCTTTTACTGCAAATATAGTTATATATACTATGAAGGAAATTCTTTAAAAGAAGGGAACAACCGGCAATAAATAGATATGTCCCCTTTCTTTACCAACTCTTTCTCTCTCCTTTATTCTTTCTTGAAAAGATTCCTTTTTCTTGGCTTTTACCTTATGTCTATTTCTGTGATATTGAGGCATTTTCATGTCTGTATTTAACTACACTTAGTTTCTTTTTTCCCCCTAAAACCTTTACCTTCTGTCTTAGAATCTATACTATTATCAATTCAAAAGAAGAAGAGCAATAAAGAGTGGGCAATCTGGTTAAGTAACTTGCCTGGGGTCACACAGCTAAGAAGTATCTGATGCCAAATTGGAACCCTAGATTTCTCATCTCCCTGCCTAGTTCTCTATCCACTGTGCCATCTAGCTGCCTTTTAACTTATTTTCAAGACTTATCTGTGTCATTCTCCCCTGAAATAGCACCCGGACCTCTTCCCCATCTTCTATATGATTAATTCCATACTATTTAAATTCTTCTTTTCAGGTTCTTTTCTTTGGGGACTGGAGCGCACTCCCTTCTCATCTCTGTTTCCTGATGTCCTTTAAGTCCCTGCTAAAATTCAGGGAATCTTTCTACAATCTTGTTACATCTTGTGGCTTCATTCTGTTGATTAATTCCAATTTATCTTGTATATAGCTTATCTGTACATAGTTTTTTGCATGTTTTCACACTCATTAGTCTGTGAACTCCTTGGAACCAGGAACTCTCTTTTGCTTCTCTTCAAATCTCTGGAGCATAATATTTTGCCTCAAACATTTTAGGAGCTTAATACATATTTGCGATTGAATTGACTAATTGATTGGAATTGTTTTATGTCAGTCTCAACTTCAGGGCAGTTTCTTTCTTTCTAGCTGCTGCCTTTCCAAAAAGATTGATTTCTCTCCATGTTTGTTTATCTAAAATACCCAAATGTAATAAAAATTCATTGAAAAATATTCAATCATTAATGATACATTAAAAATGGAGTACAGTATAGTAAAAAGAGAACCAACTTTAGAATCAACTTGGGCTTGAGTTCATCATAAAACATATGCTATCTTTGTGATTATGGACAAGCCACTCAGCCACTCACCATCCTAGGTAACTTTCTGACACTAGATTTTGTGCATGAGTTTCTATTTTGCATCGGTGAATAGAATAAATCCAGTAGGTCTTACTTTGTGGAATAATATATTCAATAAAATAGGAGAAAGAAAAAGATAATTTGGGCTGCTTTAGTGATGCTCATAAGTAGGAAAATTGCATGAATGACCTTTTAAGGCCCATTTTATATCTCTGTTTTTTAGTTTTTCCTTCTATAAAATGAAGGAGTTAAAGCAAACTTATCTATAGGTGAATAAGAGCTTAGAATTCCACCTTAACTCTAGATGAATTATATTTAAGAAATTAATATTTAATTATTTTGTTTTTGGTATCAACTAAAATTTATAATGCCAATATTAGATACCAATGTTATGGTCTTAAGAAATAGAGTCATCTGTAAAATGAGAGAGTTGACTTTGGAGTTCCCTTCTAATTCTAAATCAATGATTTTCAGATTTTATGAATTATTATCCCTGTCACAATCCAAGAATCATCTTCCACCTACTAAAACAATATCTTTTTGTTCATCAAAATCTGTTGTTTTATCCTAGAACAACTACTCTATGGAACATTATGCCAGGAAATAGAAACTACAAAGGAATTTTATGTCAGAGTATGTTTAGTAGTTTGTGCTTTAATGGGAAAGAACAGGTAACAATGTTTGAAGGGCTAGATTTGAAAACATTTTAGAAAACAAAATGAAGTTTGCCAAAGTGCTATTATTCAGTAGGAAAAAAAATACTTATCAGATGGTCCATGAGCTTCTAATTAATACCTGTGTGATGTTGGGCAAGTCAGTGGATTTCTCTATATTTCAGTATCCTCCTCTATAAAATAATCAGTTTGTACCGAATGATCACTAAGATACCTTTTGATTCAAAATTGTGACAATTGAACTATTTACTTAAAATTATTGTGAGGAAAGGGCTTTGTAAAACCATAAAGTTCTAAGAAAAGCAAGAGTTACTATGAGTCTATTTGTTGTTATTATTAAATTCCCCAATGAACAACACAGATATGAAATCTAAAGAGTTCAGAGAAGGAAGAGATCAATAAAATCTTGTGTGATCTGAGAAGACTGCTCCGAGAGGTTGTGTCACGAAGAATGTGCGGAAAACAGAAATGGAGTGAGAAGGATGTAGGGTAGCCTTGGTAGGTGAATAAAAGCTCTGTATTGAAAATCCACATTATGCCAAGAAGGACAAGTGAGGAAACTGGTTTGGCTGGTGGTAAGAATTCATCTCAGGAAAATAAGGCTGGTAAAGTAGATTGTGATGAGAGAATAGAAAGACTTTAATGACAGGGTAAAGAGTTTGATGTCTATCCTATAGATCAGTGGTTCCCAAACTTTTTTGGCCTGCTGCCCCCTTTCCAGAAAAAATATTACTTAGCCCCCTGGAAATTAATTTTTTTAAATTTTAATAGCAATTAATAGAAAGGATAAATGCCCCTGTGGCCATCACCGCATCCCTGGATCGCTGCAGCACCCACCAGGGGGCAGTAGCACCCACTTTGGGAATCTGCTATAGATAGTTGGGAACTTTGTGTGGGGAGCAACATGACTAAAGGAATAATTATGACATAATGCATACTAAAACTATGCACATATATATAAATATATATGTAAGCAAATATATAACAGATATGTGTGTAAATGATACCTTATGCAGCATATGTATAATGTATATTATAGACAATGTACATTATAATTTATGTGTTATGTACAATATATGTTATATATTATTTATCACATTTTATATGTGTGCAATAAAAACACAGTTTTAATTATGTCATTCCCTGGCACTGGCTTTCTGGTTATGTTGAAAAAGAAGACACAGAAGAAAAGGCAATCATTAAGCACTACTGCACTGAAGGTGGTATGAGATAATGGGGACCTAAAACCTCCTCCTACTTGTTTTATGTTGCATACTTACATTTCAACTGGAGTATTTTATCATCATAAGCTATGAAGTTTCTAGAATTTAGCTGCACTTATTTTGGAGAAGAATAGAAATCTAAAAAATAAGATTATATTTTTCTCTGTATCATCCCCCACTTCTAAATCAATATTAACTAATTCTACTAAAACTTTGGCTTTTACATTTTATTGGACAGAAATAAGTTTTGTTCATACTTGGATAAAACAGAAAAGTCACCTGCAAGAGGAAATTGAGAGCAGCATAGCATTTGTCTTTGAAGTTTGTCAGTCCTTTTCTGTGGTTATTCTGTGAAGGAAGATAAACTCAGCTTTGGAAAAGAGGGAGAAAAAGGAACTGAGCCATTTAATCTTCTTATACTGATAATTGCAAGCTGTGATAATTCTTTACACTTGGTGCTTTTAGTGCTTTCCCATGACAAGGCTTAGACAGCCCTGAGTATTTTGGTAAAAATGAAATTTATGTGGCTACAGGAATCTATTTTATGACCAAGGGTGCACTTTGAATTTTACCTTCCAAGACACATAACATAACATCATCATTTTATTTTAGAGTATTATGTGGATACTTTGTCACAATACAAACTTGAAGCATGCAATCCCTACAGTTCAGAATTTTTTGAGTTTTTTATTATCTATTTTTCAAACTTGGTGCCTAGCAATCTTTATACTCAGATACATTTATGGAGAAGGTTGTAAGGATTTTCCTTTCATCGATTCTAAAGAGCAGGGATCAAAAATCAAGCTGACTGGGAAAGAATAGGCACAGTAGCCTAGGATTATCCTTTGCTTCTTCCCAGGATCAGTTCAAGTAGCACTTCCTAAAATAGGCCTTTCTTGTTTCCCCCCCAGTCACTAGTACTCTCCCTCCCCAAAACCAACTTTGCATTTATTCTGTATTTAATTATCTTTGGATAAAATATTTCCTCCTAAAAAAGTAAGTTTCTTGAAGGTAGGAACTGGCTTTTATTTTGTCTTGCATGTGTGTGTGTGTGTGTGTGTGTGTGTGTGTGTGTACACGTTTACACTCATACCACACTCTCATTGCCCATCCAGATTAAGTGATTTGGTTATCGACAGACACATGGACCTTAAGCAACAGAAATTGAATTTGACCTCAGGTCTTTTGATTTTATATTTAGTGCTTTTTTCAATAAGCCATCTTGACTCTATGATCCATTATACTTTTGTCAATTTATTCTACTCTAACCTATAACAAATTTAAGTTAAATAAAGTATTTGATGTGTAAACCACAAAGAGTTTACTAATAGCAATCATAAGGCATTATTCTTATATTTTAATATTTCTTGATATTTTTTATTCTCTGCTTTTAGGACTCATGAGTGTAAAATCCTTTGAAACTTCATTTTGATATTATCTTGGTATAAAATCACTAATTATGAAGGTACAAAATGTTGTTGAGTTTGTTCTTGGGGGTAGAGATAGGATGGGTCTTAGAGTAAAGAAGGCCTGGGATCAAATCTAGATTACCTTCTAAATTGACAAGAAATCTTTAAAGCCTTCAGCCTGACTTCAGCCATTGAATTAGGTCAGAATATAATTAATTGTTGGGGCTTTATCAGTATGAATCTTAGGACATCAAAACTCCAAGATAAATCAATAGTATTTATTATATTTTAAAGGTTTCAAATGCTTACATATACCCATATAAACATATATAATACATATGTATATATAATAGCTCATCTATTTTCTCTGTATATTAGATAACTCTTATGTAGATATATTAGTATTTATGTGTTTACATACATAAACATATAAACATATATATAATTTGTTCCTCACAATTACGTAGTTGCTATTATTATCTGCATTTTAGAGATGAAATAAACTAAGACCAAGAGAGGTTAAGTAAAGTTGCCCATGATGATCCAATTACTAAATGAATAAGGCAGGATTTGAGCTCAAGATATTGCAATTTCAGTTTCAGCACTCTATCTACCATGCCACTTAGCTTTCCAAGTTAAGTAACTCTAGTGACGGCTCTGATGGGAACAACATATTAAATTGAATGGAATTTGTTGAGTTGATTGCAAAACTAAATGGTCCCTTTTCAGGCTTCAGCTTTCACTCTCATCTGAAATTCGACAAGTTCCTTTTCAAAGTTATTAGAGGGAGGAAGATGACTCATAGGATGCAGTATTGGGTCTTGAGTTATGAAGACCTGAATTAAGAATCCATCCTCAGACACTTTGTAGTATAGGATCTTGGGCAAGTTATCTAATTCTTATCTGCCTCAGTTTCCATTTTCACCATTTCTGCTAGGATACAACCATTTGTCTTTTCTCCTGAGGAGATTCCTCACTCCCCCTCTTTAATAAAACCCATTGAACTTTGTTAAGTTGAATTTTCCTAATAGTTCATATTACGTATATATATATATATATATACGTAATATGAAATAATTATAATTATATATGTAATATGAAATATAAACACATAAATATAATGTATAATTATATTTATGTGTTTATACATTTATTTTTATATTTATATTATAATATAAATATATTAATATATATTCTATATTACATATAATTTATAATTCTAATTAGTTTTTATATAGTATATAATCTGGCTAAACCAATATAAAATTAATTGGTGCACAAAATACTGTGATTTTTCTGTTTTTTATGCTTCTTTGGAAAGGCTCTGGGAAAACAGGGATTAGGAAAGAGGATACATATTTTTTGGGGAAAGAATCAATTCAAAAGAAAGAAAAATGTCAGCTGATTATGAACAGGGATTACTACTCACACAAAAGGAATTCTAGCCTTTGCTTTATCTATATTTTTAGTTCTCATAGCTTCCTATATGAAAAGAATAAAGTCTGAAAAGTTGATCATTGGTTTGTTCCCGTGATTCATATTACTTGTCCAGCTCCTGTGCCAAGAGTGTGGCTGCACCCAGAGGGTCTGTCACTGCATCTAATAGTCCCCACAAATATTAATGTCCCAGAACCCCAGCTAAGCTAGCTTCTTCCCATTTGTAAAAGCAGTTGGCCTTGGCCAGAACTGTTTGGGAGGCAATAGGCAATCTAAACTTGATGTCCCCTTTGGGTTGTGTGTAGGGAGAGGAGGTCACAGCTTGGTAGATCTCTTTCCCAAAGTAAATTCTGTAAGGGGAGGACTATTTGCATATAAGTTTCTATACCCATTCCTTTGGGCATGGAAGAGCCTTCAACTTTAGTTAATTCAATTCTCTTTTGTCCAATTATAAATCCAGAATCTCATTCCCATTATATCCTGTAGGTAAGCAGGATCCATGTCTTCTAATCTTTTGATAGGAGAGAGTAGACTAAATATAAGTAAGGGAACCAGTCTAGTTCCATCACAACCAGGCTCAGAAACACAGGTATGGAAGGCTACTTATAATGGCTCTGTCAGTGGGAGATTGGACCAGGAAAGTGATTACAAACTTTTAAGTATTCATGATTGTATGATGTTCTTTGAAGAGCACCTCTAGAGGTATTTCTGTCCTTTTTATCTTATGGCTTGGGCTTTAGCTATTTTTGCCACATATTTCTTTTTTTTTCAGGTGTTTTAGCCAGGTAGTTATGAAGAAAACAATTATCCTACTATCTTTTAGTTTTTAGGTTAAATGGAGGCAGAGGCAAGAGACCAAAGAAGGTACACAGACTCATCTTATTTCTACCAAATTATTCCCATAAAACTATACATCAAAATAAATTTTGGAGCATGATAACCTAAAAAAGGACAGGGTAAAGCAGTTTTCTCCAACAAACAATGTATAAAAGATCTATTGCAATGTGGTGGAATAGGAGTACAAATCATCATGCCAAGGTGGACCCAAACTCAATGACAGGCATTGGGGGCAGCTACATCAGCAACAAAGGCTTCTTGAGCTCTCAGCTCACAGACAGGTAAGAGGATTCAGACACCTACTCAGAAGGAGATTTTAGGAGTCCCTTTGCTGGCTGTGGATGCAAGGTTCTTGTGCCCTTTCCCATACACAGATCCAGGTTGTTATCCTGGGTCACAGGAGACTAGGGGAACCTGGTTCCTTGAACGTACAGTTCAAAGTAGAAAAAAGTGCTTGGAGTTGCTCACAGACCAGAACACAGGCCAGGAGAGTAGTAATCAGACCACTCATATCACACAAGCTTGGAAAAGGTGAAAACATATACATCTCCAGAGCTATCTGTGTAAGCACTGGCACAAAGAATCTGAAGCTTGGAACAATGCTTTTTTCACCGAAAGAATGGAAGAAACTTTAATCCTTTTTTTTTTTAATTAAAAGAAAAAAGAGGCTAGAAAATGAGCAAACCACATTAAAATATATTTTTTAAATTTTCTTCATCTTTCACTTCTTTACTACATGTGCACAATATATACAGAGATTAGTTTCACAGAAAGGAAAAGTAACACTTTCCAGTACAGAGAGAAGTGAAGATAGCACAGTAGTATAAACTATCTAGGATGCTGGGTATTAAATGTCTGCCATCTTCACCTCCCATCCCCAAAAAAGCTTTTATATGAACAATGTGATGTTGTGAACCAAGTATAATCAAAACACAAAATATAGCACTGAAAAAAGGTAATAATATCACATGGGTAAAAAAAATCCTTGCATAAGAGTGGTTTCGTGTTGATTTGATATCAATATGTTTACGAGTATAAAATAATAAAATGTAACTATTCTGCCTAAAGAAAAATGGAAAATTATCTTCCTCTTTCCAAGTACAAGTGAAATGAGTGCTTGCATGGTGAAGTTATTTTGGTAACAGGGAAAACCAAAACACAAACTCAGATGAAAACAAAAAAAAAATCAATACAGGTGCATCCAAAGTCTCCAAGAAAGGTATGAATTAGTCTCTAGTCCAAAAAGAATTAATGGATGAGTTTTAAAAGGATTTAAATATCAAATAAGATATGTAGAAGAAAGTTGGGAAAAGAAATGTGAGTGATTCAGGAAAATCATGAAAAAAAGAATCAATAGTTTTTAAAAGACTCACAAAAACACTAAAGAAAATAATGCCTTTAAAAAACAGAATAGGCCAATTGGTAAAAGAGTTATAAAAATTCACTGAAGAGTTGAACCTCTGAAAAGGAAGAATTGGCCATTTAGAAAAAGAGATGCAAAAATTCAATGAACAAAAGAACTATTTATAATTTACTAAAAAGAAAAACAGGTACAAATGCACACTGAAGGAAATAATGCCTTAAAAATCACAATTAGGCAAATAGAAGCTAATGAATCTATTAGACATCAAGAAACAATCAAAAAAAGTCAAAAGAATGAAAAAGGATAAGAAAAAGTGAAATATCTAATTGGGAAAACAGCTGACTTTAGAAAATGGGTTCAGGAGAGATAATCTTAATATGACTACCTAAAAGTCATGATTAAAGAAAAGATGTTAAATATCATCTTTCATAACAAGGAAAACTTCCCTGATATCTTAGAACCTGAGGGTAAAATAAAAATGGAATCTACCAATCATCTCCTGTAAGAAATTCCAAATGACTAACTCCCAAGAATATTCAAATAGCTAAATTCCAGAACTCGTAGGTTAAGGAGAAAATATTGCAAGCAGTCAAAAACAAACAATTCAAATATCATTATACACAGTCAGGATAACACAAGACAGCATTTTCTACATTAAAAGGTCAAGGGACTTACTTAGAATATGATATTCCAGAGGACAAAGGAGCTAGGACTTCAACCAAGAATAATTTATCCTGCAAAACTGAGCATAATTCTTAAAAGGGAAAAAAATGAGTATTCAATTGAAATAAGGGATTTTCAAACATTCCTTATGAAAATACCAGAGCTGAATGAAAAATTTGACTCTCAAATATAAGACTCAAGAGAATCATAAAAAGGTAACGAGGAAAGAAAAATAAAAATGATACTCAATAATGTAAAACTATTTATATACCTTCATGGGAAGATAATTCTTGTAACTCCTATCTTTATGTGAGAGGGTTTTTTATCTTTATTCCTATTTTTATCTGAGAGAGTTTGTTCTATGTTAATTATTCTAGTCATGAATCTGTTATTGGATGTACAGTTGCCTGGACAAATCATTTAACCTTTGAGTTAGAGATAGGATCTTAGTGATCTTCTTCACAAACTCCCTTTTTACACAGATGCAATATTTGATAGTTGGAAATATTAGGTAACTTCATCAAGATTAGAAGGTTACAGTATCAATCTCATTTCTTAATCAAAGATTACAACAAATAGATATTCACTTAATGGTACTGAAGATGTGTTTTCATTCAACTTCACTATTATTGGAAGCTTTGGAAATTGTGTAATCATACTAATTTAAGTTATCCTATATAATGAAATATTAAAATATCAGGTATTGGAAAGCAATTATAAAACCAGTTATAAATATAATGATGATATAACTAGTTTTTATTCTTTTCTAATTCATAACTATTACGATAATTAATTAAAAGTTTAAGACTTGCAAAATACCACACATATGCTATATCAGACATTAATATTTTTGAAAGCATATTACATCACATATAAGACAATTTTGAGATCTGATGTAGCACAAGGATAGGTGTTCAGTCCTGAAATATGGAAAACAAAGATTCAGTTTCTTCTGTGACATACTACCCATTCAAGTTTGTTTACTTCTCAGTGACTGAGACAGATTTTTAAAAGATTAAATTATAGGCATGTTGTCTATCCCCTCTTGTAGAAAGAGTTTCCTTTCCAGGAGTTCCCATACTGATGAAATCACAATTTGCTACAATAAAAGGGAAATTAAATAAATACAATAAAATTCTATAATATCATAAGACTATATATAATTTATCCATATACCAAGGGTTAGTTAAATGCAGTGATACTGTTAAAACAATGAATATGGAATCTTTAATAAAAAAAGGTTAACCATAATTTTCCATTAATATGATGCTGAAAAGTCATTATCATTTAGTAAGCATTCAATTACATGTAATTTTCCTATAGTGCTTTTAAATGCATTAACTGGGAAGCAACAACTTTCCCCCTCATGGCTCCGGTACAATTATAATAAATTTAATTTTCCTTATGTTAGTATCTTCCTACTTTATTTTGTCCCATTTATACTATAATATGTTGTAAATTCCTTTTCAATAAATAAATTAGACCAGATATGTTCTGTAGCTAGCTATTATGAACATAAGATAGCTTAAGGGGCACTTAGTAGACAGTCTTGTCTCTGTGGGTTTCAGTTTTTCCTGCATAACAACTTCTCTAGATGTCTTTTCATAGATAACCATTCTTTCAGTTTTTTCCAAAGATATTTAAAACTCAGAAGGATTTTAGAAGCCTCTTATTCCAATACCATCAATTTACAAATTAAGAAAACAAAGTCTAGAGAGAAGAAACTTGCAGCCACTTAAACAGCCTAAAAAGGGACAAGAGAAGAGAAAATTATGACTAGCTTAAGGGAAACATTATTTTCCATGAAAAGAAAAAGAGAGAATCAGAAGGTCCCTGTTGGTTCTACCTGTTCATGTCTCAGTGAGCACCACATTTCACCATCTGCACCTCTTGGCTCATGCCTAATTATTATATTACATGTGAACCCTTATGGCCCCTGTTAGCTCCCATGACTTCAGTGAAGCCTGATTGCCACAGATTTTCCATGTTCTTCTATGGTATCTTCCTGGCATCTTCCTTCATCCTAGTGACTCATGCCATCTCAAAGTTATGGAAAACTCCAAGAAAAGGGGAAATACTGAGTAAATCTTCAGCCCAGAAGGAAGTCCCCTTCCATATCCCTAACCTGCCTAGGCTTCTAAATGATGAGGCAATGTAAAAAAGAACAAATGACACCTCATTTTTTTAAATTTTTCTTATTTTTGATTTTTTTCATTAACAAATCTATGAACTGATTTATAGACAGACAACTAAAATGACTCCTGTATTAGCAAGTAGTCATTTCCTATATTTAAAATACTTTGAATTTTATTTTTTGTGCATGTATATAGTCCTCACTACTGTTTATCCCCTCTGAACTATCTTCTTGAAGAAATGTTGCATGGTATGAAGCTTGATCATATGCTATGATGTTTGTTTTTTTTTTTGGTTCTTAATTACAAACTATATTTTCCACCTTAAGGGGGAAAAAATCTGTTTTCTTCCATGTTTGTTCAACTTTGATTTAATTGCATGGGCCTTTTCAAGTTCTTCATGAAATTCATCTTTTGCTATAAATGTTTATGAATAAATTTCCAAGTTTCTTCAAAATAGTCTTTGTGCAGCAAATTCTCATCCTGAATAGAGCAATGGAAAATGAAATAGAGTACATAGTTCCTAAATCCCTGGTCCTTAGAATAAAATACTCAAACAATTAAAGTATATTAGTCAATCTATATCATGAATATTAAATCTTGTTTTAATTTTGAGGAATAACATTGACAGTCTGGGATTAGTTAACTGAAGGGTTAGCTGAAGTGTGGAATTAGATGAATAGAGGTTCATATGGAAAGGAGAGTAATAGATTTGGTAAAAGAAGGAACCATGAAGAACTAGAGCATTTTTTCTTAACATCATTTCTGGTTTGGATTTCTATTGTAATTGTAGATAGTGGTACAAAACTTCTGTTTCAATCCTAGGGCCATAGAATTTCAGAATTTAAGTTACTTTAGAAATAATCTAGATAAAGTGTCTCATTTACAGATAAGGAAACTGGGACTTACAAAGGGGAAACAACTTAGTCAACAATAAATAACTAATTAATGACAGTATGAAGATAATATTCCATTTTTCTGATTGCTAGAATGATGACTTTTCAACTACATGTATTTGAAGACTATTCTTTAGCTACTTATCTATAACTCATATCTCTGAGCTTCAGTTCTCCTGCAAAAGAACTGTTCCATTGGCATTCAAATTCAAAATGCCCTGAGCAGGGTTTCTTTATTCTCCTCCTAAAACAACTTCTCCTTTTAATTTCCTTGTTTCTGTCAAGAACAGAAGAACTCTTCTAGGCACATAGGTTAACATCCTAAGTATCATTCTTGACTCTTTATCTTCATTCACCCCCTAAACAATTTCTTAATAAATATCTCTGGTTGGTTGACTAATTGATTACCTCCCACTCCATTCATCTGGCAACCCATTTGTAATTGTTCATTTGCTATTCTTGATCAATAAGATTATAATAATTAATTAACAAAGGCATCATCCTGGGGTATGATTTTAAGTTTATTTATGATCATGGACAGAGTTACAAGATCAGAACAGGCCTTAATGCTAACTTTCAAAGTTAGAAAAATCATCAAAATATCTTGTAAAGTAAAACCCAAATATGTAACAAATAAAATTCTGAGACACAACCAATCGATTAATTAGGCTAGCAATAACCACAAATTAATGTTCAATGGTCTGTCTAAAGATAAAGATGTAGGATCTTGGGTTATATTCAATTCACCCTCTATTTTAATGGCAGTACATTATTTGGCCCTCCCCAAAGAGAAAAAAAGACAACTCTAACTGGTGGGCACTTAGTGAGTAGGTGGGCTAAAAGCTCTTGGGGCCCCTCTACATTACCACATAATTAAGGGTAACTCAGTTATTCCAGTTATTCCTTAATTTGCCATGTATTTCAAATATTGCAGAGTCCTTTAAAAATTTTGTAAGGATTAGCTGTTTAAATCAGATTAATTCAAGTAGAGGATAAGCCTTAGTTTTTTTCTTCAGTAAAATGGGAAAATAT
Source organism: Gracilinanus agilis (assembly GCF_016433145.1). Classification (NCBI taxonomy): domain Eukaryota; kingdom Metazoa; phylum Chordata; class Mammalia; order Didelphimorphia; family Didelphidae; genus Gracilinanus; species Gracilinanus agilis. Next base: position 89,156,418 of record NC_058133.1, on the reverse strand, counting down.
TTCACTTCTTTTAAACATTCTTCCATTAAGGTCTCCCTGTTTGATCTTATTCAAGTTCCGCTTTATCATTATTACAGCATCTTGGAAGTTTAGGGAGTTCAGAACTATAAATTTATCCATGGAGGGAACCGCCAGGATCAAGACTCCTCCATTGAAACAGATGATCAGCTTGTCTGATATTTATAGTCTTAGATGCATGCTTAGACCAATGAGTGGTTAAATGACTAGTTTCTAAAACATGTCTACCCTGTGTCAGAGGTAGGACTTGAAACCATGTCTTTCACTAAGTCGTATTGCTTCCTCATTTTTATGAATAAATTGTCCAAATTCCTGTGGTTGGAACTACCTAATACAAAACATCTCATTCTGATTGCTTTGACTTCAAGGTAAAATATTCAACTAGAAATAGAATCCCAATTTACTCTTGTACTGAATTGTTGACATCAATGTACTGGCCATACATAATTGCTCTAATCTCTTTCTAGACCTTTTTAATATCCTGCTGGACTACACTGAATTTAAATTGCATCATCTGAAAACACTAAAACTGCTTTGACACTCTTGGTACCTTACAATATTTTCCTATATATGCTTTGTTTCCTCAGATTTATTTGAAATGTTTATCTCTGACTCCAAAAAGACTTGTCTGAAAAAGACTTTTGTCTCTAATTACTAATTAAAATAATGAGTTTCAATATCTTGTTTTTAAATTTCCTGATGCTTTAGAGTCCTCTTTCCAGGAGTACTTTTAATTTCTTTTTTATGAAATATTTTTTCTTTATCTGAGTTGGTTGGATGATAGATGAACACTAAATTAAGGTTTCCTTTCCTATTGTGATAGAGGTTGAATAATCATCCATTGGTGGATAGGTTGTATTACCATTTATCTGAAACAAATATTGCTTTCAAGTGCTTTTACTTTTGACACCATCAATTACCTGATTCAATGCAACAGCAATTTAACAAATATTTATTATGCCTCCATTACTTGCAAGAGACACCATGCTACACTGCTTAATAATTAACTCTTTTACTGTTACGGCTTTCTATTTTTCTTGCTTCAAACATAGTATTCAGACTAACAGAGGGTAGGAAAAAAGCAGTGACTAAAGGCTCTGTTGCGAATTCAGGTTTATCTACCAGGAAATATCTTTCTCCTAAATGAAAACAATTATTTCCCTATCTTCAGAAAAATCATGATTTATAGACATAAAGGAGATAAAAAAGAATGAGAGAGATACAAACAGACTATATGTATGGAGAGAGAGAGAGAGAGAGAGAGAGAGAGAGAGAGAGAGAGAGAGAGAGAAGGAAACAAAGATACAGAGGCTTTGTGAAAGAAAGAGACCAAGAGAAGCAGAGACATAGAGAGAAACAGAGACTGTGACAAAGGCAGAGACAATCTAATATTGAGAGTTAGTCTGGGTGATGACATTATTTTTTCCAAAAGAGAATAGCAAGTTCAGCAGGAAGTTTGGGTAAGGAAAAAAGGTGGTAGTTCAGTTTCTTCTGGGTCAGATTTCATAGTGTGGCTTCCTTACTTTGTTTGATATATTGTGGATTCCTAATATATCAAACATAACTATGGTGAAATGTAAGACATAATAACATGCAAATAGGTACCTCTACACTCACCTAAGGCAGAATGTATATTGAATAAATGGAATATTAGGTTATTTTTTATAATGAATGGAAGGTCCAGAAGATATAAAATTTTGCATGTTGGACAATAATAAGGAATTGTTTAAGATTTTTGAGTTATGTTAAACATTTTTTGATAAAGCTGAAATGCAAAAAACATTATTTAAAATTCAAAATAACTACATATTGCCTTGCAGCTTCTCAGATTTGTAGAGATAGACCTGGAAAGGACTGTGGGATTTACCTGGTCAAACCCTCTCATTTTATAGATAAGGAAACTAAGACCAAGGGAAGTTAAATGACTTCCCTAAAGTTTTAGGGATAGAAAGCAACAAAATGGAAATTTAAATCTTATGATTACAAACCTAGTAGTCTTCTGTATTAGATTACCTTTTTGTCAGTACTTTAGAACTATAACCCCAAAATGTATGTATTCCTTCCAGTGGTGGAAACAACAATCTATGAATGCATCCTCTTCCTTTTTAATGATCATTTATGCCCTCTTGCAGTTACTACACAAAAAGCTCCACCACCCACTTTGGCAGAAACCTTGCTCTTCATCTTATGATTTATGTGATTACCAAGAGAACACTGGTGCAGTCCATTACTTATCCCTTTATCCTGAGCTATGGCCATATGTGTTTCCTCATGAATGATAATTCTTCCTTTTATTAATAATACTGCTATTCTAAATCTAAACAGCTCTGAGGTACCACCTCACATCTAGCAGATTGGCTAATATAACAGCAAAGGAAAGTAATAAATGTTGGAGAGCATGTGGCAAAATTGGAATGTTAATGCATTGCTGATGGAGTTGTGAACTGATCCAGCCATTTTGGATGCCAATTTGGAACTATGCCCAAAGAGCTCTAAAAGAATGCCTGCCCTTTGATCCAGCCATATCACCGCTGTGTTTATACCCCAAAGAGATCATAGGGGAAAAGATTTGTACAAAAATATTTATAGCTGTGCTCTTTGTGGTGGCAAAAAATTGGAAATGAGGGGATACCCTTTGATTGGGGAATGGCTGAACAAATTATGGTATCTGTTGGTGATGGAATACTTTTGTGCTCAAAGGAATAATAAACTGGAGGAATTCCATGTGAATTGGAAAGACCTCCAGGAATTGATGCAGAGTGAAAGGAGCAGAGCCAGAAGAACATTATACATAGAGATGGATACACTGTGGTAAAATCAAATGTAATGGACTTCTGTACTAGCAACAATGCAATGACCCAGGACAATTCTGAGGGACTTATGAGGAAGAATGCTATTCACATTCAGAGAAAGAACTGTGGGAGTAGAAACACAGAAGAAAAACAACTTCTTGATCACATGGTTCAATGGTGATATAATTGGGGATATCTAAGCAATCTCCCTAGTGCAAATGTTAATAATATGGAAACTGGTTTGGATCAATGACACATGTAAAGCCCAGTAGAACTGCTCATTGGCTACAGGAGAGGGGTGGGAGGAGGGAAGGAAAAGAACATGAATCATGTAACCATTGAAAAATATTATTAATTAAATAAACTTCAAAAAATAACACTACTGCTATTCTACATTTATTGGTAAGTTGTTTTTAATGGTGTTGAGTATATCTAAAATCGGTATATATGATTCTTCTTCTGTTCAGTAGATTAAATTAGATAAAACCTAATAAATTTCTTTAGCAAATAAGCTACAAAAACTATTTCAAAGAGAAGTGCAATTACATTATGCTACATTTATTTTTATGTTACTCAACATTTTAATGTCTTTTAAAGTTGTCTTTCCTCTAGGTCATTATCACTATACATTTTTTGTTTTCCTTCTTTTCATTTCAATATGTATCAGTTCATAGAAATTTTCTGAGTTCTCTCTGAAACTGTCCATTTTATCAATTTTATGCCATAATAATATTCCATTATATTTATATACCACATTTTTTCCATCACTACATTTTCCAGCTTGAAGCTAGCATGAAAAGAACTGTTATAAATATTTTTACATACAAAAACTTTTCTACTTTCATTTCTTTTGGGGCATAGGCTTACAATAATATATTCAGATCAATAGGCATGGAGGAATGGTATTCATCTGGGTATAGTTCTGAATTGTTTTTGAAAATGGTTAGAAGTGTCCCTCTTTTCTTATTAATGCATCATAAATCCATCTAGTCTTTGAGTTTTGCTTTGTTTTATTTTTCTCCTTTTGGAGATTACTTATTGTATGTCAAATTTTAAATAGTATTTTGCTTTAAATAGTATTCATATCTACTTTAAAATTCATATCTCCTTTCTTATTTGGCTGTATAGTTTTTATTTATTATTGTTGAATTTTTTTTGGTTATTTACATGCTCTACTCATTGATTTGTTCTTTCTCTTTTGCTGATTAAAGGATTTAGACATGTAGATATACATTTCCCCCTCAGAGTTACTAAAACTGCATCTCAAAGGTTTTGGGATGTTATCTCATTATTTCTATGCCCT
>NC_058133.1:89061788-89152232 GCF_016433145.1 Gracilinanus agilis | reverse complement strand
ATCTATATATATATATATACATATACATATGCATATTTATATATAAAATATAAAATTCACACATATAAAACAAAATAAGGAAACAGCATTTTATTTAGCTTATACTATATGCTAGGCACTGTGATAATTGCTGTATTAACATTATCTCATATTATCCTCACAACAACCATGCAAGGTAGGTGATATTATGATCTACATTTTACAGTTGCAGAAAGTAAGGCAAATAGATATCAAGTGGCTTACTCTAGACCATATTGTCATTATCTAAAACCAAATTTGAATACTAGTCTTTCTTACTTAAGGTCCTGAGTTCTATCCACTCTGCTGCTTAGCTGCTTTTAGGAATCATACACACTGTAAGATTAAAAATTAATATATAATAACTCCAAGTATTATATTTTATAAGATTTATTAATGATCACTTGAGGAAGCTAATCACTTTTTCATATCAACTTCTCTCTTTTCTGACTTATCTATTAAGGGAGATTCTACAATCTTCTTCTTGGGAAAATATAATTGTTTCTACTTAAAAAGAATATTCCTTGAGGCAATATGGAAAGTTTCTAATTCTGTCCAATATTTAATTCACTCTATCTTTGCTCCTACTTGACTACATTTAGAGTTATGAACTTGTTCTTTCAGATGGATATGAATTAAATCACCATTAGTGACCAAACTAAACTGACATAGTCAAGAGCCAATAAAAAAAGATATCTCTCTTTCTGCTGTGATGTAGTTAGAAATCTAGTCATTTCTCTTCTTAAGGTTTCTGAGTGACTTCTTCCATTTTGGGGGAGTGAGATCTGTACCCCAGATATGTCTTTTTACCATGATATGCAAAGGATCCTTGAGAATAGTGATATATCACAATATCATTCTCTTCACCCATCTCCCAAAATATATAGCCATAGTTGTATCATTCCATTTGCCATGTTATGAAAAAGAGAAATCTTTTTATTCAACTGTTCTTAATCTGATTTTCTTTTTGTATACACTAAACAATATTGCAAAATTCTGAATATTTTGCAAAAAATAATATTTATGCTAATAAAAATCCATTCACAAAATGCTACATACTATTCAGAAAATTTATATATACACATATGAGTAGTTGAAGGATATTATCTAAATACATATAGTTGCACAAATGTATATATGTATATATTTATATGTATTATAAGCAAATAGTAAAAAGATAACTCAGTAATCATCAATAGGACAAGCTAATGCCTTTGACCTCAGTTGTTTTCAACATTACAAAGAGTAGTTTTTTTACTTTAATCTTTTTACCTTTCTACTATATAAAACTATTTCTCATATTAATATTTGCTTGAATGATTTCCTTCAAGGTTCAAGAAGTACACAAAGTTCTTTCTGCCAATGTATTTCCAAAGGGTATACAACCTCCTTTAGTTAATTCTACTTTTTCTCAATTTCAGATTTTTATTTTGACAAAAATTGTTATGTATGGGTTCAGTCAAGGAGTTAAGAGCCTATCTTCATAGTGTAATTGTTATTTTAAGGCATATGTTAAATTGTATTTTATTATACACACATACAAACATAATTAGGATGATGCACAACCTCACAAAATGAAATATGCATTTAAAATATTTGCCTAACATGACTTAAACAAGGATATTACTTTGAAATGTGGATCACTTTTACAAATATGAGTAAGGGAAGAAATGGTTCAACTGAGTGATTTTAGAAATATTCAAACTATTCCTAGGATAATATAATTGAATTCTGAGTTGTCATGCATTTGGGTGATTTCATGTCACCCTTAGAAATACTAATCCAAAACAAATTTTATTTTGCTCACAAAATCCACAATTGCCCTCTCCATAATAATCCATGTTATTCCCTCTAGACAATATCTATTATTTCTCCTCACATCACCAACTTGCAATAACAGAACAAGACCAGAACAATCAATCAATAAATGAAATCAGCATCTGCTCACTCATTTACTTTCCTTTCTGGCCCCCACCTCCCCTCAAAAAAGACACTTTTTTGTTCAAAAATCAAAGGACACAGAGAAAAATTGGGGAGTATTTTCACATTTGTTTAAGCCAATGCCTAACTTTCACTGAGATCTCCCTAGGTTAGTATTTATTTTCATAGTTGTTTTGAAGATGATAATAGCTTAGCATTACTGGTATGCTAGTATGTCCACCATAAAAAAGAAATCAGTTTTTCTGACCTTTTCATCTGATGGGATCAGGTCTCCTGAGATAAAAGAAAAGACAAAAGAAAACAAAAACAAAAACAGATGGTACATGGAAAATATAGTCATCCATATAAATGTATCAGATCAGACTAGGAATGATGATGTAGGGGTGGTTAAAACACTTCAACTAAGCATTAGGCAATGGATCCCAACCACTAAGAAAAGTTGTAATCTCTATCCTTCTCCAAAAGAAAGATACTGAAACTTTTCAGTTGTAGTATTTTTGTTATAATTCATCCACACATAGATCCTCAGCATAGAAAACCTGTTACACCCATTCAACTTTGAAGAATCCAATTTTTAATAAAAAGTGAAATTTCACAGTTGAAAATGAAGGAGACTGAAAGCCAAAGGATATTGCTAATTTATTAGACCTGTCAGTTACATTTCTACTCCCACTATGACACTGTTTTAAGTGTCAGTGAAGCATCAGGATGAAAGACTTTTGGAATGTATCAAAGAAAAGAAAGTTCTTTGACATGTAATGAAGGTACCTTCATTTCACGTAATCTTAGCACTAACTTTGAGGACTAGGCAAACATTTAGTTAATTGTATTCATATTTTTGTGGCCATTCTTGAAATTACTAAACCATTTTATAAATTGTACATTTTTACATAGTATATAACATTCAAGAAATATGTAATTAGCCAACGTAAAAGCATCTAAAACTTCAAATATGGAACACCCATGTCATTGTATACTATACTGTATACTACAAACTGAAAACTTTTATTACTTCTGAAAGGTTAATTTATAGAAATATTAACTAACTTCATATCAATAAAATTATAATGAAGTTGGTGTCTTTTTGAAGCTTGTAGGTTGATATTTACTTGTGTTTTCATTCTTCTTCTATGAAAAAAATCATGGAAATAGTCCCTAATAATCAGAATGAACCTTCAAACTCAAAAACCCTACTTTATTTGGTCAACATGTTAAATGCCATTTAAACTTTTTGTGCCTCAATTCTTTCTTCTACACAATTTTGCAATTGAACAATATGGTAAGCTGAGCTCCTTCTTACTCTAAAATTCTATGCTTCTACGTGTGAATGATACAAAATAATTTTCTTTTAGATAATGACCTATTTTCTAAACCATCTAACAATTTTTCAAAGTCATTATTATTAGCAGTAAGTCAGGAATTATTTGGTTGCAAATATTTTGAACCCATGGATACATTTTCCTTTTTCTATATATTTTAAATGAATGTGACAGTTAGGAAACTGAATTGAAGTCCTCCTTCTCTCCTCCATAGTTTCCTTTGATAATTCACTACTTTTTTCAAGCCTAAATAATGTGCATTATAAAGGATGAGCATATCAGGAAAAGCAAACAAATACAAAGCTCAAGAATACATGAATTTTTACTTGTTTAATTTAAGAATAATAATGATATTCATTTTGTCTTTTAAACTGTGAAAAACACTCTATATACACATAGAGTAAGGGAGGTAAGAGAGAGGAGAGTTTTATTCAATCTTCCCAATAATACAATGAATCAAGAAGTACCAATATAGTTATCTCCATACTACATAAATACTATCAAGGACCAAAACAATTAAAGGTATTATTCAAGGCTACAAAATTCATAAGTGACACAGGTATAACTTGAAAATTGAATCTTTGGAGCCAAAATTTTTAAAAATGTATAGACAAAGATGTTATAGATGTTGATAAATATTCAGTAACATCATACTTCAGTAATTCCATGAATATTTTATCTCATCAATACTAACTACTTCGGGGGAAAGATTGAACTTATTATCATACATTTTCAACCTGTATGATTCTAATTCCCTATTATTCATAGGTCCCTCACAGAGGCTTTATTCTAGATCATTTTATGCTGCATGAGTACCCATGAAGCTCCAGTGTTATGCAGATATTATTTCCTCAACCTCATCACTTGACTAGTCAATTTCTTCTTCTATTCATCAATGTCCTTATCCACATCCTTTATATCACTTATTGCATACAGATAGGCCATAATTGAAAATATACTACAATCTATGGGCATTCATCATGAGTCTACATTGTTCTGTTCTCATTCACAAATATGATTTTTCAGATATTATTATTATTATATGATATTCACAATAATAAAGCATTGCCAAGAAGACATCTATTAAAAAATTGGTTTTTGTACACAGAGAAGTTGAGACTTATTAGAGTCTAAAACCACACTAATTTATATGAATCGGAGGGAATTATTATGAATTACATAATATCTAAAGAAAGACAATTCCAAAACTTTGAGTTACATATAATACCTCTAAGATAACAAGATATTTCCTTATGAAAGTTCCCTTATTTTCTAATTAATTTCATTCAACACATGTACTTTAAGCATCTGTAATGTGTGATACTCATACAATGAATAAATTAAATGGCATAATTAATGAATAAATGTTGCATTTATATAATGTCTGAAGGTGCTTGAAAAAATGTAAAAGTTCTCTTAATTATATTCTTCAGGAAATCTTTGTTTTCTATGTTTGTATTATCTGTGAAATATTCATTTTTTCAATCAACATTTATTTATTACCTATAATATGTCAGGTATTGTACTTGGTGTAGAAGTAAAAAAAAAAAAGTTCCTTTCCTCAGTGAACTAATGTTCTATGTACATAGGAAATAATATAAAGTCCATGCCGTTTCCAAATAAATTCAATCTTAGTTAATGAACTTTTGCTATATGGGAACCTAGTATTTTATAGAAATAACAATGGCAAAAACTCTAGACATATATATTACAGAGTAAAGAAAGCATTTTTTTTTACATTGAAACATATCTGTTTTTTTTTTTACTTTGGAAATTTGCAACTATTTGTTTTAACCTATCTTTGATAAGCAAAATTAAAAGGAATCTAAAACAGCAGTAAAAGGGTAAAAAGAGCACACCTTCTGGGAAACCTTCCAGAGACAGCAACAAGTCACTTTGCCAATGTTAATGCTGTTAGAATCTAAATCAGGATATGGATTTGAGGTTAATCTACATCTAGATAAAACCTAAGACATTCTTTGATAGATGGATATTACTCATTAGAAAGTTATTTTTTGGCATCACAATGTGTGGAAGAAAACTGATGTTTGTAACTGGCACCAGAGTATGAAAACATGAATCTCTTCCAGTAAAGAGAATAATAATGGACTTTCATTGCCATGATTTTGGAAGCAATGTGTTTTCTAAAATTAAAAGAAATCAAATTAATTAACAAATAGGAGGTAGGTGTATTTTAGATATTGAAATTTTATTTCTAAGGACAAATATTTTTCAGAAACCTTTGTAAAAACTCATTTTAAAAAATCATGACCCCTCTCCCCCAAAAGAATAATAAGCCATATAGACATTTTCCCCAGGAGTAATCATTAACGCAGACTATCTCAATTTAAGTTGTACATTTAGGGTGAAAAAAGGCCTTAATTTAGCTTTCTGAATGGTTGCCACATAGAAATAATATCTAGAGGAAAATCCCCCTAGCTAAAACATTTTTCTCTGAAGGTACAGCATAGCATATGTAAAAGTTAAATCAATATAAATTTGAATTATGTGATGAAAACTCATTTGGAACTAGAAATAAATAAACTAAAACTAGATCTGATCAATTAAAATCTTGGTTGAGTGGTTAAAAAAAATCAATGCAATGTTGTAAAAAAGAACATTTGGCTGCCATATATCTATGTACATAGATATATAAATTATTTGTTATCTTCCCAAATCCCACTTCAGTATTCAGGAAATGCATTGCAAAATGCCATAACTCTGAGGACAATATCTGAGGATAGAGGTTTAGGTCAGAAGTTTATGAACAGTCAACGCAGGACTGAACAATTAATTCTGTTGGCATTTATCAAGTCATCTTGGCCAGAGGAAATCATTGCTAGTCCAAATCCTATTACTTAGAGGTTGACAGCTTCAGGTGATAATTCCACATTGCCCTTCCTTGCAGGCTGTTAACCTTCTGATACCAGTGAATACTGAAGACCTCAACTCCTAGATAAAGGGTACTCCTGAAGAATCTTAAACCTAAAACTTATGTTCTTATTTTATTAGTTAGTAAAACCAAGCTCCATCATTTGCAGTTTAGTATGCCAGCATCAATTTTCTTTCCAGAGTGGGTCTTTCCAGATCTCCCCTATCCCATCCCCTTTTAATGTTCCCTTGCTCTTGAAATCACTTTGTATGATTTTGTATACACTTTTTATTTATCTGTGTCCATCTCTCAAGGGAGTATAAGAACCTTGAAGGTATGAACTATTTCATTATTGCCTTTGTAGCTCTAGTACCAAGTGCCTCCCTCTAGAAGCTGCTCAATAGATATTTGGTTAGCTAAATCCACTGTGGTGACCCAAATTTGCTTTTTAATTTAAGATGTTTTGCCAATGGAGCTTATGTGCATGCCCACACGAGTTTGTTTAAATGTAGTTTGTAGGGAAGGATAAGTAAATATTTTTGTAATCCAACAACCCTTTCAAAAGGGAGGCTTTGATTTCTTGCCAAGAGATCAGGAGTTTGGAGTCATGATGCTGGAGTATTCTGCTCTCCTCAAAGAGGGGATATCAGATTAGACATAAATATTCATCCCCCCAAGTACTGTTAGTCAAAGGCAGTAGGGGAATTTGAAGTTCAAACAATTCTATTCAGTATAAAGAGACTAAATAAGATCAAGATATAGGTATAAACTTGACTCCTTTCCCACCAAATATTAGTTACACAGAGTATGTATTACGAATACACTTATCCATGCTAAACAGTAAAATGAAATCAGTGAAGTTACATACATTAAACAAAAACCAGGTGATGCACACTATGAATGTATTCTCCCATTGGGAGTGACATATTCTGCTCAAATAAGAAAGGAAAATCTGTATTCTCAACAAAGAGGAATTCCACCAAACTTCTAATGTAGCAAACTAGTCTCTGAGATATATTTGAGCTCTTCTCTGTATTTTCTCTAACCAAGGTCTTTCTCTCTTAAGGAAGAGCCATCAACATCTCCAGATAATCTGATAAGGACACCTTAGTTGATAAGAAAGTAAGGACACAGAAGATCTTTCAGCTCATGCTTCCAGCTCTGTCTCTGGCAGCATGGAGTTTATTATATATATTTTAAGACTCATTTCACACAAAATAACCCCCAGAACTTCGCAGTTGCGCAGAAATTACAAATTATGTCATGTCAAAGCACAAGAAAGTTATAATTTTATAAAGAATTTTTTCATGAAGATAATGCTGGATGAGGAAAAAGTCCCAAGGCTGAGTCTTATACCTACCTTATCGGGAGGAAAGCACCTGCTGGATGAGTCTTGTCTAATTTTTGTCCACTTTTGACCTTGACTGTCTGAGAACAGTTTTGAGCTTAATTTTCTGCACTGATGTCTTAAAGAGAAACTGAACCTCTGAACTGCTGGCTTACTCAGAGGCATTTTATAATACTTGAGGCTGTCTTCAAAACTAATTTAATATGTTTTCAATAAGGAAGAGCCATCTAGAGGGGTTCAGATAAAAATATCTATTAGAGACTCTGTTTCTCTTATTGGCCTCCCACACTCTCTCTCCACGAATATCTCCCTGAAGAGAGTCTAGAATAGTATGCTTCTTCTCTAAAAGGCAAAAAAGGAATTCTCATCTCCCCAGCTCTCCCCAGCTCCATACTTCACATAGGCAAAAAGCATTGAGTAATCATTCTCTCCATCAATAAGGAGAGTCTTAGGAAAAAAGCCTTACTTGAGTCCTGGAGTTACATTCACAAGAATGCTTATGATTTTGGCTCCTTTTCCATAATGAAAAATTTAAATGTTAATTCAATATTGAGCAGAGTATCATGATATAGCATTACTATTTCAATGCTTTGAAGATCCATAATTTTATTAATTTGGGGCATTCCCTCTGCTAATGCCAAATACGGCAACTGTTTCTTGGAAGTTGTATGAATTTCTGTGACTGAAAAATGATGATGTCTCAAATATATCTATTCTAGGCCTTGCAAAAGAAAATATATTGCTGAGTTCATACTTGAAGACATTTGATGACCTACCACTTTATGTTTTAATCACTGGCATAGCTTTGTAAAAACTTCATTACATAATGCAGCATTGTAAAAAGGTTTTTTTAAGCCCTGATTCTAAAAAAAAAAAAACAAACAAAAAATATTGAATGAAAAAAATAATGCATTTGGAGTGTAAAAGATTTCTGGGAAGTGATAGTAAAAACAAAAGATATAAAATAAAATTTATGAGAATAAATTTTTGCTAAATTGAATTAAATTAAGAATTTTCTTATTGTGATTTGAGATATTCAGGTAAAAAGTGACATTTAAATTTATTTGAAGTTATTTTGCACAGTGTTGCTATACTACAAATATGCAAATGTTTTATTTTTCTGGCTACTCTTTAATAGGAAAAAATTTCTAAGTAGATATGAGTCAATGAAAATCCATTAAAAATAATAATATGAAAAGTGAATGGCTGATAAAATGTCATAACCTTTTTTTTAAAAGTCCCTTTCTATTTGATAACTCAAAATGCAACTTGTGCAGACTTGGAATTCACAAAAAGACTTTATTGGCTTATATTCTTACTATAAAGTTTCCTAAAACAATGTCTTCATTTAGACACTTTTCATGAAATTATATAACAATTTCCATTGATTTGAAAGTATTTAAATAATAAAAGACAAAACTTTTAAGAAAGTGACAAATACTTTTAAATTATGGAATTCATTTTTAAAAGAAGTGAAAAATATTTTAAAATAAGTAATGGGGGGCAGCTGGGTAGCTCAGTGGATTGAGAGCTAGGCCTAGAGACGGGAGGTCCTAGGTTCAAATCTGGCCTCGGACACTTCCCAGCTGTGTGACCCTGGGCAAGTCACTTGACCCCCATTGCCTACCCTTACCAACTCTTCCACCTATATAAAAGTCAATGCACAGAAGTTAAGGGTTTAAAATTTAAAAAAAAAATAAAAATTTAAAATAAGTAATGTTAATGCCTCTATTTAATTCACTAAAAATAAGTTTATTTCTTAATAGATAAATAACTGAAGGGTGTACAACATTTTAGGAAGTAATATAAATTATAATCAAAATAAAATTTGTTAAAATATTTTAATAAGGCAAATCAAAATAGTTCTGAGGTTTTATCTTATAGTTTTTACATTGGCAAAGATGATGTTTAAAAATGAAACTAGTCAATATCAGAGGGTTTATGAGGAGGAGAACACTAAAATATTTTTAGCTAAGAATTAGTTTGATTTTTCTGAAAGAAACTTGGAATTATGCTAGAGAGACCACTACATTACTCATATTTTGACGAAGCAATCATACTACAAGGTGTATCCCTAAAAGAGATCCATGAAACAAAGAAAAGCCCTACATATAACAAAATACTCATTACACTATTTTGTGATCTATAAAATTAATTCATTAAATAAACAAACAAATAAATAGGTAAATAAATAATTGATATCTGTTCCCTTGTTAGCCTAGTTGTAATATATTAATACACTAGAATTTAGGTTTTTTAGCCAATCAAAATGAAGTTCATAGAATTTGAGTGTCTTTCCCCTGCTCAAAGAGCAAAGTTATAGGTAGAAGTTAAATCCAGTTCCCTTTATATTCTAAAACTCCCTCTCTGCCAGACTAGCATCTCAATCTGAGATCTTATCACCTTTCCCATAAAACTGGTTTTTCCTCCATTTCCTTACTTCTATTTTTTAAATTAAAATTCTTACTTTCTTTTCTAGTAACAACTCTAGGAAAGAAGGATAAGAGCTTGTCAAATAAGGTTAAGTGATATGCCCAGGGTCTCATAGCTAGGAAGTGTCTGAGGCCACATTTGAACCCAGGTCCTCCAGACTCCAGCTACCCTCTTCTTTTCTCTAGTAATGGTACCATCAAACACTTTAGTTTAAAATCTTGGCAGAATCTTTGACTTCTCTTTCTCTCTCATCTACTACCTTGAAGAACCAGATGTGAATCCCTGATTATTAGTCTCTCTCTTTCAGAGCTTTCCTATCTCCACAAAATTTCTACACTCATTACTACCACGCTATTTCCTGCCCTTATTTCCTCTGGTCTGGATTTTTGCAATAGCAGTAGTTCTCTTGGATTATCATCTTTCTACTTTCTAATTTATCATACACACCAAATAGATTAATCTACTTAACACACACACACATACATATACATACATATGTGTATATAGGTAGATATAGATATAGATACAAAAAGATACGTATATATAATCTAGGATAAAAAACTTCAAAGGATCCCATTACTCACTGAATGAAGACTCAATTCCTTTGTCTAACATTTGAATTGTACCTTACTTTGAATTTAGTTACCTTGAAAGCCTTAGCTCCTGTTACAATATCAGAGCTGCACAAAAGCATGAGAGCTTGAGAGCTGGTGAAGGATTAATAACAAATGTCCAAATGTGTTCTTACCCTTCTTTCCTAGAGTTGTTACTAGAAAAGAAAGTAAGAATTTTAATTTAAAAAGTAGAAGTAAGGAAATGGAGGAATAAGGAACTCAGAAATGGTAAATTTGAAGGAGAGGTTAGTCAAAATTAAAATAAAAAAAGAAGACTACCAAGAAGATAAAACTAAGTTGAATAAGAATGATGAACATAATAATAAAACATGGGAATTTGGAGATCTAACTCTTGGAAAAGTAAAATAAAAGTGGCCAAATGAAAACACGTTGTCTGGTAGTAAGCAGTTTTAGTCCATATCCTCTTTTTGGCAGGATCAAATAAAATGGTGTTGTTTATACCTAACTCATGGTCTTATTTTCTTTAAACCTTACCTTCTGCCTTAGAATCAATATTGTGCATTGGTTACAGGTAGAAGAGTGGTAAGGGCTGGGCAATGGGAGCTAAGTGACTTGCTCAGGTTTACATAGCTAGGAAGCATCTGGGGCCAAATTTCAAACCAGGACTCCTAATCTCTAGTTAAGGCTCTCCATCCACTGACATACTTAGCTGCTCTGTCTCTACCTCAAATCAAAATCTTAAAGAAATTACTTCACAAAGCTTGAATGCTGAATGTTTTCTTTCACATATTCTCCAGCCCAACTAGACACTTTGCTGTGAATTTTTTATTTATCTATTTTTCCCTACCCTCTAACTTTGCTTATACTACTCTTTTATTTTTAATTTTTCTTCTTTTTATTTTACCAATGATGCATAATAACAAGTTTCCACATAAATTTTCTCAAGTTATATGATCCAAATTGTCCTTCCCTCCCTTCCATCCCCCCTTCCAGAGCTTGTAAGCAATGCAATCTGGGTTATACATGTATTATTGCACAGAACATATATCCACATTGTTCATTTCTATAAGTGAATAATTATACAAAACCAAAACCTCAAATAAACAAGTGAAAAATCATTTGTTTTTATCTACATTCAGATTCTACCAGTGCTTTCTCTGGAGGTGGATAGCATTCTTTTTCATAAGTCCCTCAGAACTGTCCTAGATCATTGTATTGCTGAGAGTAGATAAGTCTATCACAATTGATCATTCCACAATATTGCTGTTATTTGCTATTGCTATTCTTTAAGTTTAGAATGGTATTTATTGCTTAAACCATTTAAACCACTGGTTAAAATATTGTCCTATCCTTGACTGAGACACATTGAGGCTTTCAAGGACAGGGATACCATCACCTTTCAAGACAGCCTATCCTACTTTTGAGCAAAACTAATCACAATGGAAAAGCATAACATACTCAAGTTTGAAAGGGAATCAGAATAGATCTAAAATAATTAACACCAGTATTGGTGACTCTATTTGGTCTTTGGAAACTTTTTGAGATAGATACCCAAGTGCAAAAAGCACAATATCACAACAATACATTCATGCATCTGAAAACCAAGAGTTTAAGGAAGACATTTTAGTTGAATTAAAATTCTTCAATAATTCTACAATTTATCAATTTATAATTGATATTGATTATATTATATATCAATATATAATTATGAATATTCATAATTGTAATCCATTTAAATTCCACAAACTTTTTTCCTTAAATATTTGATTTATAAGGATATCTCTTCAGCAAGACAGTGTATGATAAACCCAAAGAGCCCAACTTTTGGGACATGAATCCACTATTTGACAAAAACTGCTGGGAAATTTGGAAAACAACATGGGAGAGATTAGGTTTAGATCAACATCTTACACCCTACACCAAGATAAATTCAGAATGGGTGAATGACTTGAATATAAAGAGGGAAACTATAAATAAGTTAAGTGAACACAAAATAGTATACCTGTCAGATCTCTGGGAAAGGAAAGATTTTAAAACCAACCAAGAGTTAGAGAAAATTACAAAATGTAAATTAAATGATTTTGATTATATTAAGCTAAAAAGCTTTTGTACAAACAAAAACAATGTAGTCAAAATCAGAAGGGAAACAACAAATTGGGAAAAAATCTTTATAACAAAAAACTCTGACAGGGGTCTAATTACTCAAATATACAAGGAGTTAAAGCAATTACATAAAAAAATCAAGCCATTCCCCAATTGATAAATGGGCAAGAGACATGAATAGGCAATTTTCAGGTAAAGAAATCAAAAGTATCAATAAGCACATGAGAAAGTGTTCCAAATCTCTAATAATTAGAGAAATGCAAATCAAAACAACTCTGAGGTATCACCTCACACCTAGCAGATTGGCTAAAATGAAAGAAGGAGAGAGTAATGAATGCTGGAGGGGATGTGGCAAAATTGGGACATTAATGCATTGCTGGTGGAGTTGTGAACTGATTCAACCATTCTGGCTGGCAATTTGGAACTATGCTCAAAGGGCTATAAAAGAATGCCTGCCCTTTGATCCAGGCATACCATTGTTGGGTTTGTACCCCAAAGAGATCACAGATAAACAGACTTGTACGAAAATATTTATAGCTGCGCTTTTTGTGGTGGCAAAAAACTGGAAAAGGAGGGTATGTCCTTCAATTGGGGAATGGCTGAACAAACTGTGGTATATGCGGGTGATGGAATACTATTGTGCTAAAAGGAATTCTATGTGAACTGGAAAGACCTCCGGGAACTGATGCAGAGCGAAAGGAGCAGAGCCAGAAGAACATTGTACACAGAGACTGATATACTGTGGTAAAATTGAATGTAATGGACTTCTGTACCAGCAACAATATAATGACCCAGGACAATTCTGAGGGATTTATGGTAAAGATGCTACCCACATTCAGAGGAAGAACTACAGGAGAGGAAACATATAAGAAAAACAACTGCTTGAACACATGGGCTGAGGAGGACATGATTGGGGATGTAGACTCGAAACTACCACACCAATGCAAAGATCAACAATTTGGAAATAGGTCTTGAACAAGGACACATGACAAAACCAGTGGAAATGTGTGTCGGCCATGGGTAGGGGAAGTGCGGGGGGGTGAAGGGGAAAGTAGGAGCATGAATCATGTAACCATGTTAAAAATGAATATTAATAAATGATTAAAAATTTTAAAAAAAAGAATATCTCAAGTATTAACCAAATAAGAAAGCTGTTTATTTCATTATTTGATAGACATAGATTATTAAGAGTTAAGTGACCAAACTCTTGTTCCCTTCTTTACAAATCAATGATATTTACAAGATCACTTACTAGTAGAATGTGAATGTTCCAATTGATCAGATCTCCTCTAATCTACTAGAGAAAAACAAGTTAACATAAAGGTGAGTTATCTGCTTATGCAAGGAGACATAAATACATCAGCCTCAATGATCAAAAAATGAAACATATTCAGCACTAGTTACTACTGTGTAACAAGAAAACATCATCATGGCATGTGGAAACACCTTGGCTATCCATGTAAGTCTTGAAGCAGACTGGAAAGGGAAAACACAATTATAATAAGCAAATAACTGAAAATTACTACAACTCCATTTTGCAACTCAAAAAGTAATATTGATTTAGGAATAGCCTCTATGATTACTAATTATAATGATGTGATATTTATGTAGTTTTTTAAGGTTTCTAAAGAGCCAGCAACACTTTATAAAGCAACAGACATGTTTTAACTTAAGAAACACTAATCTTTGTATTTTTTATACAGAATAGGTTGTTTCTTGTCTTGCCAATTATTCTCTATGAAAAAATAAAAAATGGAAAATTAGAATTATTTTCTTATCCAATACTGGAAATACTTTTTAAAAAATTGCATTTGTAAAAATTGTACAATCCATGCTTATCAATCTCAAGTGATACTATTTATAGATATGAAAGTATTTTTTGATGATTTTTATTTTTAGGATTCCCTTGTAAACAATTTAGTTTAACCACAGTATATTCTAGTGTTTCTCTTAATGGTATATTTAAACTGTGCTCACAAACTATTCATTACTTTGGAATTCTTTCATTTTATGTTTCTTCTTGTCCCCCATTCCTATTCGTACAGTTATATAATGTGGGTTGTTAAGTTTATTTTTTATTCATTAGGAGAGGTTGGTTTTATCCTCTTTTTTTTATTCTTCACTTTCTTATTCTATTTTGTGTGTGTGTGTGTGTGTGTGTGTGTGTGTGTGAACTACATCCCTTTCCAGGAAGACTGACATAAATCCCATGTCTTCTAAGTGTTGCGCCTGAATTTAAATGATTTGAGGTCAACAGCAGACCAAGCTCTGAGATATATGAGTTTTCAGCATAATTTTCCCTCTTTCACTAGCAAGTGCCTGTTTTAATATCTTTTATTTATGCCCTTTGTGACTATGTGAATTATAGCCCTCTGATTCCTACCAGTCAGTTGTTTCCATTGCCATAGTGACACCTGGAGAGGCTCCGACACAGGCTTCTTGAGCTGAGCACTGTCTTCAGTGAGAACGAATGTCAGTGCCACTTGCTGTCTTTCCGTCTGGTCTCTGAAGGGCAAAATGACCTTTCTACCCTAACAGCAACAACAGAGCTTGAGTTGTCGAGGGCATCCCGGTCAAGTGCATTCATCTTTGAAGCCTGAGCTCCAGTTCTGAGACAACCTTTTACATTCCCACTGAATGTGATTTTACCGTAAGTCATGACAAACTCCAAGGAAGCATCTAGGGGGAACCCCTGCAGTCCTGTGGCAGAAAGCAAAAGAGACCGAGTTGGAGTGTCAGAGACAAGACAAGAATTTGAAGCCAAAAGGTAAATAATACACAAAGCACTCCCTACCAAGAGTTCTAATTTTTAACACCGTTGTCCTTGACCTAGAATGTGCACAATTGAAAAGAAAAAAACAAAACCACTGTATAAAAAGCCTGGTTTTCATGCAGGCCAATACAGAATAATGTCTCTAAAGTAATTTCAAAGTGAAAAGAAGAAAGCAATAAGCACAGTGGTGGGTAGATTGGAGACTGTGGGAATACTGTGTTCAAAGCAAAGCCTTCTTATCCAAATGAAGAGAAATGAGGGAACAGCAGTCAAGGCAGAAGTGCCGTAGTGTAGCCAGATCTGTTTTGACTCAGCTTATTTTCCCCATCACTGAGAAGGGGCAGCTGTGCCATCAATCATAGTCAGATCATTTTTTCTCTGTTAAATAGACAACTTGTCAGGTAGGTAACTAAATGTATGTTATGCTCCAACAATGTCACTTAGGGAAAGAATCAACACTCTGAGTGTGACTTTCACAATACAACATTTCATTACGAAGGCTGTAGCAGTTTCAAATGAAGCTCTGAGGGCAATTTCCCAGCAGCCATTCACTGAAGTCAACATCAGTTGAACTTAGCCAAAAAGAAAAGCGTGCTACTTCAACAGAAAGTCCGAGGTGATTGAAGAAGCAGCTTTCCCTAGCAGCATACTTATTCACAAGTAATTCACTTACACATAGAGCTTTTTTTTTTTTTTTGCAAAACACTAATAAATTAGCTAAATTCAAATATCCACATATTCAAAAAAATTATTTCACAAATTGAGCAAAAGTTTACAATGAACATGAAACTAATTCTAAAAATCACATTAAGGTTCCATACATTGCTTTGAGACACTTCTTTGGAAGGTTTAGAACAAGGCGTAAATGGGTTGGTCTTATTAGTATCACCTGGGAAATTTTTATTTAATTTGTACAATGTGTGATTCAATTAATAGGTGAATCTTTATTAGATTTTAGTTTGCCTAAAGTAGACACTGAGGAAATCCCTAATAAATTCCACCGTTCTTTGTTGAATGTGTGTGCCATCCGCTTCACAGAGTTTGGTTGGTTCTGACTCACATAGAAAAAGAATTAAGATATGGAAGTGTTTTTCTGTTTCTTTCCTTTCCCCTTCCTCTAAGGTTTCCTCTTCTCTTCCCTTCTCCCTTCATCTTTTTCCTCCTCACTTTTCTTCTCATCCCTTCATCCTCTCTCTTCCCTGTCCCTCATGTGACCTTAGAATTCCAAGTAAAACATAAACCATAGATACCAACCAAGAAACTTTTCTAAGATAAACCAGGAAGTTTTGGTGACTAAAATTGTTCCAGTATAATCCTTACAAAGGAATATATCACCAAGAACAATTAGAGACTCATAAAATTCCATAAGACATTCAAGTTACCCAAGTCTATGTGTCTAAGCAAGAGCTCTGAAAGTTTCCACAGTGAAATGCCTTTGATACTTTGACTTCATTGCATTTAATGCTCAAACTCAAGAGGAAAGTGAAAAATATTTTACTATTATTGTTCATTTTCTACCTTTACCTTGGTAATGAATTATAAAACCGGTATAAATTGCATTATTCAAATATCTGAGTTTGGGGGGGAATTTTTATAAATGAAATATTAAAACAATGGACCAACTCATCTTTCTTGAATATAACAATTCTTCTCCCTTTCTCTGATAATCCTATTATGATAAGAAAGTTCTGGTCTCCTAGTTTCATTTCAAAACTCAACTCCAATCCCAGTCTCTGAAGTGATCTTTCTTGACATCTTCCCTTCCCCACTCCTAAACTGTTAAGATTATGGTCCTTCTATTCTGGGTATGGTATTCAATATTTATTACCTCACATCTATCAGATGGACAAAGATGATAAATAGGGAATGCTGGAGAGTTCATGGGGAAAGTTACATTAATACAATGTTAGAACTGTGAATTGCATTGCCATTCTGGAATGCAATTTGGAATCATGCCTCTGAAGTTATTTCAATGTGCATGTCATTTGATCCAGCAATACTAGTACTAGATCTATACTCTTCAAGAGATAACAGAAAAAGTAAAGAATTAATTTGAATAAAAAACATTTGTGGCTTTTTGGGGGAGGCAAAGAATTGAAAATTGAAGGGATGCTCATCAATTGGCAAATGACTGAAAAAAGTTATGGGGTTTGTCTATGATAGAGTAAAGTAAGAAATTTAAAAATGGATGGAATACTGTAAGAAATTATGTAAGGAGTTGTGTCAGAGAAAACTAGAAAGATGTATGAGTTATGCAAAGCAAAGCAAACAGAACCAGGGGAATTATTTATACAATATAGACAATATGACAAACAACTTTGAAAGATTTAAGAAATTTGATCAAATCAATAATCTAGTAATCAACCACAGAAAGGTAACAGAGTCAGAGTGCATACTGAAGCTTATGTTTTGTTTTGTTTTGGACATGGTCATTTGAGAATTTGTTTTGCCTGACAATATGTTTTGTCATGTTGTTGTTGTTGCTGTTTGCTTTCTCAGTGAATGTGGTGATTGGGAGGGAGATAAAGAAAGGAGAGAACTCTAGCATTAAAATTGATTTTTTAAAATTCTATATAATACAAACCTGTTATATGTATATGTAACAGGTATATATATATATATATATATATGTGTGTGTGTGTGTGTGTGTGTGTGTGTGTGTGTGTGTATGAACTCCAAGATGTAAGGGTCTGTTTTTCCCTACTTTGAACAATTCTTGGAATATAGTAAGATCTAAATAAATGCTTGCTGACACACTTACTGAAGTTGAGAAATAATGACATAAGCTTAAAGCCTCAATTCCTTTGAAAACTACCTTTAGTTATGATTCTTTTCAGGAACCAGTGAGAAAGAGATTTGTCAACCAAGCATATAGGATGAAATCAGAGTTGTAAATGCTGAGTAAATCACTTGACTTTTTATACTTACAATCTACCTTAGCAAAAGGGGGAAATGAGAAAAAAATTATAAGAAATTGACAAATGAAATTCCAGTGTTTGAAGTAAGCTCTGTAATAAGTAGATAATGTGGCTGATAACAGGGGAGCTGGTGGTACAAGTGTGTCACCTGGGCCTGAGAGCCTGAGAGACTGTCAGGGATGTGTAGCCTGAGCTGTGATGCCCAGTCAGTCTCCCTGCTACCTATAGGCTCCTTTAAGTTGGAGAGTGAGGGGCCCCTCCCTGCTGGAGTGAAAGCAGAACTCAACAGGAAGTAAAGTTCACACACTTTCTGAATAAAATGGATGATTGAGGGGGCAGCTGGGTAGCTCAGTGGAGTGAGAGTCAGGCCTAGAGACAGGAGGTCCTAGGTTCAAACCCGGCCTCAGCCACTTCCCAGCTATGTGACCCTGGGCAAGTCACTTGACCCCCATTGCCCACCCTTACCACTCTTCCACAGATGAGACAATACACCAAAGTACAAGGGTTAAAAAAAAAAAAATGGATGCTTGCCCAGCACTTCCTTTACAGATAAGTGGTTGCTATTCTCCCCTCTCCTCAGCCCCTTTAGCCCAAGATGATGTTATAATAACTACAGAAGCTCACAGTTTCAGGCTAAGGGTTTATTTTAACATGGAAGGGAAAACTGAGGCAAGAGGATTTGGGACTCTTGAGAGACTGTTGCTAGAGGCGTCAGGCAAGTGTTGGCTATGGACCTAGAAGGTAAGATCAGGCTGAGGGAACCAGCCCGCAGCCAGAGATAGTTTAACACTGTCCTGATGTTGTTTGGTCCACCAGCTGGACAGATATAGTTGATTAATTGGTTTGGGGGTGTCCCTGTTGCTAGGCTGCCCTAATCTAAATCCTGCCTGCGATCTACAACCCAACCTCTGTTGTGAGGAAGATTAGTTTAGTATTAGTGTTGGATCTAGCAGGAAGGGCTGGAGGATTCCAAGATGGAATGAAGGAGCAGGAAGTGGGGCTTGGATTCCGAGAGAGAGAGACTCCATAGTAGTTGGAAACATAACTGTTGCTAACCCTGGGAGATCTCAGAGTTAAGGAAAAACTGCATTCAGATTCCCTGGGATCCTGAGAGGTGAAGGCTTTCAGCAGTGGACAACAGACCTGCAGAGTAGCACCAAGTGGGAAGTGGTTTGTGATCTGGTGGACAGCATTGCAAACTATCTTTCCCTACCTGAGTACCTTGGATCACCTGTCCCGGTGGAGTTGGCTCCTGACATCCTGTGAACATCCTTGGATTACCGTGAGACCCCAATTGAAAGCCATCCTCAGGCTCTTTAGCTGAGCTGACCAAATCTGGCTGGAACCAGGTTTGGAGGAACTTTCCCTGTGACTTCAGTACTGCTTCCTTTGGGCCCTGCCTGGCTTAGATCAATAGGATAGTGTAGTCAAGTCCTTCCCTTGCCCCTGTGGTTTGCCCTTAGGTTATAAGTATAGAATCCCTTATTCCCATCCTTCATTATTGTTTCCCTCAATTAAACTGTTATAAACTTTTACCTTTTGCCTGCTGGTTCCATAGACCCTGGCCTAGGTGGGCTGAGTGACTGTTGGGCCTAACTGCCATTCCTATTGACAGTTAACAGCTTGACAGTAAACCCTGGTCTCCCTATCCTGGTTGGTCCTGTCTCTCCTTCAACCCAGTGAGAACCCACAAACCATTTAGATTACATTTTAATAATAATAGTTAACATCCCTGGTGCCCCACCATTATACCTCCCTTCAATCTCCCTTCAACCTCCCTGGAGGTCCCCAAAGGGAAGTCAGGGGTAGGTGGGTGTCTGATTGAGGTCAAGGAAATCAGAACCCCAGGTTGGTTCTGTAGGGGTTTTATAGTCCCAGCTCAAACTGTCAGCTCCTGGGACTAGCACCTGCAGGGCCAGAGTTCCATTCTCCTAACTGACAGGATTGCCTAGGGTAATTTTGCAAATGCAAGAGATCTTGCATAAATCCTGCATTACAGCTCCCATAAATTCCACAATGAACTGGCACCAGACAGAACTTAGTCTAGGATGTTACCTTCATTGGCACTTCCCTTACTATAGAAACAAAAATCTTTAAAATTTGGTGGAAAGAATATATGGTTCTTTTAAACCGTCATTGGAATGGCATCTAGTTTATGTTAGAAATCATAAGTAAATTTATTCATAACAAATAAAATGATAGATATTTTCATATTATAAGCATTAGTTTAGAAGACCACACTAAACATCCTTCCAGAACTCTAAATGATGGAATATGTAACAAAATCTTGGTTATATAGTTTATATTCCTTAATGGTTTATTTTTTTTCCAATTAAAAGTTTATGATTGGGGCAGATCAGTGGGTTCAGATGGCTCAGTAGATTAAGAGCCAGGCCTAGAGACGGAAGGATCTTATACTTTCTAGCTGTGTGACCCTGGACAAGTCACTTAACCCCATTGCCTAACCATTGACACTCTTCTGCCTTGGAATCGGTACACAATTTTGATTCTAAGACAGAAGTTAAAGGTTTAAAAAAGGCTATAATTAATCTTCTATATATGCTCAGCGCAGTTGGGGAATGGCTGAACAAAGTATAGTATATGATGGTGATAGAATATTATTGTGCTATGTTATATTTGAGAAGCTGTAAGATAATAGGGGTCTGTAGCAATCAAGTCTCTCTGATCCTTTGGTCTATGGATGGACACACACACACAAGCTTGACTGAAGGGAGGGGCAGGATCTTGTCAAAGTGCTTCTTCACTTCCCCCCTCCAACCAGGCAGTTAGAAAGTCAGTTACAATATGTATATGGTGGCCAATCTGACTATATATCTTCTGGGTCTAGATAGTAGGTTAGGAAAGACTAAGCTCCTAAAGATGCTAACTTTCTCTAAATTGTTTCCCCATAGGATAGAATATGAGAAGGTTGATGTCTTTGAAGCTCAGGGATACAGATGATAAGATTTACTTCAGGGCTACAAAGTAGGAAGAACTTGACTTGAGGAGGCTGTGAGTATTTCCCAAAAATGTATAACCAGGCACTGCTCCCAATTGATGAAAAATTTAATGATAGGCAGGTATGGGAAAGGTAGGGAGATGGATAAGGATTGATATGGTCTGGGAAGCCCTCAAACTGATATGTCCAAGCAGCCCCAACCCCCAAAGGGGAAAGGTAACTTGAATAGTGTGTAAATAGAATTAACTCTAGCCTATTCATAGTCAAAAATCTATTTACCCTAGGCATCTAGATAATATCTTCCCCACCTCCCTCAAAGGGGAGGGGAGATAAGTTAATCACACATGACAATAAGTATCAAATCAAGAACAAGGGACTGCCCTTTGGGCAGACCAAATCAGTGTAGAGGCTGCCATTTGTCCACTTGAATTAGAGGTGGGCCCACAGGAAATGAAGAGAGACACTATCTCTTTAAATATGTGGGTTACAAGCTGGTGAAGGGGTGCCTGCTTTGGACTTGGTGCTGAAGGTGCTCCACTGAGACCTCAGAATGCTTCTACTCTGAATTGTCACGTGGGTAAGTTAGGCTGACTTCCTTGGCCTACCTTGGCCTTTCCAACTCTGCCTTAAGTAGGCTTATAGCCTCTCTGATTTCTAAGGTCTTGTGGCTTGTAGCCTAGTTTAATTAGCCTTTTAACCCTCTCTCTCAGTCCAGGCCTGGCTCCCTCTCTCTATTTCCCTATCTCTTACTTTCCTAATTGTAAATAAACTACCTTAAACCGGATCCTGACTTGGGTCTATTTTAATTATGGAATCAAATCTGAATTGTTGATTCCTGGCGACCACATTTTATATACAATATATATATATATATTATATTTATATATAAAATACCTAAAATCTCCCTCTTACAATAGCTATTCTGCTCTCTATCCCTATAAATATTCTTCCTCTATATCTAAGTAACTAAACAGAAGTAAACTGTGATGTTTTTGGATGTCAAATCAAGGTAAAGCAGGTTGGCAGTTAGGAACTAAAATGGCTTTGCTCAGATTCAAGCCTCAAGCCCCCAAGAGCAACCCAGGACCCAAGACCCAGCAAGCAGAGTGACCTGCCTACCCCTCAATCTCAGGGCTCCAACTGCCTTTAACTGCCCCCTCTCTCAGAGTTCTTGGAGGGTCCTATGGAATTCTGAGCTGTGGCCTGAACCTCTCTCTGCAGGTTGAACCCTTCTTTGCAATATGAACCTCACAGCTATGAGGAATGATGAACAAAATGATTTCAGAAAGAGCTTGGAAGCACCTCCATGAACTGATGCAGAGTGAAATAGACAGAACCAGGAAAACATTGTACACAGTAATGGCAATGTTGTGGAACAATCAAATGTGATAGACTTTGCTACTAATGGCAATACAATGATCCAGAAGAATTCTGAGGGACTTCCAAAGAAGAATGCTATCTATCCCCTGAGAAAGAACTGTTGGAGTAGAAATGCAGAGGAAAAATAAGATTTGTTTATTTTGGGTATATGATTTGGGGTTTGAGTTTTATAAGATTATTCACTTACAAAAATGTATAATATGGAAATGTTTTGCATGATAAAACATTTGTAACCCAGAATGAATTGCTTGTCAGCTCTGTGACTGGAAAAGGAAGAAGCAAGAGAGATAATATGGATCATAGAAGTTTGGAAAACATGTGGAAATGTGTTATTAAAATAAAATAATGAAAAAACATATACACATACATACACACACACACACATATATACACACACAGCACAGTGGAAAGTGTTCCTGTTTGCAGTCATTGACCCAGAATTAATATTGAAACTCTATCATTTACTAACTACAGATAAGTGACTTAAACTCTCTAAGACTTAGTTTCCTCTTATGTAAAATAATGTGACTATATCAGAGTAATTCTCAGTTCTTTTGTAGTCCTTATTCTTTGATTCTAGGGATTCCTCTTTTAATTTAAAAAAATAATAAGACTATGCAACAAATATTCTATTTTATGTAGTAATAACTATCTAACTTTTTTTAAACTTGAAAATGTGTATCTTGTTGGTTTCAGAAAAGGGAATTTGTTTAAATTCCTTTTGGTTTTATTCCCAAATAACTAAAATATAGGTTTCCCTTGCTATAGATTCAAGGTGGGCTTTTTGTTTGTTTGTTTGTTTTTCATTCAATAACTTTTCAAAGCACTCTATGCATTGCTAGATGAATAGGTATGTCTACTACTAATAAAACAGATTATCAATAAATTAGGACCTAGTGTGCTTTGCTGTTTCCTTGAAGTAGGCACTGACTGCAATGAATAAGAGAGTAAAGGAAAGGAAAAAAGTAAATTTAAAAAAAAAACTGATTTCTTACACTGGTTCATTTAAATTTTTAATCAATGCAGCTCCCAGACAGTACTGTTTCTTAAAGTTTCAAAATTGAACACTTCTTTCCTCCAGTATCAGCTATAAGTATAGTAAAGGATGTATCTTTACTTAGTTAATATCAAACTCAACATTAATCATTTAGAACAAGGAAAGTATGGCTTTCAGGATAATGGGCTGTTACTAATTTCTTAACACTAAAGCTACAGTCTATGAAATAAGCATAGATATAATAATATGTCTCTTAAAACACTCTTAAAGTATCATTACCCAGTTAAAGGAGGCCATTTATATGCAGGAAAACACACATCACACACAAAAACACTAAGAAGTTTATTGTTGCAAATCTTTACACCAAAGCAAGTTATAGGCTTGCACCGTATTTAGATTCCATTGGGAACTGTTTCAATAATGCATAAATATACATTTTCAAGCTCACTCTATGGAGAATAATTCCCCCTTTTAACAAAGTAGTTATCAAGTGCAGTAAGACATTCTCAACCACTTGAAGTCACACTGATATGAACTTCATTAATTGATGACATTTTCTGTCTCCCCTTGGAAGATGTATAGGCTCTTCCTTTTCCCAGGTTCCTTGGCTCATTGGAACAGTGTTGGAACAGTGAAAATTGTTTACAATCTAAGCCTAGTTTCTTAAAGCTATTGTCAAGTCCTAGTCTGAATCTAAATTGTTTAAGGTCTTAATGGGTTTCTTGAAGCCTGTGCCAGAGTTGAAGAGGCTTTAAGTTATAGACAGCAATAAAATTAGTGTCTGTGGTCTGTTCAAGAAATATCAGAGCTCCAAAGGCTCATCACAAGGATATTGGACACGAAGGGATGAATTGTATTATTTGTTTGTTTATTTGTTTTATCCAGGGACTAAAGAGTCTCTAATAATATAGAGGATAGCAGCTGCCTCAAGCAGAGCAGTCACACCTTAAAATTAATATTCTGTCAATACTGGGTTGGTGATTTATTAGAATAATGTGGATCTACCCAGTAATGAATTCCCTAATGATCCCATAAGATTTGCAATGTTACTTCTACATTATTCAGCAACTGGATAAGTTGACTCTAATTTAACTCTTAAGAGCTATTTATTGGTTCCAACTCCCAAACCAAAAAGACAAGTCAGTTTAGAAAAATATCTTGACAATTCAAATATCTTTTAAAAATCTTTCTTGAAAATATTAGTATATGATGGGAAAATTTAAATAATCTTTCTAAGTTGATGTACATTCGTACACTTCTGTACAGCTCTCAACTTGATAGGAGGGAAAAGCAATTGGGAATGACAACTTGGGTCAATTGCTTTTTTAATAAGTGTAAGACCATGCCTTGATTCAGTTGAAATTCACTGTGATTGCTACAAGGTATTGTTATCAGGCTTACAAAGGATGCATTCAGCTGTCTTTTCCAGTTGGTAGAAATCATATGTGATATAACAAAAGAGTGTTTTGTTACCACAGATGGTTTCTACCACTTGTGATGCCTAAATCTTCCTAATTAAACTTTAAAAAGAAATGTAAGCATATAAGAATAATAATCAAAAAAAGAAAATTCAATTCAACATAACAAATATTTATTGGGTGCCTATTAATGACAAGGCATTGAGGTACATATTGGAGGTAAAGGTGAAGACACTAATAGCCTCAGTTTTAAGGAGTCATATTCAAATGGAGATCCAGATAAATTCATAGTTTATATAAAGTAAATAAAGGTAACTTAAAGAACGGCAGACTATAAAATATGGAGTCTGGGGTTGAGGGGAAGAAACTATAAAGACCTTTGCATTCTACTTGTAAAGGAATGTAGGGATATTAAGAAGTTGAGATAAGAAGAAGATATATTCCAAATGTGGGTGACAGCCTGGGCAAAGGCAACATGGTGGGAAATGGATTGCAACATATGTGATATTAGCAGTTGATTCAGTACAGAAAGGAAAACAAGCTAAGAGAAATAATATGAAATAAGACAGGCAAGGTAGATAGGAGCCAAATTGTGTATGGCCTTAAATACCAAGCTGATTATCATTTATTTAGAACCAGTAGAGAGTCCTTCAATCCAACAATCAATACATTTATTAAGCATGTACTATGTGCCAAACATTGTACTAAGTGATGCAAAAGAAGAAAAAGACAGTCTCCATCCTCAAGGAATTTACAATCAAATGAAGGAGACAACCTGCAAATCAATATATCCAAAACAAGCTATCTACGAGATAAAAAGGAAAAAAAAATCAAAAGAAGAAAGACACTGGAATTAAGAAGCCTTTGGCAAGATTTCATCTAGAAAGTAGAATTTTAATTGTGACTTAAAGAAAGTTAGGGATGTTAGTAATAAGAATGGAGGAGGGAGAACATTCCAAGCATGGGAGACAACCAGATTAGGCAACTATTTATGTAGGATGGATGAGAGAGAAGAGAATTGAGGCAAGGGAACAATTTAAAAGGCTATTTCACTACTGATTTCTATCTTTCCTCTTTGTTATAAACTTTTGTTTTCATGGTGACATCAAACCATTATGGAAAATTTCATCTTGATTTTGATGCCATTTTTATTTGATTATGCTTTCTCAAATCTACTGAAAGCCTTTATTATATCTTAGCACTAAGCGACTTTACATTGGTACTATTTCACATCTGGTATTATATACATCTTGCAGATTCTCAGTTATATTCCCAAATGAATGTTGCAGATGTGACTATGAGATTTCATGATTTTAATTATCTTTGTGAGCATAAACATCTCTCAGGCAATAGCTGTGATTCAACAGATTTTAGCATAGAGAACAATTAAGTAGTTCTTGAGGGCAAAAATATAGCAAGTTATTTTAAATTGCATGCTAGAATTTCATCCAATTGAATTATCTTTACAATATAGAAAAATAAAGGATTGCTAAAAATCACTGCAGGTCCCTTAGAATTTTCTTGTGATATTATATATAAGTGACAAGATCGTAAACTACATTGAAATAAAAATACATTTCAGTACTAAATCTGACATGGTTGTCTTCCAAGTTGCTTACATTACTGATATATTTCTCATTTTTCATAGTCTCCATAGTTTTTTTATTGAAAAACTTTATTTAGTTAATTAATTTAGAATATTTTTCCATGGTTACATGATTCATTTTCTTTCCCTCCCCTCCAAACCTTTCCTCCCCCCATATCCTACCACAATTCCACTGGGTTTTACATATATCATTGATCAAGACCTATTTCCATAGAGTCTGCATAGTTCTAACACACTCAAGGAAATCTTTCAATATGGCTTAGTCTTTCAGAAAAACAAGCTAATCTGGCTACCTATTCATAGGCAATTACCATGCCTTTCTTCTCTTGCCTTCCAAAGTCTCTAGCATCCTAGCATGTACACAACAGGTGCATAACAAAAGTTTACTAGATGAATGAAGTTAAAATTGAAATTTAACAGTCACTTCTATTGTAAAATTAGTAAAACAACAAGAATAAAAACAAACATTTCTTTAATGTAACTGCCTTGCTATAAGTTATTAAAGACTCTAGGAATGATGGAAAGTAGGAAGATTGAGATAAGTTTTCTGTCTTCTGGATCCTGGAGCTTCAAAAAGAAAGGAAACTACTTAAAATATTTTTGTGACAATTATACTTCCATATTAATATCCATATGCAATATAGTGAAAGTTAATCATAAGAATTTTAGAACTACAAAATATTGTATTTAATACATTTTAAACTACTTGGGGGGGTCTATCTATCAAGAAGCATATAGGAACAAAGGAACACAAAATACTCCATGCAAATATAGATTAAAATTAGTGGAGAAATACTCATTGTTCATGTGAGGGGTTAGGCTAATATAATAAAAATAATTATCTATATATTTATAATAATAATATAACAAAAATAATTATAAAAATACAAAAATGACTGAGTATAGTAGTCTTGATCTTGATTAGTCCAAGCCATTGGATTAAAAACTCACTATGTGACAAAAAAAAAAAAAAAAAAAAAAAAACTGGTGGGAAAACTGTAAAGCAGTATGGCAGAAACTAGGCATCTACTATAATTTCACACTATATATCAAAATAAGCTTGAAATGAGTAAATGATTCAGACATAAAAAAGTGGTATGATAAGAAAATTAGGGGAGTTTGAAAATAATTGCCTCTCTGTTCTATGGATAGAAGAAGAGTTCCTGATCAAACAAGAGAGAGAGAGAGAGAGATCATAGAGGGTAATGTGGATATTTAGATTACATGAAGTACAAAGGTTTGGGGGCAAATAAAATACATGAAATCAAAATTAAAAGAAAAGCAAGAAGCTGAGAAGAAAATTGCAGGCACTTTCTCTGATAATGGTCTCATTTATCAAATATAAAAGGAACCGAGCCAAATTTAGAAGAGCCATTCTTTCATTGTTAAATGATCAATGGATGTGAACAGGCAGTTTTCAGAGGAAGAAATCAAAACTATCAAAAGTAATATAAAAATGTTCCATTTCACTTATAGAGAAATGCAAATTAAATAACTCTGAGGTACCACCACCTACCCATTGGCTAAGATGACAGAAATGTAAAATGACAAATGTAGGAGGGTATATAAGGAAATACACTAATAAACACTAGAGCACTCTGGGTGAAGCTGTGAAATAGTTCATCCATTCTAGAGTGCAATTTGGAACTATATACCAAAAAGCAATAAAAGCATGCATACCCTCTGGCCCAGCTGGATGCACTTTCCATTATTGGTTTGATTTCTTCGGTGTGACATAGGTATTCCCTCTCATGAGCTTGGGTCTAACTCCTGAGCCAGTGGTTCTCTACACCAGACTCATCCACTCATCAACTGGATCCTATTTAAAATTCTTCTGGCCACTTAAAGTTCCCAGATCCAGTTAGCTATTTCCTCATTAATCCAATCATAGAGTTGTACGTGTCACAAAGCTATCACAATATATGTCATCTTATTGACACATTTAAAGTTTTATCAGTATTTTACATTAACTCAAATGGGATGAGGAAAGCAGAAAACTTGATCACTTACAAATAATGTTAGTGTGTTTCATATTATTCACTTACATGAACACCTTTATCCTTATATTTTTCATTTTACTCAGCATTTCTACCAACAACCTATGAACAAAAACTGGGGAAACTGAGTGGCTCAAATATGTTTAAGTGTGGGAACCTGATAGTAGTATTCTTTTATAGAGTTAGAGTTGAATTGGAAAGCTAGAAGTAAATACAAATTTAAAAAGTAGGAACTTTCTTAAATCATAGCCACAAAACTTGACATATCATAATACTGGCAATCCAGTAACACAATGGAAAAACTCATTCTTTATTATTAATTCCAAGTCTCAAACCAAGACATAACCCTAAGAGAGCATTATAGGATATAGAGGTAAATATCACCCAGGTAACTTGAAGATCAAGAGTACTTAGAATTATTTCCCATGTTGACGGTTCTAAATTTCACTTGCTTATTCTGTCATAGTCTTTCAAATTTTTAAAAAATAGAATGGATAAAAAGGAATGTCCTTTCAAAGTTCTTTATTCTTATTCTTTTCCAAGAAACAAGTTTTCAGTGTCACCTCAGGTTTTCGCTCCTATTAACTTTCTCTAGTCACATAGTGGAAAAATCTCTGGAACTCTTTCAAAGTTTACAATTGAATGATCATCCCTAACCAATGCTAATTGCTTCTGTTGAGCTGAGTGAAAAATACACTGAAGCCATTAATGACTAAAAGCACACTTTGAGGCATACAAGCTTATAAACCCCAATTTCTTTAGTCTTTATCCACTGAGTACCCACCAATGAAGCTGACGTATGTTTTGAAGGACAAAAGGCCTACTGGCTGCTATACAAATCCTATGCTGCTATGAGAGAAGAATTTGTCATTAAAGGTGGAAATCACTAACAATTGCTGGAAAGGAAAATGCCCACAATAACAAACCTAAGTGAAACATTTCATGGACTGCAGTAGCAATTGCAAGGATGCCTTGCCTAAAGCAAACATTGTTTTATAAATTGTAGAGTAAAAAAAAATACTTTGCTTATCATTTTTCCAGTTTGTTTTCATAAAACTATTTTTTCTTCTAAAAGAATCATTTAGCTTTGTTTGTCAATTGTTCAAACTTCTGTGAAAGAAGGCTGCTGTGCCAGAAGATCTTGTCAGCATGTGTAAAACATCCTATTTAACAGATGGAATAAAACACTTCACAAAGACTTTCAATTGCACTTTGTTCACACAACATTTAAATGGGGCTTTATGAAAAATGTATAATACTATATTGTCATTAGAAGCTAACCCATTCTATAGGGGCTTAAACTATTTAAAGAACATTTGAGCAATTCTTTATTAGTGACAGTGGGAATCATTAGTTAGAGGGGGAAAAAAAAAGGAGAGATTGCATTGAGGCAAATCATTTTTATAGCACCCAGGTCCCCAGGGTGTATCCCTCTTCTCAGCTACTTCTAGATCCTTGTTTCTGTGGAACTATTTATGTAAATTTGTGTCTCATGAGCCTCCACTGATTCTTCTTTTATAAATCACACCAAGTATCTATGAATTCAAAACGAGTAAATTTGATACAACAGAATAACTAGGAAAAAATGGGGAACTGAATCTGATCTCAAGTGCTCTAGTTATGTATTGTCAAATGGCTGCTACCTCCACATATGTCAACTAGGGAGAACTCATCTCAGTTCCTAATAATTCCCCTGTTTCCAGTCACCTCCACAATGAGGAAAAGGGATAAATCAGTTTTGGATGGAAACCTGCTGAAGAAACTCACTACAGGTCTAGAGAATGTTCTGCTTCAGTGAAAAAAAAAAAAACAGAACATCACAGAAGGACTAGGCAATCTTTAATTTGAAGCATTCTCTAATATTTGAACAAATCTGTTAGGTAGCACAGTGTCCAGAGAGCCACGAAGTCCTGGAGTCAGGACATCCATGAGTCAAGAACTTGAATCCAAATCCAGACCCAGAGAATTATTAATGTGAGACCCCTGGACAAATCATTTAATATTCATCAGTTTCAATTTCCTCAACTATAAAGTGGAGATTAAAGTATTATTGCTGTGAAGATCGAATGAGACTTTTGTAAAAATTTGAGTTTAGCACAGTGCCTTGCACATTGTAGGTGATTAATAAATGTTTGTTTCCTTCCTTTCTAGGCAAGATTCTAGAATTGGGTGACAGCTGACATTTCTTTCCTTTAACTTTGTAAAACTTGCCACTTGGTTCTCCTTTCCCTTGTCTTATCTTTTATGAGGTCCTCCCTGATCCTTATTTTATAATTGTCTTATAATGATCTTATTGTTTTTAGCATTGTGGTGTACATAATCTAATCCTTTAATGTTGTTGGTTGTTTTGCCTCTGAATGTGAACTTGGAAAGGTTTTACTCTGACTAGTGATGTGATTCCAAGTGAAAATATCCTTACTGAAAACTTATTTTATAGAATAGGCTAAGATTGAGTTTTGAATAGATTCTATACTTTTTAAACGCAAAATGTACCTTCAAGTTATTATGATCTTTGAGATATTGGTTGAGTTTCTAGAGGCTATCCTGGGACTCAGTAGTATTGAAGATAGTTAATTAAAGGTTTTTTTTCATTACTTAAGGTGCATTTCTTATATATAGGAAATTATTAGGGAGAATGCTATTTATATCTTTAAATATGTGAAGAGCTGTCATGCAAAAAAAAACCAGCAAAAGCCAAATAAAATAGTCGGTAGAGTTGGTTTGCATTCATGTATGAGAAGGCAATAAAAATATCATCTAGTGGGAAAATTAGACACTTTAACTTGCTCTATTAGCAAATGACTTAATCAAAGAGCATCCCTGGAAAATAATTGCATCCTTCGTACCAACTCCACTTCTGAGGATATAACATGGATAAATTCTAAATAAAAATTCTGTAAAAATATTCCAAATAAATTTAATTCATAACTGAATATTTGATAATATTTACACAAAGGTGAGCATAGGAGAAAATAGCAAAATTAATGGAATATATAGTTCAGGATCAAGAAAGAGACCAAATGTTTATAGACTCCATAGTAACCATGATCCAATATTGCTGGAATCCCTCACAACCTGAACTGAGCTTTCTCTACACTCTCTCATTTCATGACCTTCTTAGTTTCCATGGGTTCAGTTATCATCTCTATACAAATGATTCTATATTGCTATATCCATACTGATGAAGGGACCAGTTATGAAAGACTTTAAAAGACAAATGGAGGATTTTATATTTGATCTTAGAGCCACTGAGGTTTATTGAATGGGGAAGAGAGGGGGTGATATGATTATATTGATATTTTAAGAAGATCAATTTGATAGTTCTCATAGTGGGGAAATTTGAGGCAAAGAAACCAACCAGGAAGATATTTCAATTGTCTGGGAAGAGGTGATGAAGTTCTCTAACAGTTTTACCCCTGACTGTAAAAGGGAAATAAGGAAGAGAGGAGTGTTTGGGGTGAAATAATCATTTTGGTTTTGAGCATGTTGAGTTGAAGATGGGAGTGGAAAGAAATCAACCAAGAGATGAGCTTCTCTTATAGGGTAGTTTCAGTATAAGAATAGAGAAGGGGTTATTTTACAAGAGCTATTGTGAGAGGGGTGACACTTAGTCTGTGCGCCTGGTTAACTGAGAGAACAGTTTTACCCCTGACTGTAAAAGGGAAATAAGGAAGAGAGGAGTGTTTGGAGTGAAATAATCATTTTGGTTTTGAGCATATAGAGTTGAAGATGTCTAATAGCCATTTGGAGATCCTAGGTCTGGGGATTGAGAGAGAGGCTAAAGTCAGACAAATAGATTTGAGAATCATCTGAAAAATAGAAACTGTGGGAGTGAAATGGAAAAAAAAATGAAGCATTTGTTAAATGCTTTCTATGTGCAAAGCAATGCTTTAAGCACTGAGAATATAAGTAACAAGAGCAGGACAGTCTCCCTGTTCTTAAGGAGCTCTCATTCTACCAGGGAGACTTTATAGTTGAGAAAAGCAGGAGCAAACTATGAAAAGGAGAAGAAACAGTTTTAAAAGAATAGCCTTTATCTGTGTTCATCTAACTGGGCAGAACTTTGAAGAATCCCCCAAAGAGGGCAGGATGGAGCTTGTGCCTATGGTCATGGGAGGAGGGGGGGAAGAAAGCATTTTTAAGCTCCTACTAGGTGTCCGTGCTATGCTAAGCTCCTTATAAATCTCTCTAACAACTCTTTGAGATTTGGTACCCTTATTATTCTCATCTTATAAAAGAGGAAGATCAGACTGAGAGAGATTCAGTGATTTACCCAGGATTCCATAGCTCCTAAGCACATGAGACCCAGATGTGAGGCTGGGAATTCTTGAGTAAAGGCCCAACGTGCCACCTAGACAACACAAAATAAAAGAAATTAAAATTTGTTATTGTATATTGCTCAATTTATACTCTATAGATTAATTAAAACTCTTTACTTGATCTTTAAAATCCATGATTTGGCATTGAATGCTACCCTAGCCTGAATATACTCTTTCGTCAGGATGAACTTGAACATGAAGCCTTTTCTGATTCTTCAACTGCTTTTGCCATCCCCCCATATTTATACACACATCTATACATGTACCCATATATGTATGTCTATGTACATGTATGTATATTCACATACATATAGACATGCATTTATATAGAGACACAAATTTATATAATATATTTTATTTGATATTTTATATGCAATATAATATGTAACAATGTGATAGATATTATTATATTATATATTAATTAATTATAATTATAATTTTATATCTGTATATATGTGTGTGTATGTATGTTTTTAATCTGGCCTTGAACCCAAGAAGAGATAGGCTTAAGCCCTGGTTCTGACACACGCTGGCTGTATGTCGGGTTATGTCACTTAAATCTCTCAGTGCTTTAAGAAAATATCTAG
This sequence comes from Gracilinanus agilis, assembly GCF_016433145.1. Classification (NCBI taxonomy): domain Eukaryota; kingdom Metazoa; phylum Chordata; class Mammalia; order Didelphimorphia; family Didelphidae; genus Gracilinanus; species Gracilinanus agilis. The sequence continues at coordinate 89,118,669 of NC_058133.1, read as the reverse complement.
GGAAATTTGCTGATCAGCAATGATGGTGAGAGCCTCTTTATGAAGGAGAGCTTTATAAGCTAAACAATCCCTAAAGCAGGCCCAGTTTTACAGAGATGGCTATTGCCACAGAGATAGATGTAGCTAGATGACCCACAGAGCTCTCTATACATTTCTGCATGTGTCTCCATGTATGTGAAGGGTGTAAAGAAAACTATCTGACTTTGATCTTTTCAAAACTTTATTTTAAGCAAAACCGCCAGAGTTCCCCCAGCCTGAAATTGACTATCTAAGCTAAACCCAGAATCTAGTTAGATTCAAAGGCCCCTCCTTGGCACAGGATTGGTCCTTATATAGACCAATCCCATGCCCGGAAGTAGGGGGCGTGGCGTATCTCTAGCACAGGATTGGTCCAATTCCAGACCAATCCCATGCCCGGAAGTAGGGGGGAGGGACCCCAGGGGCAGGAGGGGAAGGGGTTACTCGGGCCACAATATTTTAAAACTCACATATGTATGTTGTGGGGATATACGTAGGCACACATTTGTGGGGTCTCCAGACAGTGCTAAGTATAGACTGTCAAGCTTAGAGTAGGAAGACTTATCTTTTGGAGTTCAAATCCAGCCCCGGGCATTGATCAGCTGAAAAACTCTGGGCAAATCATGTCAGTCTGTTTGACTCAGTTTCTGTGTCAGTACGATGAATTGGAGAAGAAAATAAATGACAATTTCAGTATCTTTTCCAAAAATGAACCCCCAAATGAACTCAACAAACAAGAGCTACCACTGAAAAAATGGCTGGATGACAACATACATACACAACTATGTAAACAGTGTGTGTGTGTGTGTATAATGTATTTAAACAAGAATATTTCTCCCTAGATAGAATATAAATTAGGATAAATATTATTTTATCTTTTTGTTTTTTTTAGCATCCAGGAGGAAAAGGGAATCTAAGTGACTAACCCAAGACATACTGGAAACTGTTGCCTAATAGACTTGACAGAAAAAAACCCTCCTTGCTTTATTCCTTTATTTATTGGGTTTCAGGGTAATTGGTTATACATTATAAGGATTTTTAGTAACAGGTGTTGTACTATACTTTTCCCCGAAGTTTATTAATTTAGTATCAGTGTTAGAGTATTATTTTTTTAATTTAACTTTGTTCATTATTTTTCTAATGTTGAATTATTCCTACATCTTAACATAAACAAAAATTCCTCGATTTCTTTTCTATATTGATGAACTCTTTTTTCCAATATGAGCATTTCCATCCCTGCCTTCCTTTTCCCTCCCAATCCCCTGTGTTACTACACTAAAATAAAATGAAACAGAGCCAGTAGCAGATAGGGATCTGCAAAGGCCATGGACCCCTGTAGCCTTAGCCAAGTGGTGTCTGGATTGCTGCTGTGCTAGACTACAATTGTATTTAAATTTTTTGGATCTCTTCCACAGCCAGGGTGGCAGAGGGAGGAGGAAACTTGTCTGATCTTTTCCAAATTCCCCTCTAATGCACTTTAAAACAAAGCCTCTTACTGAATTTTGGAGCAGTGAAGCAGTTCACTTCCCCAAAAAAGCTCAGAGAATCAGCAAAGGGAGGGAAGCTTAGTTCAGAGCAGGCAACCCCCACAGCAGGGAAGCCCTCACAGGGCAGAAGCCTAAACCCAAAGTAAGCCAGCAGCAGGCTGCGCAGGGTGGAGGTTAGCAGGAAGGCCTTCACTCCACATTAGCCTACAGTAGGGTCTGGCCCCCAGCGTGAGACACCCCTTTGTGCAGGCCAGCAGTGAGGCCTTACACTCCAGAGCTAGCCAGAAGTGATGCTTGACTTCTAAGGCAAGTGAAAAGCCAGGCCCCAGCAGCCCAGCTGCACAGCCTCAAAAGCTATCAATGAGGCCACCCCTCCAGGGCAAGTTAGCAGGGAGGGCTTCCTCCCCACCCCACCCCACCATGGGGAGACACTGGCCCCAGGACAGCCAGGAGGGAGGCCCTCCTCAGTGCAAGCAAGCAGTAAAGTCCCTTATTTTTTTTTTAATTTAGAATATTTTCCCATAGTTCCATGATTCATGTTCTTTCCCTCCCCTCTTTCCTCCCCTCTCCCAGAGCTGACAAACAATTCCACTGGGTTATATATGGGTCATTTTTCAAAACCTATTTCCATGTCATTCATATCTACAATAGAGAGATCTTTTAACATCATATCCCCATCAAAGTACCTGATCAATCCTATGTTTTTGTTTTGCATTTCTGCTCCCACAATTCTTTCTCTGGATGTGGCTAGCGTTCTTTCTCATAAATTCCTCTGGATTGTCCTGGATTCTTCCATTGCTGCTAGTAGAGAAGTCCATTATATTCAATTGTGCCACAGTGTATCCGTCTTGGTATACAACGTTCTCCTGGTTCTCCTCCTTTCACTCTGCATCACTTTCTGGAGGTCTTTACAGTTCACACAGAAATCCAGTGAGGCCCCTTATGGTGCAAACCAGCAGCTGGGGCTCCAAGCCAAAGAAGCCATCAGCAAGGCTTCCCCACTATACAATCAAGCTGTGAAACTCCTCAACTGTGTAAGCCTGTTGTGAGGCTCATGACTGGTGCAAGGCTACCTTGAGGGCCTCTTCCAGGTCAAACCAGCAGCTGGTGCCCCCCAGGCTATATAAGTCAGGGGTGAGGCCCCTCACTGAGCAGCAAACACAGAAGCTGCACCACTGTACAAGCTGGAGTGGGAGCCAGAAGCTTGACCTTAAGCCTCCCACAAGTAGAAGCAAAATGCTGAAGAAGTTTGGGGCAGTGACTTCTCCAGCCTGTGAACAGAGTCCAGCTTTAATATAGAGTAAAACATTACATAAATCTGAAAGAATGTAGGAAAAAAGAGCCCGATTATAGAAAGTTTTGTGAAAGTGAGGACACACAAAGATGGGCACAAACCTAGATAAGAACAATGTCAAAAAGATGTAACAAGAGGGGTGCTTAGGAGGATTGGGTTGTAGTGGGAAACCAGCCAGCAAATTGTGTAAGGACCTCTACTCCCTCACAACCACCCCTAATTAGTGGGAGATAAATGGGGTTCACTGAGTAGAAACAGAGAACCCCTGAAAGGTCGTGCCAGGTTTGAGGGATTTGTGGGATGTTATCCCCTCAAAGGGGACACCAATAGGATGTTGGTGCCAGTTGGGGTACCCAGAAACCTCCCCTTGCTTCCCAGAAGGAAGTGGGGCTTAAAATAGAGATTCAGCCTGCCTCTCTTCACTTACCCTTGCACTGTGCTTCCCACCAATAGATTTCACGCAGATCTGACTTAAACTTGAAGGTTTAATTCAGGAACTCCTAACAGAGGGAACAGGAACAGGGGTTCTCAGGAAAGAGGGAGCAGGGTAATTCCCTTTGCCCAAGTCCTTCGTTAAGCTAGGTACCCACTGAGATTCATATCCCAAGATCTGATCCAAGTGTTCCCTGAACAAAACTTCACTTTCCTGTGCCCACTACTGAATTTTCTATAACTATTGTTGATATTAGATAAAAAGGGATACTGCTAGGCAATGCCCAAAGCCAATGGGTCTGGGGATCAGCTCCCCAAAGGAAGTCCAGACACCCTCCCAAACTCTATTGTCATTGTTGTTGGTATCAGTGAATCACAGGAACCAAGATGTATCAGGAGAAAATGCAAGTATTCTTTATATATCAGGGAAAAGCCCCCAAAGCTCACTTCTGAGGGTCTCAGAGCCTGTCATAACTACCTCCCACACCTCTGGCTTTCCCCCCAAAAGCTGCTCCTCAGGCTGTTCAATCCCAGAAGTCTTTGCTCTCCTCTAATGGTCACTGAGGCTGCTTCCACAACATTATAACTGACAAATTTCAAAATGCCAGGGCTTGTTTTTCACTCTTACAAAGGATGCAAGTGAAATTCAAGGAAAAATGTGAATTGGAGTCAGGCCTCAAAAAAACTTCTTGAAGAGATTTTTTTTAAAGTACTCTAAAAGTCAAATAAGCAAGTTAGAAGAAAAACTGGGAAATAAAATTAGAGTAATACAAGAATATCTTGAAATTGAAATGAACAGCTTTGCAAAGGAACCAAAAAATAATGGAAAAGAGTATACAAAAAATCCCCAATTAAAAAAAAATTCTTTAAAAAGTAGAACAGAACAAATGGAAAAGAATAGGAAGTCATTGAAGAAGTCAATGCCATTAAAATTAGAATTGGGCAAATGGAAGCTAATGACTACATGAGACATAAAGAAATAATCAAACAAAATAAAAAGAATGAAAAAATAGAAGAAAATCTGAAATTTCTCTCTGAAAAAGTAAGCAAACTAGAAAATACATCAAGGAAAAATAAGTTAAGAATTATTGGACTACTTGAAAGTCAGTAAACTTAAAAAGAACCTGGACATTATTTTTGAAGACATTATTAAAGAAAATTTCCCTGATAACCTAGAATCAGAGAGTAAGAAAGGAACTGAAAGAACCCACCAATCACTTTCAGAAGGAGACCACCAAATTAAAAAACCAAAGGAATCTTATAGCCAAATTCCAGGGCTCCCAGGTTAAGGAGAAAATACTATAAGCAGTCTGAAAGAAATTCAAATTCAAATTCAGTTCAAATATGGAGCCATCATCAGAAAAATAGATGATTTAGCTGTTTCTACCTTCCCAATAAGAAAATTAGGAGAGAATCAAAGTTTCTCATTATCATACTATTATTCAATATTGTACTAGAAATTCTAGCTATAGCAATAAGAGAAAAAATAAATTGTTAAAATTAGAATATATAATGAAATAATATTGTTGTATTTCATGGATGACATGATAATGTACTGAAGTGAATCCTTGAAAATAAAATAATTAGTTAAAATAATTTAGCAAAATTTTAAGAGATAAAATAAAGCCACATAAGTGATCAGCATTTATAGATATAAACAATAATAAAGCCTGACAGAAAGTGAGAGAAAAATAAATTCCAATTAAATTAATAATAGATAATAAAAAATACTTGGGAATCTACCTGCCAAAACAAACAAGGGACTATATGAAATTATTTACAAAACACTTTTTGCACAAATAAAGTCAGACCTAAATAATTAGAAAACTATTAAGTGCTCATGGATAAGTTTAACAAATATGATAAAAATGATGATTTTACCTAAATCAATGTACTTATTTAGTTCTATACCAATCAAACTTCTCAAAAATTATTTTATATAGCTAGAAAAAAATAATGTAATTTATCTGGAAACACAAAAAGTAAAGACTATCAAGGGAATAAATTAAAAAAAAATATGAAGGATGGTGGCCTAGGGGTAGCAGATCTCAAACTGTATCATAAAACAGTAATCATCAAAACAATCTGGTACTAGCTAAGAAATAGGGTGGTGAATCAATGGAATTAATTAGATACAAAAACCTATAGGAATAAATTAACATGGTAATTTAGTATTTGATAAACCAAAAGATGTAAAGTTTTTGGACAAGTATTCACTATTTGACAACAACCTTTGGGAAAATTGTAAAATGGCATGGCAGAAACTATGAATAGACTAAATCTCAACATGGGGATATGGTCTTGATATAAAGAGTGATACCATAAACAAATTAGAAAAAGAACTGGAAGACATGGAATATGATATTCCACAAAGCAAGAGATCAAGACGTACAAATAGAATTCACCTAACCAACAAAACTGAGCACCATACTCCAAGGAAAACAATTGGACAATTAATGAAAAAAGAGGAATTATAGACATACTTGATGAAACATCCAGAACTAAAACAGAAAATTCAGTGATCAAATCTGTTACTCAACAGAAGCATAAAAAGAGATAGAAAAATTAAAGGGTCAGTAGAGTTAAACTAATCACATTCTAGCATGGGAAAATGTAAGTTGGATACTTCATTTTCCTATAGTACAAGAGATGCTTAAAGTATTTAATATACTTAAAGTAATCAAGGGGGAAAAAGTATTACGCTGATTATATTATCAATAAGAAGGTAATAACTAAAATTGTTAAGGTATCTATAATGTTTGAAGAGCCTATGATATATAAATACTTAGAATATTTAGATACTGAAGATACTTAAGAATTTTTTCATATTAGGGCATTGAATAAGAATAAATATAGACAAAGAAAGGGAGTAAATTGAACATGATAGGATAATATTTTTAAAAATCAAGAGATAAGAAAGAGGAATACATTGAGAAAAAAGAAAAGCAAAGAATGTTGATGGTAAATTACTTCATATCAAAAGGTATGTAAAAATCAATTAAGTAGAAGGGAAGATGGTAGGTTTGCAGGCAATGCTTGGATGATACACACATCATAACTGGCACAAAATCCAAATAATAACCAAACTAAGTTATGTAAACAAATCTATCTTCCCTAATAGGGAAGTAAGAAAGGCAGGTGAGAAAAAAAGAAGATAGACAAAAGAAAGTGAAAGCTTGGACTGGCAGGTAAACAGAAGGAAAAAAAAAATTGTAAAAAGGGAAAGGCAGAAAGGAGATAAAGGGAAGGATAAATAAAGGCAAAATAAGATGAAAGGAAACACACAGTAATCATAACTATGAATGTGAACAGGATGATCCCGCCCACAAAATGTAAGAGGATAACAGAGTGGATTATAAGCCATAACCCTGTAATATGTTCTCTACCAGAAACTCATTTCAAACAGAGAGACACACACAAAGTAAAGGTAAAGGCCTAGGGGAAAATCTACCTATGATTTATCAAAAGTTAAAAAAGCAGTGGTAGCTATTATGATCTCAGACAAAGTAAAAGTGAAAATTAACCCAAATAAGATAGAAAGAAAATTACATTTTGATTAAAAGGAACCACAGAAAATGAAGTAATATCAATACTAAATATACATGCATCAATTGACATCACATCCCTACTCCTAAAAGGGAAACTGCATGACTTATAAGAAGAAATAAACAATAAAATGATATTAATAGAGAACATTAACTGACCCCTCTCAGAATTAGATAAAATCAAGTAAAAAACTAATCAAGAAAGAAATTAAAAGGGGAATAGAATTTTAGAAAATTTAGGCTTGAGAGGTCTCTGGAGAAAATCGAATGGGAATAGAAAATAATATACCTTTTTCTCATCAATACATGGCACCTTCACAAAAATTGATCATAGAATAGGACACAAAAGTCTTACAAATAAATACAGAAAAGCAGAAATATTAAATGTGTCCTTTTAAGTCTCACGATATAAAAAACCCTGAAAAATGGGCTAAAGAAAAAAGTCTAAAAATTAATTGTGAAGTAAATAACATTATATTAAAGAATGAATTGGTTGAAGAAAAATCATAGAAACTATCAAAAATTTCATTAGAGAATGTGATAATAGAGAGATAACATACCAGAATTTTTGGAATGGTCACAAAGCAGAACTCAGAATAGAATGTAATACAAAAAAATTTTTGGAATGGTCACAAAGCAGAACTCAGAATAGAATGTAATACAAAAAAAGTATGGCCATCACTGCTCTCCTGGATCACTGCAGCACCCACCGGGGGGCGGTAGCACCCACTTTGGGAATTACTGATCTAAACATAAAGACTGATACAATAAGCAAATTGGGGAAGCATGGAATAATTTATATGTCAGATCTATGGATAAAGGAATAACTTAGGACCAAACAAGAGATAGAGAATATTCTAAAATGTATAACTGTTATTATATTAAATTAGGAAGATTTTCTGCAAACAAAACAAATGCATTGAAGATTAGAAGGAAAGCAGAAAACTGGGGAACAAATTTGCAGTAATGTCTCTGATAAAGATCTAATTTATCAAATATACAGAGAACTAAGTCAAATTTATGAAAATAAATCTCCAATTCATAAATGGTCAAAAGATATGAATGGGCAGCTTTCAGATGAAGAAATCAAAGCCATCTATAGTCATGAAAAAAAACCAATCATTTTTGACTAGAAAAATGCAAAGTAAACAACTCTGAGGTACCCCCTCACACCTATTAGATTGGATAATATGATAAAAATGGAAAATGATCAATGTTGGAAGGGTTGCAAGAAAACTGAGACACTAGTTCACTGTTGTTGGAGTTGTGATCTGATTCAATCATTCTGGAAAGTAATATGGAACTATGCTTAAAGGAATCTAAAACAGCATATACCCTTTGATCCATGAATAGCATTACTAGGTCTGTGTTCCAAAGACATTATTAAAAGAGGAAATGGCCTAATTGTACAAAAATAATTTTTACAACTATTTTTGTGCTAGCAATAAATTGGAAATTGAGAGATTATCCATCAATTCAAAAATGGCTAAACAAGTTGTGGTATATAATTATGATGGAATACCCTTGTGGTATAAGAAGTGACAGGAAGGATGATTTCAGAGGAATCTGGAAAGATTAGCTTGAACTGATGCAAAGTGAAAGCAGCATAACCAGAGGAACATTGCATACAGTGACAGCAATATGTTTCTGATAAATAACTGTGCATGACCTAGTTATTCTCAGCAACACAAGAATCCAAAACGTTCCCAGAGTCATGATGAAAATAATGTCATTTGCCTTTTGAGAAAAAAATCAATGGAATCTGAATGCAAACTGAAATATGTATTATATAACTTTCTGCTTCTTTTTGTTTGTTCGAATTGTCTTCCACAAAATGACTAAGGTGGGAAGAAAGTTTAAATGATTACACATGTAAAATTTATTTCTGATTGCTTACTGTCTCAGGGAGGAGAGAGTTCAGGAATGGAAGGTCAGAAGAAGGGAGAGAATTTAGAACTCGAAACTTAAAAAAAGAATGTTAAAAAATGCTTTTACATGGAATTAGGGAAAAATTATATATACATATATATTTTTTTAATGGATTAGTATTTGTTAACATAGTGAGTCTATTGTTTTTTTCCATTGTTTTGTCCTTCATAGTTTAGGTACTTATTTACTTAAGTAGTCCCTCAAAGTGAGTCTTAAAGAAATTATTGTCCTTTCATCATTTTTAGTGCTTTGTAACCACATTTGGGGAATTCTTGTACAAGATATTGGAGTGATTTGCCTTTTTTCTTCTCTACCTCATTTATAGATGAGAAATTGAAGTAAATGGGCTTAAGTGGCTTGTGTAAGGATAGGATTTGTGCAAGGGGGATGGGACAAAAGGAGCCAGAGAAGGAGTGGCTGATAGTTGTTGAGAGTTACTGGCATTTGAGACCAAAGAGAATTCTGGGTAATTCTCCAGGGGAGCGGGAGGAGGAAGGAAGAGGAAAATTATATATATATATGTATATATATATATACATATATATATATATCACATCACACACAAACACAAACATACGCACATATATTGTTGGGGTGAGGAGACAAGGAAGCTGCTCTGTTTTTCCATAATATTATATTGTGATGATTAAATATTCTGAGACATTGAATTCTGGGTAAGATAATCAACTCATTGATCAGGCTGGAAATAACCATTAATTAATTAGTCACTGACTTACTCATTGATTAAATATAAACGTTCATAACACCCTGCATCATTAAATACAATTTTGGAAACTCATTATTCTGCCCTTCCCTAGACATTCCAAGACATCTCTTAATTGGTGAATAGCCAATGAAGAGATGATTCATCATTCTCTAAGTCCTTCCCTGATTCCTTGATTAATGATAGAAAATTACATGCCTAATCCTAGAATTCTAAAGTCTTTTTTTTAAATTTCTATTTTATTTATTTATTACAAATTACATGTAATAATAAATTTCCACACGTTTTTCAAAATTATATCATCCAAATTATCTCCCTCTAATCTGTCTAAACCCTTTTGGGAGCTGAGAAGCTAGATTGTACATGTATTATCCCACAAAACATATTTCCATATTATCCATTGTTTTAAGTGAATAATCTTATAAAACAAAACCTCCAAACAAAGATCCCAATAAACAAACAAGTGAAAAATCATATGTTTTCATCTGAATTCCTACTCCAACAGTTCTTATTCTGGAGGTGGATAGCATTCTTTTTCATAAGTACTTCAGAATTGTTCTGGATGATGGTATTACTGAGAGTAGTTAAGTCTATCACATTTGATCTTTCCACAATTACTTTATACAATATTTTCCTGGTCCTGCTAAATTCACTCTGCATCTGTTCAAGTAGGTCTTTACAGCTCTTTCTAAAATCATCCTATCCATCATCCCTTATTACATTCTTCCATCACTATCATATAAAACAATTTGCCTAGCTGTTCCCCAACTGAGGCACATCTCTTGAGCTTCTTATTCTTTGTCACCACAAAAAGAGCAGCTATAAATATTTTTGTACAAGCAGGTCCTTATTTATTGATTCTTATTTCCCTATACAGGATAGAATCCATAATCTCACTTTTCGATTTTCCTATAATAGAAGATTCGGTAGGGTGGGCGATCTAAGAAAGATCCTTTAATTTGTTAGGAAGAAGGAATGAATATCCTGAGCCTCAATTCAGAAACATATAAAATTGATCTTGGAAACTCCATTTTAAATTATAATTATTCATTTGTAAAAATGAAAGAGAGAAAAAAGAGAAAGAAAATTCGCCAGATCCTAGATATGAAAAGTCTCCACGACTTCTTGTGTTTCTCCAGTTCTTTGTTCCCAGTTCAAGATGCAGCAGGGCCAGCACAGTCAGTCACAGACTGTGAGTCAGATAAGATAAGAGACTGGTGAGCTGAGAGGGGAGAACTCTAGTCCTGCAAGGAAAAAAAAAAGGGCTCCTACTAAAACTCTGCCTCATCTCTTATAAGGGCTATGACATCACTCCTGCTGGGGCTCTCTGATTGGACAGTCTGGGTCACAAGTCCTGATCTACAGACACCTCACCTGTCACATGGAGACTTCTACTAGCCCCTCTGGGAAGTCAGGACTCCGGAAGTCAGGACTCCATGTTGCCACGCAGCCTCCCAATCACATGACTTGTTGTTCTGACTTAATGAGTACGTGTGGTTAAGGGGTTACATTTTTATGTTAATTTCACACAACTCAAAACACAGAAATATAAATAATTCAAAATAATAGAAATAAATTTTCTCAACAATTTATCCCAATTACATGTAAAAACAATTTTTTATATTCATTTTCTAAATTTTTGATTTACAAATTCTCTTCCCTTTCTTCTCTCTGAGACAGTAAGCAATTTGATTTAGGTTATACGTGTGTGATCATGCAAATCATACTTCCACATAAATCATGATGTGGAAGAAGACATATTTTTAAAAATGAAGAAAATAAAGAAAAAATCTATGCTTCCTTCTGCATTAAGACAGAATTTTCAACATATTGTTAACAATAGTTAAGTCATTTACAATGGATCCTCATAAAATATTACTGTTACTCTGTTCAATTTTCTCTTGTTTCTGCTCACTTCATTCTACATCAGGCAAAATGTCTTTCCAACTTTTTCTATAGTCCTTTTGCTCATTCCATTACAATCATATACTACAACTTGTGAATGGCACCAGAGCAGAATTTCTTAAACTTTTTTCTTTCATGAATCCCTTTGACACTCTGGTGAAGCCTATACACTCCTTCTCAGAATGTGTGTGTGTTTAATGTACAGATAAATAGGATTACAATGAAAAAAATTGTATTGTAAAGCAGTTCCCCAAATATCAAAAGAAAATAAAAAAAGAACCAAATATAGAGACCCTGTGTTCAGGGCTCATGCAATTTTGAAAGGCTATCTCACAAACTAAGAACATATAAGCTATAAATAAAATCATCGTTTCCTGAATCAGTTTCATGTTCAGAATTCTTCATGTATGTGCAATTTTTCACTAAAGATAAATAGATGTATTCTATGTGAGCATCTATTTTGCATCAAGAAACTTCAAGACTTTTTTTGAATTTTCTAAATGCACACCTTTATAAATAGACCCCAAAGATCAGCTACAATTTGAACCTGAGGGCTGTTTTTTAAAAAGTGCACAGTTCCTGCATATATTTGCACACAACTGCTGTTTATAGAATATGCATAGCTTTGCAAACAGTTTTCAAGACATCTTTTCTTTTTGAGGATCCTTCGGTTTGTATTTGTAGAAGATAGACTACTCCCACAAATATCTTTATTGCTAGTGAAGATCAATAAGAGGGTAGGGCAGAAGTGGGCCCATAAATTTGAAGTTCTGCTCTCAGAACTAAAGTATAAAGTGTGCTTTTTAGCAAAGTGACTTTGGTCACAGTAAATGTCCTTTAAAAATGTTTTACTAATGTGGCTAGCAATAGGATTTTTTTTTCTTATTTTTTGCCAATGACTCAAACTAAAGCCAGGAGCTCTGAAGAGCACAATTATTTTGTGAGATACCTCACAGGAAGTCAGCTGAAGCAATGTATCCTTATGGAAATTTCCTTTAAATTCTTACCCATCTGGCTCTGTGGGGATTTCACTTTTCAAAAGAATCTTCTATATTTGCTGCTCTACTTGTTAAATTGTAACTCACAGTGCCAGACTTTGTCAACAGATGAGAATTCTGGCACCAAAGGTCTAATTCAGGAATGGTCCTCCTTTGCTAATTGTTCCATCCCTTGAAACTAATAATTGATGTGGTCTATAAGTGTTACAGAAGACACATGAAAAAGATGTGGCTCTCAAAAGGTTTCTAGATCATTTGCTGCTGAAAAAGAAAAAAATAATCATCCCTTATTACCAGGGCCAATTCTAGGGCCATAAGGAGCCCCAGCCAATTAATACTTCTTTCCTTCAAACCTTGACCACTACAGGATCAAGTACTAGAGAAGGGAAGCCTTGAAGGGAAAGTGGAAGAAAAGGTGGTGGGAAGAAGCAGCCTAAGGGATATTTATGGAGGAGGGGAAAGAGTAAAGATAATCACTTTGCCCAGTTAGTTGCTCAGGAAGTTGGTCTGTGGACTATTTATATAACTCCTAATAAAGAGCCTCACTTCTTTGGCTTATTTCATCACTGGTGGGTTGAATCACCTGCTTATCCACCCCCAAAGTGCCTACTTCAATTATTGCCTATCCATTGTCCACAGGCAGCTCAACAGATAAGAATCTCTGGTCTAGAATCAGGAAGATTCATGTTCATGAGTTTAAATGTGACCTCTGACACTTACTATTATATGATGATGATGAGCAAGTCACTATTCACTTTTCCTCGGTTTCCTCATTTGTAAAATGAACTGGAGAAGGAAATTGCAAACCACTCCAGTATTTTTACCAAGAAAATGTCAAGTGGGAGTCACAGAGAGTCAGACTCAATTGAAAAAATGACTTAACAACAACAGCAACTTGTCCTAAAACCAATTACCCTAATTGACTCCATTTTACCAATCACTCTTATTAACCAAATCAGCCAGGAATCTGTGAACTCTTTTGATGAGTATTCACTGCTCCAGAAGGTGAGAACTGGTTCCCACAAACAATGCCCCCTGGGCAGTGCTAGACAGCTTAGAAGCTGTGATTGGCCCCAGTGAAAAGGGGAAGAGACAAGAACCCCACTATAAAAGGCCCTGGATTTCTGGGGCTGAAGGAGGAAGTTGACTTCAAGAAGGAGTTGGACTTCAAGAGAGAAGTCAGCTTCAAGAAGAAGGTTGGCTGAAAGAAGAAAGTCGGCCTCAAGAATCACCTTCAACTCAAGTCATTATCTTGACCTGCGTCTTGGAGGGAACTTGGATGAGTGGATGGCTGGCTTTCCCTTCCTGTCTTCTGGAGAGAGTTGAATTCCTGTTGAAGGTCAACAAGTTCTGACTGAGTCAACCTCCAGAGCAATATTTAGTTAGATAGGCTTCTCTCCTTTAGTATTTCTTTGCTTTCACTCTTTCCACCTTTTTTTGTAAATAAAAGCTATTAAAATCATTTTGACTTTGAAACAATAATACTTTGAATTGGCAACCACCAGTATTATTTATAATCTTCATATATTTTAGCCAACCATTAATTTTTACCTTTACAGCTCCTAGATGAGCACCAAATAAAACACACAGGCACACATACCTCCAGCTTGTTCAGGTTATCTCTCATGGTCAGAAGAAGGGAATTGTATGGCAAGCCCCAGCTGCTGGCCCATCCTGCTGCTGCTGGTGGGACAACTGCCACCTCTTACCTCTTCTCTCTTCATTCTGAATAACTCCTCACCCAAAATAAAAAATCCCACATCTCTACTCCACCTTGCTGATCTCAAACCCAATGCCAGTGGTCATCACATTAGAGATGAAATCTAGTTCCATGTCCGTAAGTAGGGCAGACCTATTCATTGCCTATAACCATAATTATGCCTCGATTGACAAGTCTGATTATTTGTTTTGAACTGAGACCTCTTTCATTTATTATAATAATTGCTTACTGTCAGAAATATTGTGTTTAGATTTCACAAGTGTAGCTTTTTTGCTTGAACTGTGCTGTATCTATTTTCTTATTTGCTGTTAAGGGTCAAAGCTCAGCAAAAAGTATTTGAATATTGGCTGTCCTTAAAAACAAAGAATCTTGCTTAAACTAAACTCTGGTTGCTCTTTGGAATAGAACTACAAAAAATATGACACTAAGAGTTGAACAACTTGGGATCTTGCTCTGGCTCCACCATTAATTAACTGTGTGAGCTTTGGCAAGGCCAATCATCAGCATAATAACTACAATGGCTGAAATCCATATAGTAATTTAAGATTTGCAAAACAGTACCTACACAATCCCAGTTGCTCACCAGGCCTCTCTAGGCCCTAGTTTCCTCATTTGTACATAAAATGAGAAGACTGGGCTAGACATGATTTCTAATGTGATTTCTAGATTCAAAATTCTAGGAGAAACTTAATTTGCAAAAAAAAAAAAATTACAAGTATTAGCTAATTTCTATTACCTCAAATTTATGCTCTAATCCTAACAGATATTTTCTATACTGTATATACTGTATACAAGATGTCTCAAAAATCTTAGAGTATTTTAAGTTATCTTGCACTAAGACTTTTGGGACACCCTGCATTTCAGGTTGAATAAGTATAAACAAAATGATTATTTCCCTTCTGACCTACCATGTGTAACAAATGCATGATGGAAACCAGCCTCTCTGACTTTGGGCCATCTGGTTCTTTCAAGCCATTTTCAACTGGGCCAAGGGCCAGAGCAGAGGTATAAAAAGGCCACCAAGGGCCAGCAGTTCTGCCTAGGGCTGGCAACATGCCCAGGGTCAGTAGCAGAAGCAGGGCCAGACTCGAAGTAGAAGGCTGGTTTGTAACAAGAAGAGAAAGCAAGAGGGAAATTGAAGAATGAAGTGTCTAGAGAGCTCAAGGTAATTTTTATTTTTCCATAACCAAAAAGGAACCAGATCTAAGTAATCAAGGCATTTGAAGCTTAATTATTTTAATTAAAAAAAAAACATGATATTTCTTAGAAGCTAATTTACTACACATTTTCTTGGTTAAATAGATAGAAAGAATGAAATTTAGTAAATAAAAACAGGATTGCCTGACAGGCCCCAGAAGACTGATTGCATTTCAAATTACTCAGCTTTGTACACATTCTCAAATCTACCTGATGGCCATATTTAATTAAAGAGTACAATGTGTCTCCCTTTCCAGACATAAAGGATTTCACAAGGCCATAGATTTCTCAATAAATCATTTGTGGTGTATTCCCAAGGCCCCCTATAAACATTGATGCTGGGTACCTGAATTCAGACGATAAAGCATACCATAGGTAAAAAAATTAAAAAGAGAAAGTGGAGGGAAAAGATTGTATGTCCTCTTACATTTTTTTCCAGGAAAATAATCTTTGTTCAAATGTTTAATTAATAAGAACTATACATTTATCAAAGCTTAAAGCTTTATTGCTTCTGTGGGTTTTTTAAAGATCTGAATGACTGACGTTTGAATTTGTTCCTGGACATTTAAGAAAGGAACCATCACAGTACTTAAGTGATAGAAGAAGAAGGAAGAGGGAAAGAAAAAGGCAGGGTGAGGGTGAGGAAGAAGAAAAAATATTGGCTCTTTTTTATCCTTAACATACAGGGCATTCCAGAAGTCTGTATGGTTTTAAGATTTAGTGTCTTAAAACTGTACAAATCTTTCTGGAACACCTTGTATATGTAAACAAAATAGAAGAGTCAGAAATTCTTATACTGAAGCTATATATGTTTATGAATTATGAATTATATAGCTTTTTGAAAAAATTAAAAATTGAACAAAATGTAAATTAAAACAAAAAAATAAAGGACATTTGAAGAGATACATGGTGGGAATGAGTAACCTGCAGCCTAGTGTAACTAAAGAATTACCTTGGAAAAATAACTAGAAGCTAATTCCAGTGAGACTTCCATAAAGTGGCATTAGACAGGTAATGGAGAGAGGGATAAGTCATAAATAAGCTGTGTACCTCTCTGATACCCATATAATGGTCGGATATCTAGAAGAAAGACCTAGGCACATTTTGAGAAGATTTGGGCAAAACTGACACCAGATCAACAATGGATAGAAACAGAGATTATTTTCAGTATTAAAATGTGAAAGTATTTAGATAAAAAACAAGCAAGTTATGAGAATTATGTATTCTTTTTTAAAGAAATGTGGGTTTTGAACTTCTAATATTAAAACTTCTAAAGAAAATATGTAATTTTTAAAATTTCCCTGAAATTTCTTTACTGATCAGGATTCATGAGGGGTTTGGAGGATTTCAAATGAGTAAAAATAATACCTGAAAACAACAAAGGAAGTTATACATAAACAACAGACTGTGGGTTTGACCTTATACAAATCAGTTAGTGCTGGGTTATATAATTAGTCATCTCAGAAGAATGTGTGTATGCATCAGAGAATGATCTCTCCTAGGAAAGACAAATCAAAGTGTATGCCATATGCATCTCTTTGAATTATAATATAGATTGTCCTCATAGGACAGGTAAAAAAAATATAGTATATAATTTTAGTTATATATATATATATAGCAATATATTCTTATATATATTATAGCTATATTAGTATAAATATAGAAATAAACTTGTTTGAGGGAAAATGTTCTTCACATTGAGCTTTAAATGTGATGTTCCCATGAATATTTGTACATGATTCTTTTTTCTTGGAGTATGAATCCATATGAATGTTTGTATGGCCTGAGTTAAGAAATAGAAGCACATGATAAATTCACAAATTCTCAACTCCAATCTATACAGAGAAAGCCCATACAGAGGAAAAGAGAGAGAGAAAGAGACAGACAGACAGACAGATAGATAGATAGACAGATAGACAGACAGACTGACACAGAGACAGAGGCAGAGAAAGGGGATGGGAGAGAGACAGAGACAGAGACAGACAGAGAGCGAGAAAGGGGGTGTGTGAGAGAGAGAGAGACAGAGAGAGCAATGTTTTACCAGTGGATTTTTTTTAAGCCCTTACCTTGTCTTGAAATCAGTACTGCAAAAGTCAGAAAAGTAGAAAGGACTAGGCAATGGAGATACATGACATGCCTGGGTCACACAGCTAGGAAGTGCCTGAAGCCAAATTGCAACCCAGGATCTCCAATTCACTGAGCTACCTTGCTGCCCCTTCTGCTGAACTTGATAATGAAAAAAACAAAAAAGAAATCAAACCAACAAGCAAATGAAAAACCTTCATGGATATTTAAGTATTGAAAAACTTCAAAAGAAAATATCCTTAAAACTGATCCAGCAAAATTTACAGATTGAAAGAGAAAGTTCAAATTTGCACAGCTCTACTCTGCTCATTTGTTGCAAGATATATATATATACATATATATATAATTGTAAATGGGTTATGAACATACAGGAAATTAATTATCATCAAGATCCAAGATAGGTTCTTTCAGATCTAGTCATGCTAAATATATTAGGAACAAATCTTGATGAAACCAATGCATAGATGTGGAAGAGGAGTGGACAATGCGTCTACTTTTGCAAATATAAAAGATTTCATTAGTCCACAGATTTCTCCATAAATTACTTATGATATATTCAACAGCCTTCTATAAGCATTCATGTGGGTTACTTAAATTCAGATAATGAAGCAAAAAGATGGAAAAAATAAACCTGAGTTTGAGTTTCAGATGTGGCACTTACTTGGTTGTTTTTTGGTCTGGTCATGTAATTTTGCTCACTTTCCATTTCTTCATCTATAAAATTGGGATCAAAATACTTATTATTTTCTATCACAAAAAATGGTAAGAGGAAAGGACTTCATAAATTACAAAATATTACAGAAATACCACATTTCCCTTTTTGAAAAATTTAATAGAAATGAAAGTTAGGGGAAATGATTTAAACAACGTATCATAGCTATGAGTCTGGAAGGAACTTTAGTGATTCATTTTGTTCAAGCCTATTAGGCAGATGCAAAAATGAGGGCCAGAGACATTAAGTGACATCATCTAGGTCATGTAGATATTATAATAAAAAGGTATAATTTAAAGTGATTCTCTGTTTCTAAAACCAATATGCTTTCCACTGTATAATGCTACACCTTCTAAATAATATACCTGAGCAGAGGCAAGATGAGAAGTTGCACAAACCCAACTGATCTCTACCAAATTATCCTCCAAAAAACTATGATATAATGCCTCAAAATAAATTCTGGAGCAGCATAACCCACAAAAAGATAGTATGAAATTAATTTTTAGCCCAAAACAACTTAGAAGACCAGCACAGAAAAATCTATTGAAATGTTGTGGAGGCAGAGCACAAAGCAGCATGCTAAGGCAGTTCCAAACTTGGCAATGAGTTATGGGGAAAACTGAAGCAGTAGTAGAGGCCTCTAGAGCTCTTAGCCACAAATGGTAATGGGGTAAAATCAGACAACTCCTCAGCAGGTTCCCTTGGCTGGCTCTGGGTACTAGACTGTTGTAGCAATGCCCATAGACAGATTCTTGGATTGGGGTCTCAAAGTGAGAAGAACTAGTATGCACTAGTGCTTGAGGTCAACAGGGGAACAAGGAACCATGGTCATGGTTCCAAGGAAGAAAAGAGTGTTTGGGGTAACTAAGACCAGAGCATGCTGATCCTTGCATTATACCACCTTGGAAAAACTGAAGGCAGATAGATCCCCAAAGATAGCTCTGAAAGCAGTTTCTCAAAGAACCTGAAGCTTAGAACAGTTTTTCCTTCACTACAGTTACAGAGTCCAACTTTAACAGTTCTTTATTAAGTTTAAAGAAAAGAAAAATGCTAGAAAATCAGATGACAACTCTTGAGATCTCATTATCATCTCTGATAATCTGATAAGGACAGTTTAGTTGATAAAGAAATAAAGGACACTGAATATCTTTTAGCTTATGCTTCCAGCTCTGTATCCAGGAGCATGGAGTTTATTATATATATTTCAAGACTCATTTCACACAAAAGAACCCCCCCGAAACTTTGCAGATGCACAGAAGTTATAAATTATGTCATATCAAAACACAAAATGTCTCATTGGCTTCAGAACAGACCAAGGCCAAGGCTGAATTTTGACTGGGTTCTTTTCAGAAAGCTAAGTCGGGAAATATTTTTCTTAGGGTTGAATTGCCCCTGCTAAGGTTTTGGCCTTGGCCATACCAGGCAGCTGCATTCCTGGCCAAATGGGGAGAGTGTTAACCTTTTAAATTCTGGCCCACTAGGAACCTAAAGCTCTTCAATAAGGCCACAATACTTTTCAACAAGAAATCACAAGGATCACAAAAGGGGTCAAAAGAGGAGTCTCAGATTTTTATCTATTCTCTTATTGGCTTCCCACATATTTCAACCTTTTCTTTAAATTAAAATGATTTATTACACAGGAAAACTTTTTAATAATGAAATGAGTCATCAATTAGTTATAATCATCAGCTATAGCTGGATCTGATAGCATTTACAGATTAAACTGTTTATTTCTGGCTCTCTACAGACAACAAAAATAAATAACACAGAAAGTTATTTTGGCAACAGGGAAGACCAAAATGCAAATTCGGAAGAAGACAACAAAGTCAATATTGCTGTTGGCAAAGCCTCCGCGAAAAATTAGGAGTTGCTCTCAAGCCCCAGAATAATTAATGAATGAACTCAGAAAGTATTTAAAAAATCAAATAATAGAGGTAAAAGAGAACTTGGGGAAAGAAATGAGTGATACAGGAAAACCTTCAAAAAAGAGTTAACGGTTTGGCAAAGGAGGCAGAAAAAATACAGAAGAAATTAATACCCTAAAAACAGAGTAGGCCAATTGGTAAAAGAGCAACAAAAATCCAATGACAACTCCTTAAAGAACAGAATTGATTATATGGAAAAAGATATTAAAAAATGGACTGATGAAAAGAACTTCTTAAAATGTAGAACTGGTCATATGGAAAAAATTCATTAAGATTTTGCTTAATTTTTTTTACTTTAACACATTTAAAAGAATGCTCCATAAGAAATAATGAGCAGAAGGAACCCAGAAAAACCCAGAAAAAACTTCCATGAACTGAAGCAGAGTAACATGAGTAGAATCAGGACAAAATTTAATAGAATAACAGGAATACTGTATAATGGAGCTACTTTGAATAACAGCGATTCTGGTCAAAACAATCTCTAAGGATTCATAATAAAAAAAATTCCATCTGATTCTAGAGAAAGAACTGAGGGAGTTTGAGTTTCCTACTACAAAAGGATTAATAGGGGAAAATGTTTTAAATGATTCCTTGTTTAAAATCTATATGAAATTACCTACCATCTCAACTGGGGAGTGAGGTAGAAATATTGGAAACTGCTTTTTAAAATATAATTGGAGAAAAATGAAGTAAAATATATTTAAAAAGGAAAAAATAAATAAGTAGTATGATTGAACTTCAGTTAAGCACTTGACAAAGTGTTTCAAGATATCCTTTTGGTAGAAATTTGCAGATAAATATTTAATCACTGGCTCTGTGTGTGTGTGTGTGTGTGTGAAGTAAGTACAATACACTTTTAAGATTAATCTTCCTTATTAACATTTACTCCCACACTATATTGAGTCTAATCAGTCAAATAAATAGTAAATTAAATCCTTATTAGTAGCATTTGCCAATTTCCAAGGTGTAAAAACTTACACTGAAAATTGGCTCTCTTGAGCTGATAGTTGGTTCTTGCACACCTCTTGATTTGTCCAGGAAATGGTGGGTATTTAGTTCTAGATTACAGATACTAATCTACCTACACGACCTATCTGAAGATCCACTTGACCAAACTGGCCATCTGCCTGGCACCTTTGCACTACTCCCTACAAATACCATATTCCTTCCCACTGCCCTCCTACCTTTCCTCTCTCCCTCCCTCCCTCCCTCCCTCCCTTCCTTCCTTCCTTCCTTCCTTCCTTCCTTCCTTCCTTCCTTCCTTCCTTCCTTCCTTCCTTCCTTCCTTCTTCCCTTTCTTCCTCTCTTCCTTCTTGACTGAGTCACTGGTCACTGGAATGGGCTAACGTCATCAAGCTGCCTAAAAAGAGATAAATTGAAATAGCTCAAAAAGTGATCAGATCCAAGCAATGGCATAAGAGTCATATGTGGCTCCAATATAAAGGATGAAAAATCCAGTCTCAAAAAAAAAAAAGTCTCCTAACTACTTTCTCTATCTCCACTTTTAACTGGCATTGCTGTTAGATTAACCTTCCTTACAATTTTTTTAAAACCATCACCCAGCTAGGGAGTATCTGAGGTCTGATTTGAACCTAGGGCCTGCTGTTTCTAGGTTCAGCTCTTGATCCATTGAGTCACTTAGTTGCCAATAATTTTCCTTACTCAAACTCTGTATGACTCTGATCCTATACTCAAAACTCTTTGATGGTTTGATGGTTCCTTATTGCCTATGGAAACTAAATTAAAATATTTTTTGCATGATATTCCAAGTCTTTCAGGATATCATATCATTATGATTCCAGACATTTTATAATTATTTTCTCCATGCTATTATTATGCTTCTTACTTTAGTGCAGTGATTCCCAAAGTGGGCGCCTCCGCCCCCTGGTGGGTGCTGCAGTGATCCAGAGGGGTAGTGATGGCCACATCATTTTTTTGTATTACATTCTATTCTGAGTTCAATAAATAGTTTCATAATTTCCAAGAGGGGCTAAGTAATATTTTCTCTGGAAAGGGAGCAGTAGGTCAAAAAAGTTTGGGAACCACTGATTTAGTGTTTATGAAAGACATCATTGAAGCTACAATAATGATTCTGAGTGCAACACTTAAATATTGAATTTACCCAGGTGGATGCATGGCCTCAATGGGGAAGATTGGAAAACTAGCCCCAGAGATAAAATGCTGACAAATCTATTAGTTCCTCTCTTTCTCTGAAAGAATAGAATCCCAGAATGGTTGACCATAGGCCTTATTATCACTTGCTTTTGTTAGCATGAGAATATGTGAATTAAATAGTAAGTAATAGCTAGCATACATATACCACTTACTTTGTTGCAGATGCTGTGTCAAGAGCTTTATGATTATTATCTCATTAATCTGCACAATGACTAAATACTATTATTATCCTTATTGTTTTAGAGAGGAAACGGAAGTAAATAGAGCTTAAGTAAATTGTCCAGGGTCATACAGTAGTTCTGTGGAAATACTTGAACTCAGATCTTCCTGACATGGAGCCTCATCCTCCATCCTCTGTACCATCTAGGTGCCCAAGTAATCCACAATTTTAGAGGCATAATTTACCTAGTTTTATAACAGAATTAAAAGAAACTGTCCTGAAAAAACAAAAACTACCCAGCTTCAGTCTGTAATTCACAGACCAAACTTGGCAAAACACAATTTCCCTGCAGGTGCAGCTTCTCCCTCCTTCTGCAATCCTTAGTAAATGAGTCTGGTCCTTTAAAAAGCCATCTAAGTGCTCCATGATGAGCTTTTGTTTTATTATCTAACTTGCTTGTACTTAGAGAAGTAACAAATGCTTGCAAGGCCTTGCTGACAGAAAGAGAGATGCTCAGAACAAACAACTCTATATACATCCCCACTGTGAGAAAGTGAGGAAGAATAAGAATAACTATTTTTTTAAAAGTATATATTGAATAAGAAAGTCAATTTTTCTTTTGTCTTTTGCTCTTAGAACTACCTACATTGTTGATCTTGTTTTTGCTCCTACCTCCTTTGCTCTGTCTTACTGCTGTTTTTGATGAGATTGATTTTATATTATTTCCTTTTATAGTACATCAGAGGAAATTCTTACCTCCTTTAAGAAGAATCACTTTTTCTTGAAAATGGAGAAACTAAAAAACACTTCTGTTTTTTTTCTGATTAATCCTGGTTTTTAAAATGCCTAAGCAAGAATGATTGCATTAGAATATAAACTCTTAGAGGGCAAGGATTGTTTTATCTTTTGTTTGTTTTGGGTTTTTTTTTTTTGGATTCCCAGTGCTTGACACAGATTAATTGGTTAATAAATACTTGTTGGTTCTTTGATTCAAACAGATCTTGAGAAAGGTTTCTTTAGCATTCTGTCCTATCCATTTGAAAATACTTTTACTACAATTTGTAACATCCATTACTTTCCTCTAGAGTATCTCCCATATGGCTGAGTTTTTTCTGTTTCATGAATATTTATAGTGTTTATTTCCATTCTATGTATATGTCTCTTCTTTCTTACTGGGAAGTTCCTTTTCCCAATGAAGTCTACCAGCTTTTCTAGTCCCTTTCTCTGTTCTCTAATAAGTGACATAATTCTCTGCATAGCCCAAGTGCTTAATAAATCTTTGGTGAAGTTGAAGTTCATTTGTATTTTCATTGTTCTTCATGGCTGATGCTTTTCATTAAGCATATTTAATACTTAGTAAATTTTGAATTAAGTTTAGTTAAACCACAGGCTTTATAAAGACATTTCAAGGAATTCTTATTGGGTACAAGATTAAGAATCATTCTGCTTTATACAGAAGAAATTCTTCATAAATTAACAAAACAAAGCCTTGAGTAGTTTTCATATGCTAGAGGGACAAAGCAATCAACATCAACTTGGCTGTTTTTTTGCACTGGACATTAGTTAGTTTTTTAATTGCATACTACAATTATAATAATGGGCAATTTTAAATGGTTAAATCAATCATAAACACCAGAAAAGGGAAAAAGTCAGAATCTTCTAAGGACTGAAATTAGAAATCTGCACAGGTTCAGAGAGGAGTTGAGAGTTAAGGAGTGTAGGAAGAATTTGGGACAGGGAAAATCTGACAAGAAAGGCAGAGATACAGTCTGTGTGAAGTGCTTCCCATCTTTTTTATCTTTTATGAATGAAACCTAAGAACTTTTGGGAATTTAAATGATTATTATATATGATTATGAGGTAATCAATTTCAATTCACCCATCATTTTTTAAGAACTGCACTATGTCCATGGGATTTGCAAAGATAAAAATGAAAGTGTCTCTTTCTTTAAAAAGTTTACATTCTACCAGGAGAATATAATATGAAAACAAAGAAGGAAGCTGAGTGTATACAAGGATATATGATGTAAATTTAGGTTACTGTGAACACAAATGACCACGGATTAATTAGTAAAGGTCTTACATGTAGGTGGAGGCATCTGAGAGAGGGAATCTGTGACTAAGGCAAGCAGGAGTAACATTCTTTACATGAGGAAATGGCTATAAAAAGAGACAGACACAAGAGAAACATTGCCTCCTAATCTAAAGGGAACAATCAGTAGGAAAATTTTGTTGGAATAGAGACTGTGTAAAGGAAAGAGATTAGACAGTAATTGAGAGACTATAGAGGACTTGAAAGTCCAGCCTGAAGAGGTTGAACTTTATTCTAGTGATAATAGGGAACCACTGAAGATTTTTGAGTTAAGGGAGTGAGTTGATTAGATCAGTGTTTAAAGAACAGAAATTTGGCAGCTGAATAGGGAATGAATTGGAGAAGGGCCAGACATAAAGTGAGGAGACCAATTAGTAAGCTATTGAGAGAGTACAGATGAGAGCTGATGAAAAGAAGAGCATGAATGGAGGTAGAAAGGTATGAGTGGATTCCAACACTAACTTTGCTGGCTTCTTCAGGCACAAACTAAAATAAGTTCTTTTACCTAAAGTCTTTTCCAACTCTTCTTAATTATATTGTGTTCCCTGTATTAATTATTTCCTACTTATGTTTGTATATGTTTGTCTGCATGTCATTTCTCATTAGATTGTAAACTCCTTAGTGTCAGTGTCTTTTGATCTCTTTTTTTTGTATCTCTATCACTTAGTACAGAGCAGGGACTTATAAATCTATAATCAATGTTTGGTGAATGGTGTGATTGGTGTGAAAGAGATGCTGTGGAGGAAGAATCTACAAGATTTGGCAATTGATATAATACATCGGGGCAAAAGATGAAGAAGAGGCAGCATAACTCCAGATGGCGGTAACCTCAAAATAAATAAGTAGTTTAGAGGAGGAATGATTTTAGAGGAGTTCAGTTGATTTTGAGATGATGCCTATGGCACAGCTAGATCAAGACATGCAATGGTCAAATGGCAAATTTGGGGCTATAGTTCAGGAGCTATATTAGAGTTGAAACTATGAATTATAGAATCATCTGTAGAGAGAATATTTGAACTCAAGGTAACTGATGAAATATTCAAGGGAGAAAGTAATAAAATAAAATAATTGAGGGCATATAAAAGAGTCTTTTGAATGTCACATGTAGTAGGCAGGAATTGGGTGAAAATGCAGAGAAAGAAATAAACTAAACTAGTAGAAGACCAAAAAGAAAGTAGTATGCTGAAGTAATGTGTAAGAGGGCGTGGTTGGTATTAATAGCTACAGGTGTGGTTAAGTACAATGAGGATTTTTTTAAAAGACCAACAGATTTAGCATTCAGTTAAATCATAATTACTTTAGTTTTTCAATGGTATGCTTTAATTGGTTTGAGTCTTTTCTCTTTGCTGTAACAGAGCAGCTTTCTACTATGTCTCAGATGAGTGTTACAATCTTCCGAAATGAAATTCAGAAAATAAAAAACAAAACAAAACAAAACCCGATCCTTGATGGCCTTCTTCAGGCTTGGATAATTTCTTGGACAATAGATCTCTTGAACCTTTCGGCTTAATGGACTTGTGAAAGCTTGCCTACATATAGCATAGCCTTCCACGCCACAATGAAGTAACATTGTAGGACTTTGATGGGGTCACAGAGTAGTCTTTCAAAATTTGAAACATTCAGGATTAAGTTTTTAATATAAAAACATTCAAAACATCCTTATTTT
The DNA here is from genome assembly GCF_016433145.1 of Gracilinanus agilis. Lineage (NCBI taxonomy): Eukaryota > Metazoa > Chordata > Mammalia > Didelphimorphia > Didelphidae > Gracilinanus > Gracilinanus agilis. The sequence goes on along the minus strand of NC_058133.1, from coordinate 89,092,605 downwards.
GATTTGATTTTTGTGTTTGAAATCAATGGAATCCCTGCTTCCATCAGTACAGGTAACTCAAAAAAATTCCCTCTATAAACACAGATAGCACCTGCTCTGCAATTTATAATTCTGGTTTAGTCACCTCGTCCCTAGTCACTTAGTCAATGTCTGTCAGAGGTAAGATTTTAACTTAGATCTACCTGATACTGAGACAACCTCCATGCCCCTCCTGCATATTTTTATGTGTACTTAATATTTTTAACAGGGCAAAACAATAAAAAACATATGTCTTGGGGAATGGAGCCAAGATGGCTGCTTAATAGCAACTAAAACTGCTCTTACAATCCTTCTAAACCATTATTTAAAAAGTGCCTCAAAGTGACAAAAGTCTAAAATCAACAGCAAGATGAAGTGAAAGGGCTCTTGCACTGAGTACAACTTGAAAGGTAGGCAGAGAGTTGATTTTCATAGAATAAGGGAGAACTGGAAGCCAAACTGAATACAGAGGAGTGTTCACCAACCATCCCCCACTTTCCCCCCATTTACTGCACCAGTTTATGAACCTGGGGGAAGGTCAACTTTGGTGTCCCAGACCTGGGATTATAAGAATTAAATTTTAATAGTTTGATTAAATATATGAAATTTAAAAATAATATGGTAATTGTGGATTCAAAGTATTATTGCTTCAAAGTCAAAGTGACTTTAATGGTTTTTATTTACAAAAAAGTTGGAAAGAGTGAAAGCAGAGGAATAGAAAAGGGTAGAGAAGACATTAGCTTATCTAACTAAATATTGCTCTGGTGCTTGAAGCAGCCAGGACTTGTTGACCTTCAAAAGGAATTTAACTCTCTCCAGAAGATAGGAAGGGAAAGCCAACTATCCGCTCACCCAAATTCCCTCCAAGAGGTAGGTCAAGATGATGACTGGAGCTGAAGGTGATTCTTGAGGCCAACTTTCTTCCTTGCACCAACCTTCTTCTTGAAGCTGACTTCCTTCTTGGAGTCAACTTCCCCAGCCCTAGAAATTCAGGGCCTTTTATAGTGGCTTCTTGTCCCTTCCCCTTTTCACAAGGGCCAATCACAGCTTCCAGGAGGCAGTGTTTGCAGGAACCACTTCTCACCTTCTGGAGAGGTGTGAATTTTCATTTCCTGGCTGATTGAGTTGAAAAGGGGCGGGGGAAGAGCTCCTCCACCTAGTGCTAAGTAGGGTGTTCAAGGTTTTGTTGATTCAATTCAAAAGTAGACAAAGGAGAGTTAATCCTGTATTCACAATCTAGTAAGGTACTAAGTAGGAGTACTTAAGTTATTTTAACCAAAGTGTTAACTCAAAACAGAAAAAGGAAGTAAAGGATTTGCTTTCATAAGTGTAAACTCAGAATGGACAAAGAGAACAAAGAATTCTCTTTTACAGAATACATCATGTGTGTTTGGAATTCAGGGAGGTGCCATTTAAAAGTATCTTACAAACTTCCTGTGGACATGTGGGGAACTTTGAGACTACATTCCCTGTGATCCAATGGGTTTTCCTGTTTGTGACATGATAACATCAGACAATGGGAACCAATGTCCAAAACCAGAAACTGGAAACTCACCTCCCCGAATTCCAAACACACAGTGGTCTAATTATATACTTTATCAACATGGCCATGGCAATTAAAATATTATTTTCTCTCATAATATCAGCCTTCATCATTTTTAATGGTTACAATCATGTATAGAGTACCCCAGACCCAGCCTTTAAGTCCTAGGCCCTGGCATCACCCTGAAGTGAGACCTAGAAGTCCAGAGCATAGTAGGAGCAGGATAGGAAGAGTGTTGATGGGAAGGGGAATAATATAAGGAAGAGTGATTAAAAGCAAAACCCTGGTGAAGACGGAAAAAGGAAAAGGAAAAAGAACAGGGTCAAAAGAGGAAATCAAGATGGAGGGGAATACACAGATGATAATCATAACTGTGAATATAAATATGATGAACTCATCCATAAAAAGGAAGCAGATAGCAGAATGGATTAAAAAATAGAATCCTACCACATGTTGTTTATAAGACATATCTTTGAGAAGGTTAAAACACAAAGAGTAAAGGTAAAAGGCTCAGGCAAAATTTATTGGGCTTATGAAACAAAATGAGTAGGAGAAGCACTCATGATCTCAGTCAGAGCTAAAAAGAATGATAAAAATAGATAAGGAAGTAATTACATCTTAATAAAATGTAGTATAGACAATAAAGAAATATCAGTACTTAAAATATATGCACCAAATTGTATAGCATCCAAATTTTTAAAGGAGAAACTAAAGAAGCTTAAGGAAGAAATAGCAGTAAAACTATATTAGTGGAGGACCTTAACCTTTTTCTATCAGAACTAGATAAATTTTACCAAAAAATAAATAAAAAAGAATTAAAGGAAGTGAAAAAAATTTTTTAGAAAATTTGGATTTAATGGAATATGGATAAAATTGAATAGGGATAAAAAGAATTATACTTTCTTTTCAGTAGCAAATGATATATATATATACATATATATACAAAGTTCAACCATGTATTAGTGCATAAAAATGTCACAACCAAATGCCAAAAAAGATGCAATGATAAGTGCACCTTTTTTAGATCATAATGCAGTAAAAATTATAAATGGTAAGGGTCTAATTAGGGGGAAATTACAAATTAATTGAAAACTAAATAATCTAATTCTTCAAAATTGGTGGATCAAGGAATAAATCAGAGAAATAATCAATGATTTAAATGAAGAGAATGACAATGAGGAGATGACACACTAAAATTTATTGGATATAGCCAAAGAAGTACTCAGGGGAAAATCTATATCACTACGTGTTTATAGCAATAAAAGAGAGAAAAGGGGGCAGCTGGGTAGCTCAGTGGTTTGAGAGTCAGGCCTAAAGACAGGAGGTCCTAGGTTCAAATCTGGCCTCAGACACTTCCCAGCTGTGTGACCTTGGGCAAGTCACTTAACCCCCATTGCCTAGTCCTTACCATTCTTCTGCCTTGGAGCTAATACACAGTATTGACTCCAAGATGGAAGGTAAGGTTTTATATATATATATAAGATTAACTAATGAATGAATGAATGAATGAATAAACAAACAAACAAATAAAGAGAGAAAAAGCACATCAATGAATTGGGCATACAAGTAAAGAAAAAATTTTAAAAAATTAAAAATCCTCAGTTAAAGACTAAATTTGAAATCCTAAAAAAATCAAAGGCAAAATTAATAAAATTGAAAGTAAAATAATTATTAATATAATAAATAAGACTAAGAATTGGTTCTATAAAAAATTAAGAGGATTGGTTAATTTGATTTAAAAAAAAGAAAAAGAAAATCTAGTTAGTAATATCAAAATGAAAAGAGTGACTTCACCTCTCATGACGAAAATTAAAGCAATCATTCAAAACTATTTTGCCCAATTACATGACAATAAATTTGACAATCTATGTGAAATGGATGAGTAACTATTAAAAAAATAATAAATTGCCCAGATTAACAAAAGAGGAAATAGAATTCTTAAATAATCTCAACTCAAAAAAAGAAATTGAACAAGTCATCAAGAAACTGCCTAAGAAAAAATCCCAAGGCCTGATGGATCCACAAGTGAATTATATCAAACATCTAAAAAAATACTCTACAAACTATTTGGCAAAATAAGAAAAGAAGGAGTCCTACCAAATTTTTTCATGACACAAATATGGTGATGATATCTAAACTAGGAAGACCAAAACCAGACAAAGAAAATTACAGAACAGTTTCTTTAGTAAACACTGATGCAAAAGTCTTAAATAAAATACTAGCAAAGAGACTACAGCAACATATCACAAAGATTATTCACTATGACCAGGTGAGATTTATACCAGGAATGCAAGGATAGTTTAATATTAGGAAAACTATCAGCATAATTGACCATCCAATAATCAAACAAAAAGAAATTAAAAATGACATGATTATCTCAATACATGCAGGAAAAAAAAAACCCATTTGTCAAAATACAACACCCGTCCTTATTGAAAACACTATAAAGCACAGGACTAAAAGGGCCTTTCCTTAAAATAATGAATATTTATTTAAAACCATCAGCAAGAATCATCTGCAATGGAGAAAGGTTAGAAGCCTTCCCAATAAGATCAGGAGTAAAGAAGAATGTCCATTATCTCCACTATAATTTAATATTATAATAGAAATGCTAATTTTGGCAATTCAGAGAAGAAAAATAATAGAATTAAAGTAAGCAATAAATAGATTAAAATGTAACTCTTTGCAAATGATATGAAAGTATACTTAGAGAATCCTAGAAAATCAACTAAAAGACAAGTTGAAATAATTTATAACTTTAGCAAATTATTAGATACAAAATAAACCCACAAAGTCATTAACATTTCTATATATTTCTAACAAAGCTCAATAGCAAGAGTTAGAAAGAGAAATTCCATTTAAAATCATTCTAGACAATATAAAATATTTAGGAATCTATTTGCCAAAATAAATACAGGACTTATATGAACACAATTACAAAATACTCGTCACACACACAAAATTAAATCTAAACAACTGGAAAAACATTAATTGCTCATAGGTAGACCATGGTAATATAACAAAAAATATAATCATACTAAAATTAATTTACTTATTCAGTGCCATACCCACCAAAAGTACCAAAAAACTATTTTATAGAACTAGAAAAAATAATAACAAACTTCATCTGCAATAAAAAAAAGTCAAAAATGTCAAGGGAACTAACAACAGCAAAAAAAAAAAAAAAAGAATGTGAAGGATGGTGGGCTAGCAGTTCTAGATCTTAAACTGTAATATAAAAAACAGTTATCATCAAAACAATCTGGCATTGGCTAGGAAATAGAAGGGTGGAATAGACTTCGGGTAAATGACTTCAGCAATCTAGTGTTTGATAAACCCAAAGGTCCTAGCTTTTTACATAGGAACTCTATTTGACAACAACGCTTGAGAAATTTGGAAAACAGTATGGCAAAAATTAGGCTTAGATCAATATCTCACATCCTATGCCAATATGAGGTCAAAATGTTAATATTATTTAAACATAAAGAGTGATATTTTAAGTAAATTAGGGGAACATAGAATAGTTTATCCATCAGATCTAAAGAATTTATGACCAAACAAGAGATAGAGAATATAACATGTTGTAAAATGAATAATTTTGATTATTTTATATTAAAAAGATTTTATACAAACAAAACCAATGCAACCAAGATTAGAGGAGAAACAACAAATGGAAAAAGATTATAATGGTTTTTTCTGATAAAGGTCTCATTTTTCAAATATATAAAAAAAAATCAAATTTATTAGAATCCAAGTCAGTTCCTAATTGATTAATGGTCAAAGGACATGAACAAGCAGTTTTCAGATGAAGAAATCAAAGCTATCAATAATTATATGGAAAAATGTTCTAAATGCATCTCGATTAAAGAAATAAAACTTAAAACAACTCCAAGGTACCACTGATCAGATTGGCCAACATGAAAATAAAAGAAAATGATAAATGTTGGAGGGAATGAAGCAAAATTGGAACACTAATGCATTGCTGGTGGAGTTGTGAACTGATCCAACCATTCTGGAGGGTAATTTGGAATTATGCCCAAAGGGCTTTAAAAGGCTACCTGCCTTTTGATCCAACACTGCTGGGTTTGTATGCCAAAGAGATAAAAAAAAGTTGGAAATGACCTGTTTGTACAAAAATATGCTCTTTTTATGATGGCAAAGAATTGGAAACTAAAGGATTATCACTCAGTTGTGTAATAGCTGGACAAATTGTGGTATACGATGGTTATGGAATACTATTGGGCTATGAGGAATATTGAACGGGATGATTTCAGAAAGAGCTGGAAAGACCTTTGTGAACCGATGCAGAGCAAAATAAGCAGGACCAGGAGAACATTATACACAATTACTGCTATATTGTAAAATGATCAAATGTGATAGACTTTGCTACTTAAAGCAATGCAATGATCCAGGACAATTCTGAGGGCTTATGAAAAAAAAATGCTTTCTACCTCCAGAGAAAAAAAACTGTTGGAGTAAAAATGCAAATGAAAACAAGATTTATCACTTATTTATTTGCATATATGCTTTGGTGTTTAGATCTTATAAGATTATTTGCTTACAAAAATGAATGATATGGAAACACGTTTTGTGTGATAATACATGTATAAACCAAATTTGATTGATTGCCAGCTCCAGGAGTGGGGAGGGAAGAAGAAAGGAAGACAACACAAATCATATAACTTTGGAAAACATGTAGAAATTTGTTATTAAGTAAAAAGGATTTAAAAACTAATGTTTTTATTCTGAGAAATATTTACAATAGAATGAAATAAAATTAAAACCAAAAATAAGTTTCTTAAATATTAAGTATTCTATATAGCATTTTAGAAGGGTTCACATACTTAAGTACGTATCTGGTAAAGTCCTTTTATATATTAGCTAGTTTACTGTAACTTGGGTGGTTTAAATATTATGCTTATTTTATGGCTAAGGAGATTGAGATTCAATAAAATTAAATGACTTTGCCAGGGTCACAGTATTCAGAAGCAGAGCAATTGGAAATCAATTTCACATCCAAAGAAAAATTCAGTAGCTTTCCTTCTATACGATATTTCTTCATGTTTATAATAATGCAAATGTTATGATATATTATGTAAAGAAGTAAAAGAAATTATAAACAAGTGGAAACAGGCATGAAACTACAAAGTATTTCTGATAATCTGACAAATTATTTTCTTTTAAGTATCAGAAAGAATTGCAAATCAGAAATAATAGGCTAATATTTGAAAAATAATGAGAATGAACATGTTTTCAAATATTTAAGTGCTGAAAAAGGAGAAAGAAAATACTTAAATTTCAGCAAGACTAGATACAATAAATTGACGATTTAATTTCAATAGAGCATATGAAGCTTGTTGTCATTGAACTGCATTTAGTAGAATTAGCAGGTAGTCTTTATGTAAAAAGGCATTAAAATTAATAAAATGAAGAATGAATGAAAAAGTTAGAATAATTATTCTCACAATTAATTTACAATACTATTATGGATTTATGTTATTTTATTATCACACTTGGGAGGGAAGGTTGGAAGTGTGCAAGAAGGAAAAGGGAACAGTATGGTGGAAATTAAAATTCAGTGATTGTAAATTTGATGTGCATACCTGCAAATGTAGACAGTAAAACATAAATAATTTCTTCTGGAGAAGGGAGTACAACTCTAATGATATCAGTGGCTTCTTTCTAGTTGTGAGGATTAAGTTCTGTTTAAATCCTGCATGTGGATATATTTGTGTTTTCATTTAGCCCATAATTGAAATATCCCTGTAATTGACAGAAAATCTGACTGAATCTGGAGACTGGCAGGCTACTAACCAAATCACCAAGGTCAAGTCATTTTTCATTTCTCTGAGCCTCAATTTCCTTATCTGTAAAGTGGATTTGAGCTACCTTCCTCAAAAAGTTAGACTAACGGAAGTCTGTATAGATCTTTCTAACTTTAAAGTGATGTATAAAAATAAATTACCAACCACACTATGTATATGATCAAAAATGAACTAGCTCTTCTTTGTATTTATACTTTGGAAAGATACACTTCAAATCAAGGCTCAATGTGATTTGTTTTGTTGATTGCCTAGACTTAAAAGAAAAGATAGAGAAAATGTTAATGTAGATTAAATGTCAGTGAATCAGTCAGTTGATAAACATTTATTAAACTCTTACTATATGCTAGTTCCTTTGTTAAACTTTGGAGATGCAAAGAAAGGCAAAAAACATTCCTTTTCCTTGAGGAACTAAATCTAATAAAGGAGGCAGCATGCAAATAAATATATACAAACAGTCTACTTATTCATCTATCTATCTGTCTATCTGTCTGTCTATCTATCTATCTATCTATCTATCTATCTATCTATCTATCTATCTATCTATCTATATCTTATTTTTATCTATCTCTCTATCTATAAGTATGTATGATAAATAGGAAACAATGAATAGAAAGAAAGTACTAGAATTAAGAGAGATTATTAAAAGTTTCCACAGAAGGTGAGATTTTAGCTGTGACATAGAAATTCTAGGTAAGTCAGGAGGTAGAAATGAGAAAAGGAAGCATTCCAGGCATGTGGGACAGCCAGAGAAAATGTCCATAGCTGAGAGATGGAATTCTTCTTCATAGAACAGTAAGAAGCCCAATGCCAATGGACTGGAAAGCAACTGTTGAAGGAGATTTGGGGAAATGAACTTAATCTTGGATTTTACTTTTCTGGAAATTGATTCAACAAGGTTGATTGGTCTTCTCTGAAGTTATGCAGCTACTAAGTAACAATGTTAGAATCTGAACCCAAATTCTATACAAATACAATATTTTTCCACTGAACAAATTATAAAGAGTACAGATTAGGAATTGGATGTTCCTAGGCTGAAAAAAAAACCTAATCAAAACATTAATTACTAATCGCTAGTATTTATAATAACGCTATGTGCCAAGTACTATATTTATATTTGTAATTATTATTTTATTTAATCTTCACAACAATCCTTTGAGGTAAGGATTATTATTATTCCTATTTTACAGTTGTGGAAACTGAGGAAGACAGAAGTTAAGTGACTTTCCCAGAGTTACACAATTCTGTAGGGTTTGAGACTGAATTTGAATGAGGTTTTTTCTGACTGCAGGACCAGTTTTCTATCTCTCACACCACCTCGCTGCCTCTTAGGTTCAGTGCTCTTTCCACTAGGATCTGAATATAAAGACAAGTCCATGAATGTTATATCAGAGCTAAGAGAAAGGAATATGATAGATTTGAATGTGCAACAATTTATTAAAAAGGAAAAATCAGGGGAGAAATAGAATACAAGTTGTCAAAAAAAGGGAAACATATGACAGAAAAAAGAAAGCAGATTGGTTATAATAGAGAACAAGAAATAATCATTAAATAGCCAGTGTTCAATGCTTTCCTAGTTTCCTAGTAATATCAGGAGAAATGAAGATGGGGTCACAGGACATTGAGTGGTCCGCTTGTGTTGAAATTTATGGAAAGAGGATGGACAACATAAGATGGAGTGAACTAGAGTAGTTGTGGGCTGCATCTTTGGAGGTAATAGACATAATGATGATATCATAGGTATAAAAAAACCTGTTGAAAGGCCCTTAGAAATCATCAAATCTAAACTTCCTATTTTACAGAAGAGAAAACAAAGAACTCCCCCCAAAGAAGTTATATAACTTAATTAAAGTCTTCTGATTAGAAATCCAGGGTTGTTCCTATTGTAGCATCTGCATGCTTCAAGGGAATCCCATGTTCTTTGGAATAACTAAGTAAAATGCTAGGTATTGTAAGTAAAATGCTAGATATTCTACACACTAGAAGATCTATCAAACAAAAAAGGAGAGACATTAGTTAATATCTTGTCCAACCCTCTCATTCTACAGATGAGCAAACTGTAAAGTTTGTGTTTGCTAAGTAAAAAGTAAAGTGAGTTTCCTAAGCTTAAATCTAACTGCTTATCCTCTGAGTTGTTATACAGCACTTTCCTCTATGCTGTATTTGCCAATTTGCCAAGATCCTTAACTCAGAAAAAGAAAATTAACTCAAAAAGACAAAAGTCTCTTACTTGAAGGAACTAATGAAGACTGTGAGTTCCTATTTTTCCGTGTATGTTCATCATGAAAAATAATTCAGTTGCCTAATGGGGAAAAAGAAAAAATAAACATCTTCCCAAGATGAATAACAAATGCAAAGGAAATGTGCTCTAACATAATTTGATTTTATTTCTATCTGTTGTCTGTTCAATTTGAAGATGTTAATAGTTCTTTATGATTCTTACCAATCAAAGCTAAAGTTATTTTAATTATTATTAATTTCATAGTAATCCATTACGAAAATGACATTAATGGTACAAAGGAGAAAAGAAAGTATTTAAGGGTCAGACTACAATTACCTTAAAAAAATTGGTTGCATTTAAATAGAGCTTCTTACAACACAATATTTAACTAGGTTCATAATTCATTTCTATGCTTCCTAAATTCTAAATGGGTTTCCTTTCTAGTTAGAACAATTTATTGTTGTATAAAATGCGCCCATATCAAAAGCCTCTGGGCATGAATGCATAATTGAACAACATTTTTTCAAAGATCCAAAGGGAGGATTAGCTAGCCTGACACCCTCTAGCAAAAGTCTGGTTATTAACATGGTGCCTTTATGAAACACAGTTTTTAAGGTTAGATATAGTTAGATCATAAAATGGAGGAAATTCCAAAAAGAAAATCATTCTTTTCCTTGACAGTTCCCTAGAGGCCAAGAATGGCACCTGTTAACAGGATTGTTGTGAAAACTAAATGCCACACAGATTTATAGAAAATATTTTAAAATGGGACAAGTTTTTACATCATCCTTTCAAAAGCCTCCTTAAAATAGTGGCATTTCTAAGAGTAAAGCTGGCTGATTTGCATTATCCACGATATTATTTGGGCTCTTAAATGCTCTATCCTGTCCTATCCTTCCTTTCAATAATGTTACAATAGCAAACAAAGTACACTACTTGGCCATCTCTGAATTCCCCAAGTACAGAAGTTCCAGGGCAGTGTTAATGTCTTTGTTGAACTCAAATTTTTAGACTCTGAGAATTTGTTCAGCAAAATAGTTGTGTTACTGATGGGCCCTCTGAAGTTTATTATCATGGGTGTCCTTTAGCAATTCCTATTTCAAACCATAAGATAAGTCCTCTAATGTTGCTCACAGTAATGTTCAAAATGACCTCCAGGAGCTTTATGAAATAAATGGAAAAATCATGTAGCTCTGAGAAAATGGAAGAAGAAATGGCACTATAATCTACAATAAATATATTTGGTATTGATGGCATCAAGCTCAAGTCATATAAAGTTTACCATGTATTGTTTTCAGGTTCCCAAAGTGGCCTTATAAGCACGCCTGATTTTATTTCCTTGTGTGGCTATAAATTTCAACATTTAATTCATTTCATTCTGTTAAAAAAATAAAATAAAATAGCTCTCTCTCTCTCTCTAGTTTCTAGTTAGGATTTGGTGTGGCAATAAAGTATTAAGAATTGTTTAACTATTGCAGAGAAATAGGCTTGTACAATCTGAGAGCTGGAAAGAAAGAAGACCATCTTGTTGAACTCCCTACGTGATGCATGAATTCTCTTTACAGTATCCCAAGTGTGTGACTAGATTATACAGATAAAGAAAATATGGTTCTTAAAATCCAGGACCTCTAGGGCTTTTAACCTTCCATCTAGTAGAGAATGTAATAATATAATATAAGAATACATATTACACTATTATATTTATACATTGGATTCAGATGACTCTACATGAGAAGTTCAAAGAATTATTATTTCTGATGAGAAAGAGATTGTTATCCCTTCAGGGGATACGAGTTTTCATAGAGGAAGTGGCATCTGAATTAAGCCTTCTAATCTGGCTCATTGTTTGACTGACAAGATACTTTTTGATCTCCACCCAACTAATCTTTTAACTCTGGAGACAGAGAAACCTTGATCTCTGTGGTCTCCTTTTCATATTGGTGAATTCTTTTCATAGCCTCCCTTGCAGATAGTGCCTACACCAGGCTGATGTGTGGGCATCACATACTGATAACCCAGCTCAACTCCTGGCTTTCAGGACTAGTACTGGGTCTCTCCTTTCCTTCCACTTTTCAGTTCCCTTTTATATGCTGTCTTCCTTTATTAGACTGTAAACTCCTTGAAGGCAATATCTGATACGTAATTAAGATTTAATAATCTCTCTCTCTCTCTCTTTCTTTCTCTCTGTCTGTCTGTCTGCCTATCTGTCTCTGTCTCTGTCTCTGTGTCTGTCTCTCTCTTTCTCTCTCTCTCTCTCTCTCTCCAAATGTGTAGCATTTCAAAACTGTGAAATGTTGGTTCCAGTTAGGAAATGCATTACAGAAAGTGCTAGGGGCAAATGCAAAAAAAAAAAATGTAGAAAGTCAAGATAAAATTCAGGACATGTTTGAGAGTGGAGAAGAGAAGAATTATACAGAGGAAAAGATGATGGTCTTCGGGTATATTTATTGATGGGATATTATGTGGAAAAGGAATTAGCTTTGTTCTGCTTTCTCCCATAAGGGAGAACTAGAAACATTGGATAGAAGTAGCAGGTTTAGGTTTAGTGGAAGCATACATTTAAATAATTGGAGCTATGCAAAAGTGGAACCCACTGGCTCAGAAGGCAATAGGTTCTAGCTCCCTAGAGATGTTTCAGAGAGGAATCGATGACCTTATTGGGGATAGCATAGAAAAGATTTTTGGATAAGTACATGCTCAACTAAATGGTTTAAAAGTCTGCATCTAACCCTGAGATTTTGTGGTTCCTATCTAGCTATCTTATAAACATTTATTGTTTACAACAGAATTGAGATGAGTGAGTGAGCATGGGTAACATAATGTGTCTTTTCTATTAGAAAAACAATGCAAAGTGTGTATAATATTGATCAAGGGTTAGATGACAGGAAAGAACATGTTACAGTAAGTGTAATGATAACTTGATTCATATATTCTGTATGTATTTTTCATTGCAAGGAAAACTAGAGATAATTTCCTAGTCATTATAGAACACAAAATCATTTATTTGATAAATTATCATTTAACTATATATTTGTTTTTCTTAAATTGGAGAGAATAAAAGTCCTACTAGGCTAAAACAAATACTCATTACAAGTTTATCTCATTAAATATTACATTTTGAAAGGCTGAATAGAAAATCTGGTATTTTATAGGAAAATAGAATGTTAATGTTTATATATCATTCTCATGTAATTTAATTTTTAAAATATTCTCACCTAACTTATTTTTGCTTAACAACTCATCCTAGTAAATATTTTTGTAAATATGGAAACATAATTAATAACATTTTAGTTGAAAAATTCAGGCTTTTCTAACTCTATTCACTGACATTATCAACAAATGTTTAACTTGTCAACCAAAATGAGTAATAAAAGGAAAAGTGATGCATTAGAATAGAAAAAAAGTTGTTCATTTTCATATGACTTTACACTATTTCCTCATTCCATCACTGAGTAAATAAGAAGTCAATTCTATAATCGTTTATGAATTGCTACCATGTTCATAGCATCAAAGATTTAGATTTTCAGAATTACGATGCTCTCATTTTACAGATGAAGAAACTAAGGCCAAAAGATGTTACAAGATTTGCTCAAGGTTCTACAAGTGATTAGGGACAGAGCTGACTTCCTCTGCTAGGTCCATTGCCTACATATCTAGCCCTCTTGTCATTGAGCTATGCTTACTGTGCAAAAGATTTTGTTAGTTTTGGGGAATAAAAAGAAAAATAAGAGAAAGCTTTTGAACTCAAGAAGCTTACATATTAAAACAAACAAATAAATAAAAAGGATGTATACATAGAAGTGAAAGAATATAAGAAAAGAATCCAGGATAATGATGGGGAAATGTACTTCTTGGTAAAAAATAAAAATACATTTTAAAAATTAGGGCTGTGGATAAGAAAAATCATAGATATCCTTCCAATAGAGGAGTATAATATTTAATATTACAAGTGTGATACTAGAACAAGGAAGAGGAATTTGAGTTTAGAGGAGGAAACAGAGATAAGAATGGGCCCCAAAATGGACCGTGTAGAAGTGATGTGCACCCTACATCAATGGAGATGACAAAGTGGACATGGAGGATCTGGAGATGTTGGCTTTCCACAGAACAAAGTTGTGCCTCTGGTCTAGTGACTCAATGTATACTTGATTTAAATTCACAATGCATGTTATATACCCCAAATCCAATATATGGACAGATCCAATTATCTTAAAGAGGCATCAAAGTCAATTTATGTAGAGTTCCATGGTGATTCATGAATATGCATTTCTCTCCTCTGCTCTACTTAGCAGGTGTCTTCATGACACTGACATATTCCTTTTATATACATATTGAAAGTATTCTGCCTCTATATGCTATTGAAGAGTCACAGAAAATTGAATACCACAGTGCATGTAATGTTGTAACTCTTATAGCTTTATTTGAGAACCAATTTTCTCCAAAATTGTTGAAAGCATCAGATGTCACTGTAGATTAAATTCATACCACTTTTTCAAGGGGATTACCCACTTGTAAGTAAAGAAAGTCATCCATACCTAAAGAAATAATTTTTCCTCTGTAAAATGTCAGTTGTAACACTTTAAACTTGCTGGATGTTATAGGCTATCATGAAGATTAGGAAGTCAAGATTTGTAAAAACATAAAGGAATCTTTGGATGAAAGACATAGCTAAAGTACAAAGTCATATTATTTTTCTTTTGAACTACTTTGTTGGTGTCCTGCCTTCTATACTCACAATTCCTGCCTAGGTCCTAAATTATCAAATAATAATTTAAAGATGTTACTTTATTTTTAAAGTGAAAAATTAATCTCAAATGACTAGACATGTATTCTGCCTAAGGGAAATCATAGGATTATTGATCTAGAGCTGGAAGGGACTTTAGAGATCAACTAGTCCAATTCCCTCCATTTGGTAGATAATGAAAATCAGGTCCAGGGATATGGCAGGATTTACCTAAGATTACATACAGAATGCAAATTGCTGAGGCAGGATTCAAACTTGTATCTTGAGATTAAAAATTCAACCCTCTTTACAGTGCACCAAATAAATACCTCCTTTTACTTGGCAAAAGGATTTCTGTTAAATTTTCAGTAGCATCACATTCATACAACTTTCTTATAATTCAATGGCCCATTATTAACTTTCCTTATCTTAAAAAAATGTAACATCATTAACGTATCCGAGGATTTTTTCTCCCTTCTCTTTTGGCTCTGGGATATTCCTTTTAATATACTCTAATCAATTTCTGTGAAGAAACGAGATATGTGTATGGAGAATCACAGGGGTGGGGGGTTACTGAGATGAAAAGCATAATGCTGAAGGCATTCTTAGCCCCACAAATTTAAGTTTAATAAAGCCTTTTGGGAGTGCTAACCTTAGGTAAACAGGAGACTTATGGTTGTATACTCTAGTTTAACCATTTTTTACTGGTTTACCAAGACAAGCTTATAACTGGATAATTTATCCAAGTAATAAATGGCTTTATTGTCTGCTATTCCAAAGGTTTTCTTAGAACTCTTTGAGATAAAAATTCCGATGGCTTAGGCTCTATTATTCTGAAGTGACTTCAGATACTATGGCGGCCCTCTAAAAATGGAAGTAGTCAAACAGTGCTTCATAGGGGAATAAAGACAGAGTTTCTTACACACACAAAAAAAGATTTCTTGGTCAATCAGTATTTTTCCTTTATTTAAAGTAGTCAGAACATTGGCAGCAGGCAAGCTTTTAAGTAGTGAATCAGAATTGTGAGCATTTTCCTAAAGCACTGGATACAGATTAAATACACCAGGACAGAGAATACATTTTTCAAGACATTATTTTGCTCTTTTTTTGGAATCATGACTAAAAATGTGTTTTAAAAAATCATTTCATGGATGATGTAACTTGTTATGATGCTTCCTAATCTGCACTTACTAACTCATGACAGCACAAGTTATAAAAATAAAAAGTAACTAATCATGTAACAAAGGACTGCAGCAAAGTCTTTATTCCTACTTCTGGTATTTAAGAACAGCTACTTTCCTCATAAAAAAGTCGATTGATCCACTAACATGGTTTTTCAAACAATTATTCAATTAAAACCTTATTGGTTATTCTCAGATCATTCAAGGGTCATTTTTAATCTATTCTCTTTGGGATAATTACGTGACTATTTAAAGGAATACAGAACTAGTTCATATTAATATAGTTTAAGTTTTACAAAATTAAGTTTTATAAAGCCCTTTTCCTGAAACAAGCCTGTGAGGTGGACAGTGTAATTAAATTTATCCTAATTCATGGATATGGAAACTGGAACAGAGAAATTAGATGATTTGCCCATAGTCACAAAGCTAATCAAGAAGATAGCATTTATGAAGTGCCTATTTTACAACAGACACCATACTTAATATTTGTCTGCCCTTGCTTTCTTCTTCCATAAAAATGGGCATAATAAAAGCATTTACTTTCCAGAGGTATTGTGAGAATAAAGAGAGATAATATTTATAAAGCACTTCTAAATACTATCTGCTAGCTATTATTATTATTAATATATTTATTTCAAACTTCTATTAAAACCTTATTCCAAAGACTCCTGATGACATATTTATGAATATGTCATGTAGAATGCAAGCAAGAATATGTAGAATGCAAGCTATGGGACATCCTACTGAGCTGGGTATGTTGTATGTTATAGGGTTATGGAGCCTAGCTTAATTTAACATCAATGAGGCTAGTAAACTAGTTAGAAGATGAATTTTATGGCTATAGCAAATCACTAAAGTTATTCATTATAGAAAGAGAAGTTTTCTATACCTATGAGAAGATTCTTGAAATTTTTGAAATTCTGTTTTTGAAATGTTGACTTCTTCAAATATACTGAAAATACCACAATAATTATTTCATAAAAACACAGGTACAACCTCTTTTAGTGGTTTAGAATTAAATGAATAGGGAGAAAAGAATGAACATATAAAACTGAAAAAAAATATTTTATATGTAGGATTGTCAATATAGAACTTGAAGGCAGTTTTAGAGTTCAATAAGTACCTCTTGTACTCATTTTATAGAAGGGGAAGAAACTTAGGCTCTAAGAGTTTAGGTGACTAGCCAACCACCACACAAGTAGGAAATGTCTGAGGCAGAATTTGAATAAATATCCTCCACACTCCAAGTAGAGGGCATTAGGTATGAGTCATAGAACAGTAAAGATTCTCAGGAAGTTAGAGGAGTAAATAATTGGAAAGAGTTTCAGTGATTATATTCTGAGATATTTTTCTATAATGTAATATGGGCTTTGGGAAATAAAGTGAATCAATTTAAATTATTTTACAAGAAAACATATTTGCATGTGTGAAAATATGTATTCCTTAGGAAGAAGCAATGACAGTGAAAAGGTGCTCATTTGATAAAATTAGGGATGTTTAGGAGAAAATATATAGATGTGCATGTATATTTGAGACCATCGGGTCAGTTAGAAGACAGCAAGGTAGCATATTGGATAGCACCAGGGAGAGATGCTTCAGTTCTGGCCTCAGATACTTGTTAACTGTGTTAAATAAACAAGTCAATTAACCCTGTTTGTCTCAGTTTCCTCATCGATAAAATAAAATAGAGAAGGAATTGGCAAATCATTTTAGCATCTTGGCCAAGAAAACTCTGAATATGGTCATAAAGAATTGGAAATGCCTGTGATAACTGAACAAAACAGTCAGATAGAGGAATTTCATGAGTTCCTGACACAGATCCCAAAGAAGGTTTAGAGTCAGATTACAGTCATTTGGGGAACTTCAAGAACTCATCATCTACTAAAGTATCTTTTCCACCCTCTCATCTCCATGCTCTGGCATGAGCTGCCTCTCTGCCTTGGAATTGCTTCTCTCCTCTTGAAATCTTGGCTACTTCATGGATCAGATCAACGTACATCTTCTTTGTGTACTTTTTCCTCATTGGTGCTACACTCCCCATCTTATTTCTTTTTATTTGCTTTGTAAAATTACTATTCATTTTGTTTTCATTGACATACATATTGTATACCTCCACCTCATCCCTGATAGAATATAAATTGTTTGGGGAAACAGAGTGTCTTTATATCCTCTAGGTCTAGTACAGTCACTGCCAGAGGGGGAATTTAGCAAATTCCTGCTGAATGGAATAATTGAATTAAAAGACATGCCTGATTTTCAGTGAAATTAGGGGGATTTCCCCCCTAAGCTAAGCCCAGTTCCCCAGCCAAAATTTTTAAAAGTACCAGATGAAAAAATTATCAATAAGACCAGTCAGCTAGCATTTATTAAGTACCTCAGTAAGTCCTTTGTGCCAAGAATTTTGTTAAGAGATGGAATGACAGGAAATAGCTGTAAGAATCTTATTCAGTCTAAGACTATGCAAGAAGAAAACCAGAAGCCTGTGGGACCTCAGAGCATACACATGACAGAGGGCCTGAAAGCTAGCCTAATTTTTGATTAATTTGTATACATGCACATGTACACATAACCCTAACCCCTTTGGTGAAAAAATACCTTGAATCCCAATCTTATGTTGTCTCATATCCTGTTTCCAAATATTTTTGGAATAATATATCAATGTGAAGTCATGAATATAATGATATAATTAATCAAGATATTTGATACCTTTTATAATACCCAAATGGTCATTATGGAAAAATGCACATCTGATAATAACATTAATCAGTAGTTTCTAAACTAATTGAGGTACCAAGTTGTGAGGGGTTATTTTTTTTTTTAAATTTTGATCCAAAGTCCCTGGGCAGTTTATTAAACACAAAACACTTAGTTAATTATTAGGAAATATGGATAGGGGAAAAGTGAAAGTAATCTTAGGATAGCTTATAACTATACCCCAGATTCCAATCCTAACTAAAATTTTCTAAAAAACCCTACATCTATCTGACTCAGAGGGCAGTATCATCTGTTAGACCGAAGCCCTCTCCTACTCTCCTATTCTCACTATTTAATAAAGTAACCACTATCTATCTACCTTATCTACCCACATTATTAATAATAAATAAGGTTATTAAGCCCTTAAATGCATTTTTCTGACTCTAACAGTCCCAAAGAGAGCAAGCCACACACACTCCTCTTCCTAGAGGACCCAGAGACAAAAAGCTCTTTCCAAAGGTCTGCAACTTCACTCAGCCACACCCTTCTAAGTGTCACCAACTGCTCACCTTCACAGGAGGTAGTCTCCTACTTGGAAAAAAAAACAATTGTTATTCCTTTTCTTCTTAAATATAAAAAGTAGAAATTAATTTTAAAAAGTCTATCTTAACAATGCGCAAAGAACCTTGATTAGATGACTGTTTTCTACTTGGAGTGAGATCTAATGGAGGGTTATAGGATTTAGACTGACCATTATCCCATTTCACAGATGAGGAAAGGAGGACACAGAGAAATTAAATGTTTTTTTCAAGGAAACAAAAATAGGAAGGCAGAATTTGAATTGATATTTCTACCAAATTGAAGTCAATCTTTTCATCTGCTTGTTAACACTATTTCAGTTTCTGAACTCTTATTAATGGAGACATTTATTTATTTATTTTTCGTTTATTTAATTTTTACTTTTTTATTTTAATTTTGAATATTTCCCCTTGTTACATATTTCATGTTTTCTCCTCTCCCCCAAACCACCCTAACCCCCGCTTAGCTAATGCACAATTCCACTGGGTTTTACATGTATCATTGATCAAGATAATGGTGATATTTAAATGGAGGCTGTAGCTATCTAAATGAAGGCTCAGGAGAGATATTTAAAAAGAAATTCATCTCTTTTGAAGAGAATATAATACTTATGGGGCACAACCATCTCTTAAATTATATGGTTCTATAATTATATGGAGAAGTGCTGTGCTCTCTGCCCCAATGAGGACCAACCAATAATTATTTATGATGTTACTGCATACCACAATCAGTTAAGGGTGCTGGTTATATGAAGACAAAAATAAAAGAGCTTTATCCTCCTGAAGCCTACATTATGCCACTGGAAACATTTGGTCCTATAAGTTAACCTAAATTATAGATTTTTTAATGAGATAATTTTTTTTCAGAAAAGGAAAAAGATAATTCTTGGCACAGGAATGACTGACAGCCAGGAGGACAAGGAAATGGCAATAGTATATGGCCTTAAACTTAAAGAAAACTAACAATTAAAAAAAAGAAAAGAAAACTAACAATTCTACAAAGGTGAGGGTGAAGAAGTAGTACATTCCAGGCATAGAGCAGGAAAAGGAAAATGAAATATGGTATATGTTGAATAGAAAATGGGCCTGATTGGCTAGAAAATAAATCAGGAAATGTAGGCTGTTGTTCAACAGTTAAGGAGAGAAGGAATTCCTGTTTTAATCTGGAAACAATATCCTTCTTTATGGTCATTAGAGAAATTCGTTCTCATCCACTCATTACACCAAGGGAAGTCTTCACATGTCTGTGGCAAACATCCCTCTAACTCTGTGATCCATCTGAGTCTCATCAGTTACCCTCAACCTGGTTTAAGCCTACCCGCAGAAATGGTTTTGGTAGGCTGTGGCTGCTGCACTTGCTACAGCTTCTTGGAGCTGCAGGTAGGAGTTGAATGAAAGGTAGACACCAAAAGAGGATGAGCAGCCCTGAAAAGGGCTCATCAAGCCCTCACACTTGTCTGAACGTCCCAGAGACTCCTATATAAGTAGGGAGAACGGCATCAATACAACAACTGATTGAATATGGAGAGAGGGGAATTGAAAAGTCAGGGACTATTTATTAGGTTTGGGAAATAGGAAGATGGGTTGGTTTGGGGAGAAGTAGAATGGGTCTGATTTTAGATATATTGAGTTTGATTTGAGCATAGGATATTCTCTTGGAAATGTCAGACAAGTAAAAGGTAATATAGGTAGGACTAAAGCTTGGGTAAGAGATTAGCACTTGGTGTATAGTTCTGGAAATCATCAGTATAATCAGCAGAATCCTTGGTGTACAATGAGAGAGACTGTAGGGAGAGAAATTAGAGTATAGGAGTACATTCATAGGTAAGGCATGAGATATGGAGAAAGTACTTAATCCTTATTCACATGAAAGAAAATTAAGAACTCTAAGGACATATGTAAATGTTAAAATAATGTTATTTATTTTAAAAATGTTAAAATAAAATGTTAAAAATAAAAAAATAAAAAATATAATAAAAACAAACAATCTACACAGCAATTTCTATAGATGGATATAGTAGTTACTTCTAGGATGGTTGCCAAAGAAGGCTTTGCATTTGAAGTTGATTTTGGTGCTATTGTTAATCTTCAGTTCAAAAGTTTTGTGCTGTCTTCAGTTATTTGATGCATTTAAAACTGTTTGTCAGATGACATGTGTTTCTAGGAAAAAGTATGCAGTTTTATTTAAGTATACTAAGTATGCATTTTCCATCTGTCTCCTCCAAATATGCAATTTGTTTTATGAAAACCTATCATAGTCCCCTTGGGCTTCAGGAATATCACATGTGTATAAAATATTTCAGTAAAACATTTCATTATATTTTCTTATCTTCCTGAATAAAATTAAATAAAATAGTTAAGAATGTAAGTGGTCAACTTGGAAAAAACAATAATAATAATACCTCTGTTAAGGGTCTGATATGAAAGATACAAAGACAACTAACAGAAATGTAAAATGTTATTTCCCAAATGAATAGTGGTCAAAGTAAATAAACAGTTTGCAAAAGAATCGGTCAAATTAATAATTAAATACAAGAATATTCCAAGTCATTCCTGATAAGATAAATTTACATTGAAAGAACACTCAAGTTTCCTCCCACATGCAACAAATTGGAGAACACACACACAAAATAAATGATGAGCATAGACAGTGTTGGAGGGGTTGGAGTAAGACAGGCACATTAATTCATTGTTGTTCAGTCTATGAATTTGTTCAATTAGTCTGGAAAGCAATTTAGATTTACGCAAAGAGAATGACTAAAATATTCAACATTCTTTGACAAGGAAATCTCACTGCCAGGCATATACCCCAAAATAGATCAATATTAAAAAGAAAGGTTCCATATATATCAAAATATGTATGCAGCACCTTTTGTATTAATGGAATTAGAAAGAAATGACCACTATTCACTTGAAGAATAACTTTTAATCATATTTTCTGTTAATTGCATATATCTCTTTCATATCAGATCCTTAACAGAGATATTTGATATAACATTGTTTTCTTTCTCCCAAATCAACAACTTCATCCTCATCTTTTTTTCACTCACCTCATATTCATTGGCAAATGGTTAAAACAAATTGTGGCCCATAAATGTAATGGAATACTCTTAAACTGTAAGAAATGATGAGTATAATAAATACAAAGACACATAGAAAGATGTATAACTGAACCCAAGATGAAGGCAGCCAAGCCAGGAAGTTAATGTATAATATGATAATGTAGTGAAAATAACACCACTACTACCAAGAAAACAACCAAAACTAAAAGATATAAAATCATAATGACTAGGCTTAACTAAAGAATAGGTTATAAAGGATATCTTTTCCGTGACTTTTTGAAGATGGGAGAATTTGGATGTGGTCCACTACATGTACTGACCAGCTTCATTGATAATCTTCATTAGTTTTATAGGATATTTTGTTTTCTTTCTTTTTTCTTCTTTATAAGTAGTGAGCGAAGGAGATACAGAGATGTAGTTGATGTAAAAGCAATAAATGTCAATACAATAATTTTAAATATTCATTGATAAGCAAACATTCTAATATCTATTTAATACACTGGATACTCAAAGTAGCTATAAAGTAAAAAATGATATCCCTTTAATAAATAGACATTCTATCACTTCCAAAGTGTAAAAACATATTGTACCATTAATTCACATTCTAAATGTCAATTACAGTTTTATTGCATGCAAATCTCATATTTATATTTAGATAATTTATTTTTCAGGACCATACAAATGCTTAATCCCAATCTATAGTCCACTGAATAGATCACTGAAATTCAGAGGATATTCTTAGAGAATAAATAAATAGGCTAACATTTAAAGAATAAAAGAAAAACGGGTTCCCTCAGTGAAAAATAAAGAAAAAAAAGCACAGTCATTTAAGATTGCCTTCCACTTTAGTAATGTAACAGGCTCTAAGAAGCAGCTATGTGGTCTGTAGATGATCAGAGAACAGTAAAGAAAGTTGCCAAAACATTAGAAAGTGAAGCTTCCTTAATGTGAAAAGTGAGGATTCATATTTGAATAAGAGATGCACTTTCAGCCCTGCTGCACACATGAACACTGATTATATTAGAAGTCCAGTGCTATTCTGATTTTTGCACATTTGTAGCTTTCTGAAAACATGCTGAGAATGTAAATTCCATTTCTATTTGAAATGTCAATTTTGTGGTAACAAAAATAAGCCAACCAAATCCAGAAACCTGAACATACATGGTAGATATTCTTTCCTATTTATTACCATTGTGATAGATCAGCATATACATAGCAGTTTTCAAAGAGTTTTATGAGAGTTTTAGAGATAAATTCTAATTTCAATGCCATAGAATAGGTTTCTATTGTCCTCACTATTCCGTAGATCATGAAAATCAAAGACAATTTCCAGTGTCAAGTGATTGATCTAATTCAAATTATTAATCTAGAAAAATCTTGGGGGGGAAATTAGGGACAGAAAAATACTCGTATTTTTCAAATCTCTTACCACAAAAAGGCTGAGGAAAATTGTTAACTGAGTCTTAGTGCTCTATACATGGCATGTGCTTAATAAATATTTGCTAAATGAAGAAATAAATTTCTTTAGTGTGCCTGTGGTTCCACTGCAATCATGCTTAGTATTTATTCTTCAGTCATTCCACAACTGATATCAATGTGGCATATGCTATTCAACCCTTGCTCTCACAGAAAAAAAATCTCCCCTTGAGACATAACAGGTTATTCTTTATTACCATAAATTTGAGTCCCCAGTGGAATATCAAATTTTCAGTTGAAAATGATTTAGTGAGGTTTGAGTAGCATTTAGAAAGGAGTGGTAGAATTCTGGAGGGCAATTTGGAATTATGCACAAAGGGCTTTAAAAAATACTTCCCTTTTGACCCAGTCATATCACTGCTGGGTTTGTACCCCAAGAGATAATAAGGAAAAATACTTGTACAAAAATATTTATAGTTATGCTCTTTGTGGTGGCAAAAATAATAGAAAATGAGGGGGTGTCTTTTGATTGGAAAAGACTGAACAAGTTGTGGTATCTGATGGTGATGGAATACTATTGTGCTGAAAGGAATAATGAACTGGAAGAATTCCATGTGAACTGGGATGACCTCCAGGAATTGATGCAAAGCAAAAGGAGCAGAACCAGGAGAACATTGTACACAGAGACTAATAAGTTATGGCACAACTGAATGTGCCATATGCCAAAAGCCAGAATGGACTTTTCTGCTAGCAGCAATGAAATGAAATGACATAGGACATTCCAGAGGAATTTATGAGAAAGAACTATGAGAGTAGAAATACAGAAGGAAAACATGATCCATCACTTAGTTCGATGAGGATATGATTAGGGTTTTGATGTTAAAAAAATCACTTTATTGCAAATATAAATACCATGGAAATAGGTTTTGAACAATGATGCATGTATAACCTAGTGGAATTGCTTGTAAGCTCTGGGAGTGGGGAGTGAAGGTGGGTGGGAAAAATCATGAATCATATAACCATGGAAAAATATTCTAAATTTTAAAAAAATTCAGTGTTTTCTGAAAAAAAAGAAAGGAATGGTAGAGTAGGATGAGTGAGTTTAAAATATATCTCCCAAAGTCTTTAACACATTCTCTCTTTTTAAAAAATATATTTTTTATTTTTCAGATTATATGTAAATATAATTTTTCAATATTAATTTTCTGATATTCTGCAATCCATGTTCTCTCTTTCCTTCTCCCATGAAACTCCTCCCCCCAATGGTAGGTAGTATGATATAGGTTGTTTATGAATATTATCACATAATATGTATTCCCATGATCATCATGTGGTGAAAGAAGATACATATTGCTCTCAAAGGAGAAAATAAAGAATAAAATGTTTCAATTTTCATCCATCTATTAATTCTATGGTAGCAGATAGTCACAGCTCTATTGTAGCTAATAGTCTTTTACTCTATCCTTAATACATTTGAGAAGTTCCCTTAAATATAGTGAGCCTGCTTCTAGTTTGTCCTTCATTCATAATGCAGATGCTGCCACCAACTCATATTATCTCTTAAGGAGAGGGGTAGGATATTGATGAGAAAATAGGAAGTCAAACATCTTTTATACTCTTAAAAACTTCAAAATTTCCCCTTCAGTCAAGTAAAGGGAGGAGACATAGCCAAAACTAAAGTTCTCCAATTCATTTAACTTGGAACTTTTATATACAGACCCAGAGCTTGTAAAAAAATCCCTTAGCCAATTGTAATAAATTTAATTGGAATAATTTTTCATCATCAAATTGGCTTTCAAAGACTTGCCACTCTTAATCTAATGCTTATGATATTCTTGCTTCTTGAGACATCTTATTACTTTGTGTGGGATCAAGTTGAATTAACCAACCTCACATCCATATAAAAAATTAAAATATCAAACTGGTAAAAATGTTTCCATTTAAACTATTATGATTTGATACTCCCCAAAATGATACAATATTTATTATAATTAAAGTGCCATTCTTTTTCATCATACCTATGATTTAGTTGCAATTGTAAGGCTCTGGTGAGGAACTTCCTCTTTCAATGTACAGTGTGTTAACTTCTTTGTAATTTAGTGTCTTGGAAAGTTTTCTAAAGCATTATAACAGAGACAGGACTTGAATCCAGGACTCCCTGCCTCCACCTAGCTACCTCATAGTTATCATTCTTTTTTTTGAATTCCAGTTAGACAAGTCTTTCTTTGATTTCTTTTTATTTTATTCATGTAATGAATAATTATTTATTGCCTACTGTTTACAATACATTTTGAAATACTACCTCTGAGAAAATGAAAACCAACTGAACAAACTTACATTAAAAGGGCCTATTACAGTGCTAGATTCTAATGCAAAAACAAAAACAAAAACAAAAACAGCAACAGCAAAAGCAAGGGCATCAACAACAAACAGTGTCTGCCTGGAGAATGTAAAAGAGGAGCGAATGAAAAATAATTGAAGGAAAGAATATTCTAACATTTAATGGGATTAATAAGACTTTTCAAAGAAAGTAATCCATTGTTTTAGATAATATATATGATTTTGAGATAATATAATTTTAATTGTTTATGTAAGAGAAATCAACTAAAATATTCAAAATAAAAGAAATGCAATATGAAGTATAGACATAGGTATAATTGTCTAGATCCAACTTGTCTGCTGAATAACCTTATAGTTTTGCTGTTATCCTACTAACTGATGGGAAATTCTATAATGAAAAGGAGAGCAATCTAGCAATTTCCAGAAGGAATTTTTTTCCAAAGTTCGACACGTGATTCATTATTCCAGGCAAGTTTAATAATTTAAGTTTAATACACAAAACTGAGAGAGAAGATGCATATGATACAAGTTGGTCATAAAGTAATGAAACAGTCACAAGTGACTTGTGGATAACATTATAGTCATGAATAATAGATGCTGATTCATATTTTCAAAGTACTTTCACACACATTTTCATTTAATCATGACTTCAAACTTGTAATCAGAGAATACTTTATTCTCATAAACAAACTATGATCTAGAAAAGGTAAGTAATTTTCACAATATGATATGATGTTTTTTCATGAAAAAAGTATGATTGGAACCCTAATTTCATATCTCCTGGGGCAGTTCCATTTCTATTTTCTCAAGGTGAGTAACTGGGAGCAGGCTATTCCTATCTCTGGAATATGCTTCTTCTTAAGGTGGATTTCTTAGAAGCCTTATCTTCCTTTAAATCCCATTTCAGAAGTGAAATTTTTATTTGAAACTTTTCCTAATATCCACTCCCATTGCTAGCGTTCTCCCTCTGGATAATATAATATGGACATATTTTATAGAAATTGTTTTCTTTTATAAATTTGATATATATATATATATAGTAATTTTGTCTCTCTTTGGAAATATGTATGTATGTGTATATATATATATATTATCATTTAAGGGATGTGTGCATTTGTGCATGTGTGTGTATATACACACACATATATAATATATATATTTCCCTTTAATATAATGTAAACTTCTCAATGGAAGAAACAGGTTAATTTTTGTCTTTGTATCCTTGCTATCTGACAAATAATAGGCATCTAACACTTATTGAATTGAATTAAATAGGTTCAAATTGTTTTCACCAGTTTTTTTTTAAAAAAGGTACATTTTAGCATAATGGGAATATGCTTTCTAAAGGCATTCCAGTGTGCATGCACAATCATTAAAATTCCTTTTCCCAAAGCATATTCGTGAGAGCATAAAACATTTTAAAAGCCCTTATATAACAACTGAAACAGGCTGTCTCAAAAATGGAGTTATATTTAACATTTGAAATTGATTCCTTAAAGATGATACCTGTTCAAGAATAATCAGAGATGAGCAATGACAGTGAACTTACTTTTTCTAAGGGGCTATCACTCAATGCTAATCTCAACATAAAAGAAAAGAACATTGTCCGCCTAAAGCAATACTTCCCATGATTACAATCCATTTCATAATGAACTAAATGGCATGAGATCTCAATTCTTTAACTGCTTCCTGTCAGGTGTTAAAGTGTCCAATACATCAACTAATATGATAAAAATATGCTTTTTTCTCTTATTTGAAATTTCTTTAAATAATAATATAAATGTGTACACATATATACTATGTAAACACTATGCACATAACTCTCTGCTAAGTGCTAAAAGATTAAAATAGTTAAATATAAGGACTTTTTTTCCATGATAATTTTATATATAATAGTCCTAAAACATCTGGCTTTTAATGATGATATTTTTAAGGAAAAATTAAAATATAGTGTGACTGCTATTTCTTATATGCTATAAAATTTTGATTTCTGTTTTCTAAATGGTAAGGTAGAGGTAACATGGTGTAGTGTGTTAGTTTTCGAACTGGTAATATTTGAGTTCAGATCTTATCTCTGGTGCTTATTAGTTATATAATCATATTGTTAAGGGATGAAGAGTGGTAGTTCTTATTAGATGAAATCTTTTACCTTGCCTCAGATCCTCTCTTTTCTTGGGTCTTTGCTCAGCTGCTAGGGTGAATTCATTCTGCAACTTCAAATGGTCCCATTTTCTGTCTCCCCCTCTGGAACATCCTATGCCAGACTGGACTTCTTCCTACATTGGTAGGTTCTTGCTAGAGCCTCAGTTTAGTAGAAGGATCCAGGTCAGACAGTCTTTATTCCAGTTCTGTGATGGACATGGTCCCTACATAGATCCCTTCATCATGCCCTGCTTCCTTTCTCTTTTTGAATTATTTTTCTATTTTGTTTATTCTATTAGAATGTAAGCTCATTGAGGGCAGGGACTGATTTCCTCTTTGCTGGTATTTGTACACTCAATGATTAGCCCATGGCTGAATGATGTTGTTTAGTCATTTTTAGTCATTTCTGATTATTTGTGAGTCTTCTGGGCTGGAGGCAGGAGGTGGTTCTTGGCCAAGACAGTGGAATGGTTTGCCATTTTCTTCTTTAGCTCATTTTATAGATAAAGAAACTGAGGGAAACAGGGTTAAGTGATTTGCCCACAGTCACACAAACTAGTAAATGTCTGAGGCCAAATTTGAACCCAGGAAGATGAGCCTTCTTGATTTCAAGCCAGAAACTATCCTGTGCCACCTAGCTTCCACTTTGAATATAGTAAGCAGTTAATCAACGTAAGTTGCCTAGAAAAGAGTGCTGAATCTAGAATCAGAAAGAACTAAGTTATTCCTCTGGCACCTATAACTGTGTAAATATGGGTAAATATATCCCTTAGCATCCACAAACCTCAGATTTCTCATCGTAAATGAGGGTACAGTTATACCAACATCACAGGATTCCTATAAATATTAAATGAGATCATGCAAATAAAGTGACTTACCCAGGGTCACTCACCTAGTCAGAGGGCAGTTCTGAACCAAAGAACACCAGTCTTCCTAATTCTAGGCTGGGCACTTATGTATTGCACCACCTAGCTGTCCTGTGATTTAGTGTCCTCTTCTTGTCCTAGATAATGGTAGCAGTAACTTTTATTTTAACAATATGACAAAGAAAATGAATGTCCTTCTGGAAGAACACTGAAACAAATCCATTTTCCAATTCATTTTAGATAAGCTAAATCTACTGAAGAATATTTAAAATATATCATTTGATTGGTCTATCAGTTAAATATGGCAGAACCATATTATCTTAAATTACCTTAGGAAAAAAAACTCTATAGCAAAATGTCTTAAGTCATTTTTTATTGAGTCAGGAGACCTAATTTTTTCCTTTAATTTGGATAAAATAGTTAGCTTCTCTGGGCCTTACTTTCTTTTCTCATATATATGCATATTATAAGGAATAAAATATAGTAGTCACTTTATATGTTTAATTGCATTGCTTCTTAAATTAATTTATTTATATATTCTATATAAACATACATACAAATCCATATATACATAAATATATATATGAGAATGTATATTTCTGATTTTTATATCATTTTAATGATTTTGAAGTTCTTTCTTCACAAACTCTGTGAAATGGTTAGTGAAAGGATTGATGCTTCCATTTTAAGATGCAGAAAATGGAGCTCACCAAAGGTAAGCACTTTGTCTGTGACTGTATAACTGAGTCATATTTGAGCCTTATGAGCTATTATCCTGACTCCACAAACTTGGAACTTTCCTTCAATTGAAAAAGTAAAACAGTTTCCAGAAAAAATCAAGTCAATGAGAATTTATTAAACATCTATTATGTGCTAGGCACTTTGCCAAACTTTAACATTCTGGTCTTTACAAGCAAAGGAAAATGGGGCAACTAAGTGGATAGAACATCAGGTCTGAAGTTGGGAAGTCTTCTGTTGATATCTGGCCTGAGACACTTCAAAACTGTGTGATTCTGGGCAAGTCACTTAACTCTGATTATCTAATCCTAATCCTTGATCTTCTGTTTTAGAGTTGTCTCTAGAACAGAAAGTAAGGAGAGAAAGCGAAGGAAAGCATCCTGGCTGAAAAAAACAACACCAAACTTTCTTTTGTCCTCTGTATAACAAAGAACCTTGGTGATACCTTCTTTCTACTTATTCCCAGTTGTGGATAATAATATGAAATTGTGATGTTGGACCATGTTAGTCACATTGCTCAATAGATCAGCTAATAATGACTTTAAATATCACACTAATCTAATTTAACTTATATCAAAGAGTATGTGTCCCAGTTTCTCTCTGTCCTTACTTCCCAGAAATTGTCCCTACTAGGGTTAATATTCTCTACCATTCAGTGAGTAGTTGTTTGACTGATGGATTATAGGTGAGGGAACACTATGGGATGAAGGTTTGTTGGAGATAGATAGGCTAAAGATTAAGGTTTTGGACTTTATATACTTCCTTAAGAAAGAAAAAAAATATTCTGAAAGTACAGAGTCTTGTTTGGACTTTTGATTTGTGATATCATTAATATAGAGTACTCCCAGTGTGGAAGTTCTACCATTTTATACAACTCTACCATTGCACAGAGATAACATTTGATACTTAAAAGTCTTTTAGAATTGCTTTGGTGATTGAAAGGCTATGTGATTTGTGAACATTATATGTCTAAGCAACATTTGCATTCAGGTATTTTTTTAATTCAAGGATGAATACTGTACCATGTTGTCTCTCAAAGAAATTATATAGGACTACCAACAACAATTTATGAAAGTTTCTTTAATGTATAACAATCATTGGTACTTCCTTAGATGAACGTTTATTTTTATATTTTATTTCCTCCCAGTTACAGGTAAAAATAATTAATTTTCCTCCCATTTACAGTTAAAACAATTTTCATTTAAAAAATAGAGTTCCAAATTCTCTCCCTCTTTGCCACTCTGCCCTCCCAGAGATGGTAAGCCATCTGATACAGACTTTATATGTGCAATCATGTAAAACATTTTTCCATATTAATCATTTTAATGGAAGAGATATCTAAGTGAAAAAAGAAAAAAACATAATTAGCTGAAGGTTTTGTGATGGAATTATTTTGATGTAAAATAAATTTCAAGGTTAAAATCAATACTTATAAAGCAAGAAAAAAGAAGGAAAGAAAGAAAGAAAGAAAGA
>NC_058133.1:88987469-89061461 GCF_016433145.1 Gracilinanus agilis | reverse complement strand
GGAGGAAGGGAAAGGAGGAAAGGAAGAAAGGGGAGAGTGAAGAAGTAAGAAAGGAAGTAAGGGAGAAAAGGAAGAAGGAAGGGTAGGATGGAGAGAGGAACAGAGTCAGGAAAGGAGGAAGAAAGGAAAGAAGGAGGGAATTATAGGGAAGGAGAAAAGAAAGAAAAGAGGGAGAAAAAAGAAGAGTGAGAGAAAGAGGAGAGAAAAAAAAGAGAGATGATAGAGAAATGAGAAAGAGTAGATGAAATCAGACTTTTATAACTTTAAAACCCAACAACACTTGGTCTTTTGGGTCAGAGGAACATATTTTTATGATTAAACTAATATGAAAAGGGCACTCAGTTTGAATTATTGGGAACCAAATTCTATGAAAGTCTAAGTCTCAATGTACAGATCAAGTTAGCATTGTATATGATTAAAAGTGCTTGTTGATGTTATTTTCTTGAAGAGCTATGACAATTCAAATACAAACTTTTCTTACAATAAGATTAGACGTAGGTTCCATTAAACAATTTAATAATCTAAAAACAGAGGGGGAAAAGAGCAAAGAATATCTCTTTGCCAACTGCAGGGTTGTGTTATGAAATACAGAATCTATTTTGTAGTCTGGTGGAATCGCTCTCCAGTGAAGTGCTTCATACATTATGGGAGATTTCTTACTTAATAAGAATCTCTATTGAGAAAGCAAAACTTTCATTTAGCTGACTCAAGCCATACTAATAACCAGGACAAGGCCTCCACAAAAAGATTTTTGTCTTTCCTAAGTTCTTTTTCTTCCATTTTCCCTGATTCTTCCCCTCCAAAAATGTTAGAATCTCCATAGTCTTTTCACTTTCTCTTTTAATGAATGTTATTAGACAAGATCAAACAAATCTTGATTTATATTAAGTTATAAATGACTTATAAAACTTAAAGAGGTCCGCATTCCAGGGGTATTTGTATTTGTATCCAAACAAATTTTAAAGACAGCTTAATGTGTTCAAAGCATTGCCCTAGATATTGATATTTAAGGAACTGAGTGTAATCAGAAAACCAGGATTAAAGTCCTACTTCTGTTAGCTATGGCATCTTTGAGCAAGCACATTAAGTTCCCTGGGCATCAGTTTCCTAATTCTTTTCCTAATGCTTTTCTAAAATATTCTGGTAGAGGTTTAGCAATCCTATCCATTAATGATGGAGAAGGTGAGCATCATCCTAATTTTCAAAAAAGGGGAAGCCCATAGAGTCTGAAAAGTATAAGACAATAAACTTTAATTATTTATGCCTGGGAGAATTCTAGGGTGGTTTATTTAAAGGAGAGCTTTATCAGCATGTAAAAAAAAAGCTTTATCAGCATTGGTCTTCCAAAAATTACCATATGGTTTCAAGAACAAGTAAAGATAGCCAACCATAATTTTGTTTTTGAAATGGTTATATACCTAATGAATCATGGGAATGCAGTAGATTTCATTTAAGTGAAACATTTAGCAAAGTCTCTAAAACTACTCTTGTGGACACACTAGATAGATGAGACTTAGAATAATAAGTAGGTTTGAAATTATATGAATGGTTGGGCCCAAGGAGAAGACATTAAGTGTTTAATGTCAAGTTGGCTTCAAGTGAAGTTCCTTAAAGATTTACTTTTGTCTCTGTGATAATGTTTAACATTTTAATAAATGAAACAATAGGGAACATAGGAAGTAACTAAGTGGGGGTGGGGTAACCTGGCCAGACCCATGCTTTATGAATTTTGCTTTTGAAGCTATCTGAAAGAGATTGGAGAGGAAACAATTATAGTGATTTTTCTAAAGAATGGGTCTTCCCATATCATCCTCTATTCTACCCTCTACTCAATAAAATATAAATTCCAGTTGTTTTCTCTGTTTGACTTTTAATGGTGGGCTTTTTAAATATAATAAAAATTATAGTACTGCCAAAGTTAATTTGTAGCTTTAATGCCATTCCAAATAAATTATCAAAGGAATATTTTAAGAATTCAATAATATAATAACATAATTCATTTGAAGAATAAAATATGGAAAATAATTTTTAAAGGTAGTAATTAAGGAAAATACTTTCTGACCTCAAACAATCTAATAAAGTAGCAATCATTGAAACCATTTGATAATGGTTAAAAAAAGGTAGAGATGATCAATGGAATATGTTAGATAATAGATAATGAGAATATATGGAACTCAATTACTCAGAAACATAGGATAATTGTAAAGGAATCTTGAAAAAATTAGGCCTAATGCAACACCTTATTCCTTATTCCTCAATAAATTCAAAATAGATATACTATCTTATTATTAAAGATTATTAAAGAACCTTTAAAATTAGAACAGTAGATTACATACTTTTCACAACTATGGTTAGAAGATATATTCTTAACATTAAATTTTTTATTTTTTTAATTTTAATAACAAATTTACTCATAAGTTTTCTGAAGTTATATGATCTAAATTGTCTCCCTCCCTTCTTCCCACTAGGAGATATATTCTTAACTAAAGATGAGATAGAAAAATTACAAAAGATGAAGAGATAACTGGTTACTTGAAACTATAAAACCTCCACACAAAATTCATACATCTAGTATAAGAAGGAAATAGTAGAATTGGAAAATTGCATTGAATTTCTCAAATAAGACTTTGGAATTCAAAATATATTTTTAGTTTTCTAATTATCTTTAATATTAAAAACTGAATTTAATACATTTCATAATATAATATATACACATAATCATAAAACATACATCAGTAGTTAAGTAAAAAAATATAAACAGTTCTCAGGATTACAAACTTCTAATAAGCATATGACAGAATGCTTCAATCTACTACTAATAAAAAATGTAAATCCAAAGAACTCTGAAGTTCTACTTCACATCTAGTAAAATGACAGTGATGAGAGAAGATTAGAAGAGCAGAAAAGTTGTGGAAAACTAGGGTTTGTAGTCCATTGTTGATAAATCTGTGAATCAGTGGAAACATTTTGGAAAGAAATTTAGAATTAAACAAAAAAGTATTAAAATCCATGCCTTTTGACCCAGAGAATTCAATACTAAGCTTATTATCAATGGGGACATTGAAACAAAAATCTATATTCATATATATCCATATCCATATATATGTATATGGATACTTGTAATAGCACTTTTGGAGAAGCAAGAACAAACATTATGCCCATGAATTGTGGAATGGCTAAACAAAACTGTTAGTAATAGAATATCACTGTGCTGAATGAAAATATAGATGGGATTAATACATAAAATTATGGAAAGGCTTAAATGAACTAAAGTGATGCAGACTGAAGAAAGCAGAGACAAGGAATCAATATACACAACATATATGGAAAGTACAACACACACACACAAATAAAAATGTACTTTGCAGAAAAAAATAACAAAGATGGTACAAAAGAAGAGGTATGACAAGACACTTGTTTGCCCTCATCTTGCAGAGATGGGTGATCTGTTGGTGTGGAATTTTTAGACTGTTGGACCTTTCATTTTTAGAATTTTAGACCTCACATATTTTCCAATGGTATTGATTGAGTTTTTTGGGGATTTTCTCTACCCTTTTTTCATCAAAAGTATCATTTTGCTATATGAATGGTTCTGAGAGGGGGAATGATACTGGGAGTTATTTAGTTCATGTAAAAACAAAATGTCAATATCAATTTATTTTAAAATTAAATTAATATTGGCTTAAGCAAAAATAACAATTTTGCTGGATAGGTGACTCTTGGTTGTAAACCCAAATCTTTTGTCTTCCTGAATATCATATTTCATGACATTCGATCTTTTAATGTAGAAGCTGCTAGGTCCTGTGTGATCTCTGATTGTAGTTCCATGCTTTCTTTCTGGCTGTTTAAAGAATTTTCTCCTTAGCTTGGTGGCTCTTAAATTTAGCTATTATATTCCTGAAAGTTGTCATATGAGGATTTCTTTCTGGAGGTGATCTGTGAATTCTTTCAATTTCAATTTTATTTTCTTGTTTGAGGATCTCTGGGCAGTTATCTTTGATAATTTGTTGTAATATGTTGTCCAAAGTTTTTTCTTTATTATGGCTTTCAGGTAGTCCAATAATTCTCAGATTGTCTCTCCTAGATCTATTTTCTAGGTCAGATTTTTTTTATCAATAAGCTATTTCATGTTTTCCTCTGTTTTTTTTAATTCCTTTGATTATGCTTTATTGTTTCTTGATTTCTCATGAAATCATTAGTTTCTAGATGGTCAATTCATATTTTTAAGGCCTGATTTTCCTCTGTCGGTTTTGGTTTTCCTTTTTCAATTGACCAGTTTCTTCTAACATCACTTTCATTTCTTCTTGCATCACTTTCTTTTCTTCTTGGATCACTTTGATTTCTCTTCCCCACTTTTCCTCTGCCTCTCTTAATTGGTTTTTGAAGTCTTTTTTGAGAGCTTCAAGAATTTGTGTCAAATACATATTTTTTTCTTTTGGACTTTGTATGTGTTTCCTTTGCATTCACTGACCTTTCTGTGTCTATACCTTGTTGTGTGTCTCCATAAAAATTCATTAGTTAGGTGCTTTTTTTGTGTTTGATCATTTTTCCTGTCTAATTATAGGTAGGCTCTGTTTTCTGGGGAGTTGGGGTACCTTTTTAAACTTCAGTCCTTGTTTGATGTTATTCTCAGCTTATGTTCTGGGTCTGAGGGTTGAGAGCTCAGAAGCCCCCTCCCCCTGCTGATTCTGATGACTCTTGAGATGCTTCTGGCTTAAGGACTTGCCTCAGATTTGGGCACAAGCTTTTTATTTCACTTTGATTTTGATCAGGTCAGGAGCTGATCAAATTCTACCTGCAGGCTTAGGCTCAAGGTTTTGGTCTTGCTATGTACTTGATCCAATCAGGCACACCATTGATTGCCCTGCCTTGGAGCTCTGCCATGAGCTTTAGGCAGAAAGATCAATACTTAGTACTTAGTACTATCAGCCACTCCAAACTGTGTACTATGTCCTTATCCCAAGCCCAGACTGGAAATCCTGGCTTTGCTCTGGGCCCACACAGATCAGCCCACTTTAGGCCAGAATGCCCTGGGCTGGGACTCTGGACATCTCCACAGGTTTGAAATTTCAAGGGATGTGGGTTGGCAAGATTTCAGGATATGAATGTTGGCTTAGGCTCAGGTTCCAAACCTGGGCAGCAGATGTGGGGTTGGGGCGGGGGTATAACTTGCTCTTGGCTTGCTCTTCCCTCCTTGATACAACCTTTTGCTAGCTCTGCTTTCCTCTCATCCCAGCTCCCCAGATGATCTCTACCTTTTGGGTTTTTCTTTTCTTGAAAGTTGTTTCACTCTGTCTCCTTGTTGGTTCTTTGATTCCTCATCTTTTATATTTAAATGCTTTCTTGTACTCATTTCTACATGAACAAGTATGATATATTCCCAAGCTTGAAAAAAGCAAAAAAAAAAAAAGTTGAATCTCTATAAAATTAATTACTCAGAAATTGAAGGTACTTTCTAACTTATTATTTGACTAGGGAATTAAAGAGATTATAAAGAAAAAAAGAATGTAGCAAATTTAAACTAGACTTTAGTTGTATTTATGAATCTGGAAGATTCATATTTTTATTCTTTTTTCTATGGGTGAGTATAAATATATATACATATAAAATTTATGTATATACATATATAAAACTTATGTATATTTGCAAATGCATATGGAAAGAGAGTGAGAAAGAAGCTCTTCACAAACATGAATTGGGAACACATGAACAAAAGGTTATCATAGTATATGTAACCTCACTTCCATACTTTTGTTTAACCTACATTCTGTGCTGGAAATCTGCATTTCCTCTACCCTCTTCTGTCACCACATGTTAACAATATACCCATCCTTCATACCTCAACTTAATTGCTACATTCTACAAAATGTCTTTTTTGACATCACCTTCTGAATTTTTTTCTTAATTTTGTGTTCCTCTTATATGATTAGTACATAATATTATACATTATCTGCTGGCATGTCTTATAAGTTCTACTGGACTACAAGTTTCTGGAGGGCAAGGACCTTGTCTTATTTATCTTTGCATCTCCTTCAGAATCTTGCATAGTGTTTTTATTTTATTTTATTTTTTAAATTTTTTTAGTGTTTTTAAATATATAGTAGCTGCTTGGTAAGAACAAATCAATTGTTGCCATTTCCTTTCAAATTTATAAAGATGTTGTAGCGATACACTCAAATATTAATATTATACATTTAAAAACAAAAATCTAATAATGTTCACATAATGTTTTCATTTAAGTTTTATAACTTACTTCACTGGAGAGTTACTATATTGTCAGAAGAGTGACATACATTTCCTTTGTTACTATTTGAGTTGATGACAATTATTTCCACTCACAGTTAACAAGGCATCAACACTTTGGGATCTATTTTGACAGCTCTATCTTCACCATATATAAGGTTAGGAACTTTTACAAGGAAAGAAAAGGGGAGACAGGTGAGAAGCAGTAAGCACTTATATGTTACAGAAAAATTCTCTAATTTCTTCAATTCTTAGAAACACTCTAAATCTACCAAATCCATATAATTGAAGCATCATACATTCTGGTGTTTTTTTTTTAATTTAAAGCTTATGAAATCAATTTAGCAATGCAAGCTAATGAGACTTTTTTCTTTGTGTCTTAGGAATCCTCCTATAACCAAGAGACTGGAAATATTGCTGGATGTATGACTCACTATATAATGCAAATATCCAGTTAAACATTTTCTTTTAACCCTTAATTTGTGTCTTAGAATCAATATTGTGTATTGGTTCCAAGGCACAAGAATGGTAGAGACTAGTCAATGAGGATTAAGTGCAGCTTGGAAATATCTGAAACCAGATTTTAATCAGGATATCCCATTTTAGGCTTGATTCTTAATATACTGAGCCACCTCACTTGTCCCAAAACTTGCAATCTTTTAAGTATGTAGTTGATCATGCTGAGGAACATTGACTTTCCTGATACAAAGAAAAGTTAACTTTTTCACTAAGCCTTACAATCTTTTCTTTGTCTTACATTAAAAAAAGCAAATTCCACAGAACATCCCCTTCCATGGCAAACAGTTCCTTTTGCTTTGCCAGACGCCAACCTTTTAGACAGAAGAAAATAGCAAATATTCCATTCAGATGAACGTACTGATGATGAGAGCAACCAAGCACTGGATTTTAGCAGATTAAATTGTACTTGTGCAGATTAATTTGTAATACTGCTTGCTGTTAGTCCTACATCTGAAGAATTCCTCAATTTCATCTCTTAGAATCTCTGGCTTCTTTTGAATCTCAGCTCATTGCTGTTTACACGAGATCTGCCTAATTCCTATAGTTGTCTGTGTTCATTCTATTTTTCTCAAAATATCAAGAATATAGTTATCTGTTCACATATCTTATTCTCCCCTTCTCTTGAATTAAAGCTTCTACTTCTTCTCATGCTTATTCTTCAATCTTTTGCAATTTTGCTTCTCTTCTTTGGCTCAATAGAAACTGCTCTCTCCAAAGTTATTGATGATCTGTTGATCTCTTAATTTTCAAACTTTTTTATTTTTCTGAGAAACTGAGGTTGGAATTCATTTTCAGACACTTAACAGTTAGATTACCCTGACCAACAACATATGCTTCAATTTCTTTATTGGTAAAAAGCAGCTAATAACACTATTTACCAACCAGGGTTATTGTGAGGATAAAATGAGGATAATACTTACAAAATATTTAGAAAATGTTAAAACATATTTAAATGCTTAGTTATTATGATTATTATTTATTTTTGCCATTTATTTATATACATTGCAATAGAAAATGTAACAAAACAATAATAAAATATATATAATTTATTAATAAATATGAAATAAATTATAATAAACATGCTCATCTATGAAAAAGCAAATTCTCACATTAGTTATGTTCATAAAGCAGTTTCATTCTTTTTTCCTCTCTCTTCCACCCTCCTCAAGAAGGTAATTAATGTAAGTTATATGTACATTGCCATTTGACACATATTTCTCTGTTCATCATGTGTGAAATAATACATGTATTGCTTACCCTAGAGAAAAATTCATGGAGGAAATTAAGTGAACAATAGTATGTTCCATTCTGCATTTGGATTCTGTTTTTTCTTTGGCAGTGGTTATCCTTTTTTATCATCAGTTGCTTGGAGTTGTCCTGGATCCTTGCCTTGTTGATAATAATTGTCACACACAATTGATCATTATATATTATTGTTGTCACTCTGTACAAGATTCTCCTGATTCTGCTCACTTCACTCTGCATCACTTCACATGTCTTTCCAGGGTATTTTTGTAATCATTTTGTTTCTCATTTCTAATGACAAAATAGTATTCCATTGCAATCAGATACCACAAGTTGTTTAGTTACACCACCACCCCACTGATGGACATCCATTCATTTACAAGTTCTTTGTCATTGCAAAAAGAGATGATCAAAATATTTAGAACATATTGGCTTTTTTCCCCTTTTTCCTTGATCACCTTAGGGAATAAATTTAACACATAATGGGTCAAAAGGTATACAGGGTTTTATAACTCCTTGAGTATAATTTCAGATTGCTCTCTAAAATTGTTGAATCAGTACACAGTTCTATCAGTCATGTATTAGTGTCACTGTTTTTCCACATCCCCTCCAACATTTATCATTTTGCCCTGTTATCATTTAAGGCAGCTGATCAATATGAGATGGCATCTCAGAGTTTTTTTGAGATGTCATCTTGCAACTTGCATCTCTCTAATCAATAATGATTTAGAGCATTTTTCATATAGTTATGAATAGCTTTGATTTCTTCATCCCAAAACTATCTATTTATTTCATTTGACCACTAATCATTTGGGAAATAGTTCATATTCTTATATATTTGACAAAGTTCTCTGTATTTTAGAAATGAGACTTCTATCCAAGAAACTTTATAAAATTACTCCTCTCCCCAACTTATTGATTTCCTTCTAATCTTGGCTATGTTAATTTTATTTGTACAAAACTTTTAATTTAATGTATTAAAATTTATCCATTTTATATTTCACAATGCTTTCTACCTCTTATTTATTCAAATTCTTCTCCTATCCTTTAATATGATAAGCAATAAATATCCTATCCATCTAGTTTTTTTATAATATCTCCCTTTATTCCTAGGACATATACTCATTTTGATTTTAAAATGGTAAATGGTACAAAATATTGGTCTATATCTATTTTTAACTAAAGTGCTTTTTAATTTTTATAATAATTGTTACCAAATAATGAATTCCTGGTCCAAAACTTAGAACTTTACTTTTGTAAAATACAAGGTTATATTCTTTTATGACTATTTCTTATACTTCTATTCTGTTCCACCTATTTTCACTTTCTTATTTGGTACTACATAATTTTGTTAATACCTGCTTTATAATCTGGTATTGCTAGAATTCTTTCCTTAACATTTTTTTCAATGTATACTTTGGTATTCTTGACTTTTTCCAAATGAATTTTTAAATCATTTTTTCAAGGTTGATAAAATAATTTTGAGGTAATTAATTTGGGATGGCATTGAATAAGTACATTAGTTTATATAGGATTGTTGTTTAAAATTTTGATTTTGTCCACTCCTGAACAATTAATATATCTCCAATTATTTAAATCTGACTTTAGTTGTATAAAATGTTTTATAATTAAGTTTCATATAGTTTCTGTATTTGTTTTGGAAAATTAACTCCTAATTATTTTATTCTATCTATGGTTTACTTAAATGTGTTATCTTTTTCTCTCTC
Source organism: Gracilinanus agilis (assembly GCF_016433145.1). Taxonomy (NCBI): domain Eukaryota; kingdom Metazoa; phylum Chordata; class Mammalia; order Didelphimorphia; family Didelphidae; genus Gracilinanus; species Gracilinanus agilis. The sequence continues at coordinate 89,051,727 of NC_058133.1, read as the reverse complement.
TTCTTGCAGGATATTGTTAATGATTCTAGAAATGACAATTTACATGGTTTTATTTTGTATCATGTTACTTTGCTAAAGTTTTTGATAATTTCAATTAATTTTAGTTGAATCTCTAGGATTTTCTAAATACATGAAATCTGCAATGAGTGATTGTTCTATTACCTCTTTGTGGATTCTGATACCTTTATTTCTTTTCCTTCTCTTAATTGTTGTTACTAGCATTCCTAATGAAGGATGTCCTAGAGTGAAAAGGTGATTGGTAGGGTTAGAGATCATTGAAGAGTTTCTGAAGAAGGTGTTATTTGTGTTTAGTAGGATTTCAAGTGTGATTAGGAGTGCAATATTATTGCACTTTTATAGAATATCACAAGAAGAGAAATAAATCAGGGAAAACATAATGTGAAAGTGTAATGGCAGACAGTACAGTTCAACTGTAATACATGGGCAGAGTTCAGAGAATTCTGAGATTAGCATAGAAGTAGGGTCATGATTATTTGCAGGGAGTTTTGGATGTCAGACCAAAGTGTTTGAACTTTACTCTATAGTTACTAGTGAACAGTGAAGCAGTAGAACTAAATGAAATTGCCAGGTGAAATCATGTAGGGAGAGAAGAGTACTTCAAGGAAGAAAACTTTAGAAGGTCAGGATAAAGATGAATATCCAGCAAAGGAGACATAAAAATTAGTTATAGAGGTGGAAGAACAAGAGGAATGTAATGTCTTTGAAGGGAAGAGCTTATCTAGATAAAGGGAGTTTTCAATAGTGTCTGACATTATATGAATGGAAGTCAATAATAGCATAGTAAAGTTTGAAGAAGAATCATTCTTAGGGGGAAATATATCTTATGTTGAATTTAAAGTAGCAATAGGATAACCAGTTGGGTATGTCCTTTAGGTAGCTGGGAAATGTTCAGAGGAGTGCAAACACGGTGGGGAAAGCCCTTGAGTTTGTGCTATGTGAGGATGGGTTGAATAAAGTGGGAATGTTTTACTTTAAAAAGAAAAGAATTTGGAGGTGGGAACAAGGATGATACTACACTTTTAACTATCTAAAGAAGTCATGGGAGATATGAGAGAAGGATTAGATATTTGAGGAATAATGTGTGAAAGTTGCAAAGAATCACATTTAGGCTTGGTATAAGGCAAAAAAAAATGCCAAAATTATTTTAGTGATGAGTATTATCCAATAGCAGAATGGGATGCCTTAGAAAATATGTATTACCTGGATATCTTCAAGTAAAACATAGATGATCACTTGTAAGATTTCAGGTATGTGGCTTGACGATTTTTCTATGCATAATATGTATAAGTTGGAGACTGAAGTACTTTACAACTCTGAAATTATTTTATCTGTGAATGATACCAAGGAAAAAACTATAGTCAAAGAAGAGAAGCATTGGAGGCATCCATATTTAGGTTTTGGGGCTGAGGAATCAGTGAAGAATAGAAAAAAATAGCAGTCATGCTCTTCCATTTCATGTTAATCAATTATAATCATACTTTTTCTTAGAGATCCATTTCAAATATTGTATCTTCCTAAATGCCTCTTGCCAAAAATTCTAATTCTGTAATTTCAGTTACATTATTCACAAAGTAAAATCTGTTACATATGATTAGATATTTAGATATTTATCTTACTTCTCCCAATAAATTATAAATCCTTTGAGATAATGGATATGTTGGACACCTTTGTATCATGCACAGAATATAATAGATTTTTCAAGAACCCTTACCATCTCTCTTATAATCAATACTAAGTATCAATTCCAAGGCAGAAGAGTGGTAAGGATGAGGCAAATTGGGATTAAATGACTTGGCCAGGTTCACATAGCTAAATGTTTAACAAGTAATTGGCAAATAATTGTTTCTAAAATTATTTCTTTGAGTAAATTATTTATTTAAATGTCAATTCACTCTTGTCCTTCTAAAACAGGTTCTAGAAATAATCAAGAAATATTTGTAAAATCGGGATGACATTTTTTAAAGTTAAGGGCAGAAGTTGCTTGCTATTGTAAGTGCCAGTGAAATAGTTAAAGTAATTATTTTAAAATGGATAAATCTAAAAATATCAGGTGACGCTTATCTGTCTCAAGGAATCCTTAATGGATATTATAAATTCTTATAGTTATCCTGAATAAATGCACTGTGAATTACTTGGCTGAAAGCAGGCAACATAAAGAGATTGCATTTCAAATGTCATATATGTCTCTAACTTTTCACTATTTAAAGTTGCTCCTTCAATCAAGGATGTTTCCAGATCACTTGGTTTACATCTTTTGTGCCATAACTAATCCCCATACATTCATTCCACAGCACCTCATTCTTTCCAGTTTATACAGTTGGAAGAAAATTAAGATTGGATTTTATGCTGCCATTTTGTGTTTAAAACAGATTTGAGAACTCTGCAGAAACCATCATTACTATGTTCTTTTTCTCATTTCATGTCCTCCAGCCTTTAAAGTTTTGCATCCCAATTTTGACACAAGGGTGTAAACCTGTCCATAGTAAACACTTCCCTTGCAGTGAGTTCATGAACTAACCATTTAGAAGAAAGTCTTTCTTTTCTAGAACACAGACAAGTTGTCTGCAAGAAATGTTCCATGAGCCTGTTTCTACAATACTATTTTATCGTCTTTTCTGAAATGCCAAGCTTATACACATTTTTTATTACATTGCTAAACCATATATCCCAGTTCAGTCAGAGGTTTAAACATTACGTATTCCAGATTGTGGTGCCCTCTGTGTTTCAAACAGCATTATGTTCTGGTACAGCTGTCACAACAAAAGCATTATACAGCACTGCACAGACATAAACCACGAACTAAAACCCTGAAAAACGCACAAGAATCAAGGACAGGAAAGTGGAAATTAGCATTGGAAACCTTGTGTGGCATCAAGGGGTGTCATGTGAAGCCACCGGGGGGGTCTCTGAATAGATAAATCTAAAATAGAGCCTATTCTGTGACACATGCTATGAAACAGAAAATGCTAAATAGGAAAAAAAAACAGAAACTTATAAGAACTGCCCCCAACCCACATCACATTATTTTTATTTTGCAGCATTGCATCCTCCAATTTAAAATCATAATTCTGTTGGGAATGTGTGCCCAGATAGCACACGGAATCCTAAGTGCCAATCATCAATGGGCAGTTCCTTCAGATATCTGTGATATCTTCTCATACAAGGTGGAAATATGCCTGTCGATACCCTATTGAGGAAAGGTGATTCAGTCATGATTAGTTAAAAACCTGATTCTTTTCCTTGGGTTTGGTTTCTAAAAAAGGAAGGACAGAGCTAGGCAGAGAGAATCACAGCCAAGGACAAAGATAAGCCATTTGAAAAACAGGTGGTACTCTTCTAGAAGGGAGCATGTGTAGTAACAAATTAAATTAATTTATGTAACAAATTAAACAAACTTGTAATAAAGTAACAAATTAAAACAAACTTCTAATAAATGGCTATTGTGTTTACAACACAGATTCTGTGCATAGAGAGGCAGAAAGAAGATGGCTCCTGTCATTAAAAGGCTTGTTTTACCATTATAAATGATAATAAAAATGAGAGGCAGCTGGCGGTACCATGGACAGAGCCCTGGGACAGGATTCAGAAAGGTGTGAGTTCAATGATGGCCTCAGACACCTACTAGCTGTTTGACCTGGACCAAATTGCTTAATCTCTGTTTTGCCATAGTTTTCTCAACTATTAAATGGAGATAATAATAGCACCTACTTCACAGGGTCATAAGCATAAAATACTTATACAAAGTGCTTAGCACAATGTCTGACATGTAGTAGAAATGTTACATAAATGCTTATTCCCTTCCCTTCTGATAATAAATAAAATAATGATGAGGATGATTTTTAAGGCTTATAAAGTGCTTTACATATGTAATCTCATTTGATCTTTATAAGATGACGGCAGTTATCATTCTCATTAACATAGTAAGTGCCTCAGGAAGGATTCAAACCAAGACATCTCTTATTCTAAGTCTGGCATGCTATCTACTACACAGGGGGAAATATTTCATGGTTAATAATTATAACAAGGAAAAATAAAGAGAGAGAATACTAACAATTAAAACAATTATAGAATAGGATGTAATAGCTCTGAGACTTGAAGGGAGGCAATATTCTGAGAGGAAGATATATAGAGGGAGTCTAGGCATGTTCTAGGCAGGAAACATGGTGAGTCTCCTGGACCAACAGAGAAATTCCTAGAATTACTAGCCTTCACTTTCTGGAGAAAAGATGAGAAGTTCCTAGATAAACATCAATTCTTAGACTATTCCAAGGATTTCCTGGGTCAAGTTTTCTTCCTTGTGGAAAAGAGAAAAAAATGTAGTAAGTATAGTCCCCGGCCTGCATGACAGATGGCACAGTGGATAGAGCACTGGACCTAGAGTCAGAAAGATCTGAGATTCTTGCTAGCCATGTGATTCTGGGAAAGTCATTTAGCTCTGCTGCAGTTTTCTCATGCATAAAATGAATTCTAGGAGGAATGACAAGAGACATTATTGCTATAAATGAAAAGAAGAAGAAGAAGAAGAAAGTTGGAACTGAAGGAATGGATGACTCACAAGCACTCCTTAGAGGTACAAAGAAAAAAAAGTGGAGGTTTTTTTAGGGGGGTTGCATTTTGAAAAGTTACAAGAAATCTTATTTCATGGAACATCTGGTCATCATGATTGTGGTCTAAACAAACATCATGAAATTAATTTTAGCTTACACATTTAATTGCTACAATAAGGAGATTAAAGCAGCCCAGAAAGAATCTTATCAACAAACACTTGATTTAATCACCAAATGGAGAGCTGGGATGGTGGGACAGAATATGAACTAATCTTTAAAATCTTATGAAAAAGGATGATGAGTGATTATGAGCAATATCATCTCATAAAGCGTTGGAAGGTAAATCCAATTTAAAAGAAGTTTGGAAAGATAGCCTACTAAGCAAAATCTTTTCATAGACATTCAAAGATGAATACAGAGAGGGTTGTAAAGGAAAATATGGAAAAGAACTGCAAAAATTATTACAACTCTTTTTACCATCAAAGATAGTATAATTGTCATACTTATTCCTTAATATCATAATACTTATGTATTATGTACCTGGCACTGAGTTAGGCATTGGGGAAGACAACATGTATGAAGCAAATTTTATATAGTAAATATGAAATAATTAAAAGAGGAAAGGCACTAGAATCACAAGGGATTAGGGAAGACTTCAAGTAAAAGATGAGATTATAGGTAGAATTTAAAGAAAGCCAGAGAGATCAGTACAAAGAGCAAGGAAGGAGAGATCATTCCAGTCATTGGAAGAGTCAGGAAAAATGTTGAGAGCTGAGAGATAGAATGCTTTGTCCATGGAACATTCAGAAGGCCACTGTCATTGTATTGGGAATATGGGAGGAGGCAAGCTTATGAAAGGCTCTGATTGACAAAAAAATAGCATTTTGTATTTGATCTTGCAAATAATAGAGTCCCTGGAGTTTATTGAATAGCAGGGTGACAAGACAAGGCTTTAGGGAAATAACTTTAGTGATGGAATAGTGAATGGATAGGAGTAGATAGAAACATAAGGCAGGCAACACACTCGCAGGCTATTGCAGTAGCTGAGGCTTGGGGTTATAAATCTTATACCAGAGGGGTAGCAGTGTCAAAGAAGAGAAGGGGGAAGAGATGTTGGAAAGGTGAAATCAACACACAGGTCTTGCAAACTAATTGGAAAAGGAGAGTAAGAGATAGCGAGGAGTTCAGGATGATTTCTATGTTGTGAAACTAAAGGATTGGGAGGATGGTGACCGTATCATTATTATTTCATAATTCCCCAAAAGTCGTGGAGACTAGTCTCATAGTATTTATTTCTTTATTTTTGATTATGGAGGGAAATTCTACTCAGTAAATAAAACCAAACATCCCCTTTTAGCCTCTGAAATGATAGGATATCTCCTATCCAAATATATATATATATATATATATATATATATATATATATATATATTTGTGTATGTGTGTGTGTGTGTAAATCATTCAAGTTTTTACTAGTGTTATATAGCAGAGACATGGAATATTCCCATTCATGAAGAAGTAGTTGGGCATCACAGAAAAAGAAATGGAAAGCTTCTTTGTGAATGTGAGCAGTCTGCGAAATATGACTAAAAACTCCAGAGAAGAATAAGAACCAAGTATTTTATCTTTTTTTTAATGTATAATAGAAAGAAAAATAAAAGAATAGGATGGTCACATGTGGGAACAAGAGAAGAAAGGTAGATGGCTTGTATGCTCCTCTGTTACCCTTATGATATTGGGAGAAAGAGAGGAAAGCACCAAGCATATTCTGTGGATACTTATAGAGAACTTTGGGGGAACTGGGATTCAAGTGACACAAAATTGACCGGCAAGAATGAGTTGCCATCTGTATCATTGTTAGAAATCCATGAATAGATGAGATCATTTATTTATTAGAGTATCCAAATATCAAATCTGAATTACTCTAATAATCGATTCTCTTATATTGGTTATTGTGTGAAACTGAAGGACAAAAATTGAGGGAAAAAGCAATATTTTCGTGGATTTGAATGGAAACTTTTTTCACTGAAGCACACCATATTTTGTAGCAGAGATTCCTGAGACAGTAAGAAGTTAAGTGAATTGTCCAAGGACATGCTGCCAGTGTGCATATAGGAAAAATTTAAATCCAGATCTTTCTGTCTCTAAAGATTATTGATTTAATACTTTATATTGCTTCTCTAGTTTATATACATGGCAGGTCTGTTTCTATTTTAAATAATAGGAGCATAATCTTTATTTAACTTCAAGATAATAAAGATTTCAAATATCAAGATTGTGGGAAGTTCATTAGCACAAACTGAAAACCACCATTAAAGTAGTTGGTCTTATAATAATGATAAAGTGAAGAGGAAAAAACCTTTAAAAATAGGAAATCTTCATAATCTCATTAATTCTTATAATATTTATTACAGAAAAGTTTTGACTGTTATTTAACTGAACAACTTCAATATTCAATCAGCAAAAAATATCTAAACAAAATGTTACTTATCACTAAACATAATTATACATTGTTGTAAGCAGTATGCATATATATCATAAATGCATAAAATTACACACATATAAATACACAAATATGTAAAATCCTTACCTTTTTTCTTAAGGCAGAAGAGGGATAAGCAGTAGGCAATTGAGGTTAATGACTTGCACAGGGTTACGCAGCTAGAAAGTCTCTAAGGTTAGATTTAAACTCAGGTACCTCCATTATCCAGACCTGACTCTCTATCCACTGAACCACCAAGCTGAAGAGACACCAAAAATACTTCATATAATTAAAGCAATCAAAGGAAACAATGGAATTGAACTGATTACACTCCTTGCATGGTAAAGTAATAACTATAATACTCAAGGTACAAACAGTACAGGAGATATTTTAGATATTTTAAGGTATTAAATGAAACAAAAGGAATAAAACTGAATACATTTCTAGTAAGAAGGTCATAATGAAGATGCTCAAGGTATCTATGATACCTGAAGATGCTAAACTACTTAGGATGCTTAAGGTGCTAATGATATTTAAGGACTTTATCACTATAATGTTAATGAATATGGGCATATATTAGATAGAGAACTGGGAATAAGTTGATTAAAATATATTTTTTTTAAAAAATCAAGGGATAAGAAAGAGTAATACACTGTAAAAAAGATAAAAGGCAAGACAGATACATAGATTCACAGGAAAATTAAGCAAAACAAAAAGAGTACTAATTCTCAAGAGGTTCACAGTTTTTTGTTGTAAACAACATATAAACAATCATATGTGGACAATATATAAAGGATTAATTGGATGTAATCTAAGAGGAAAGACACCAAGATTAAGGATTGGTAAATGATAAAACTATTCTAGAAAGCAAACTGAAACCATGCCCAAAGGGACATAAAACTGCACCTACCCTTTTAACTAGCTATATCACTACTATGTCCATATACATAAAAGATTAAAATTAAGGCTAAAGAACCTATCTGTAGAAAAAATATTTATAACAGCTCTTTTTGTGGTGACAAACTAAAGAGATGTCTATAATTTGGGAAATTGCTGAACAAGTTGTGGTATATACTTGTAATAGAATACTGTTATGCTATTATAAATGAGAAATAAGATGATCCAAAGTAAGAAATAAAATCATTCCAAAAAAACTGGAAATTCGTATAAGAAGCTATGTAAAGAGAAAAGAGCAGAACCCAAGAATATTTTACACAGTAAAAATAATAGTGTATAATAATCAACTATAAATGACTTAACTATTATCAACAAAGCAAGAATCTAAGGACAACTCCAAGTGATTAATGATGAAAAAGGCTATCCACCTCCATTTAAAGAACTGACAGAGTCTGAATGCATATTGAAATATGCTATACTTTATTTACTCTATTATTTTTTTCTCTAGTGTAAGCAATGTGTCTTTTTTATTGAGAATATTTTTCCATGGTTACATGATTCATGATTTCATCCTCCTTCTTTCCTCCCCATTTCTGGAGCTGACAAGTAATTCCATTGGGTTATACATGGATCATTGTTCAAAACCTATTTCCATGTTATTCATACTTGAAGTAGAGTGATCTTTTAATATCAAAACCCTGATCATATCCCTATTGAATCACAAGATAAATCATATGTTTTTCTTCTGCGTTTCTGTTCCCACAGTTCTTTCTCTGGATGTGGAAAGCATCTTTCTCATAAGTTTCTCTGAATTGTTCTGGTTCATTGCTTTGCTGCTACTAGAAAATTCTACTATATTTGATTGTGCCATAATGTATCAGTCTCTGTGTACAACGTTCTGATTCTGTTCCTTTCATTCTGCATCAATTCCTGGAGGTCTTTCTAGTTCATATGGAACTATTCCAGTTTCAGCAGAAAAATATTCCATCACCATCAGATACCACAATTTGTTCAGCCATTCCCCAATCGATGGACACCCCCCTCCCTCATTTTCCAATTTTTTGTGACCACAAAGAGTGCAGATATAAATATTTTTGTACAAGTCCTTTTCCTTATTACCTCTTTGGGATACAAACCCAGCAGTGGTATGACTGGGTCAAAGGGTAGGCAGTCTTTTAAAGCCTTTTAAGAATAGTTCCAAATTGCCCTCCAGAATGACTAAACCAATTACAACTCCACCAGCAATGTAATAGTATCCAAATTTTGCCACATCCCCTCCAACGTTTGTCATTTTCCTTTGCTGCCATAAGCAATGGGTCTTTTTTCACAACATTACATATATGAAAATATTTGTAATATATATGTATATAAACTTAAATCATATTATCTGCTTTCTTAGGGAGCAGGGGGCAGGGAGAGGTGGACAGGAGGGAAAGAACGTGGATTGCAAAATGTCTGTAACAAATATTAAAAATTGTATCAACATTTAATCTGAAAAAATGCAAAAAAAAAGAAAATCCTATGTGAAATTACAGTGGAACAAGCAGAACCAAGAAAACATTATGTCCAGCCATAGAAATATCGTTTGAAGGATGACTTGTTTAAATCTACCTCCAGAGAAAGAACTGATAAATAGAAAGAAGCAAGGCATAATTTTATCTATAGATATATCTTTTTTGTCAAATGATGCCCTATATCACATATAATGCAATATATCATCTTGGTGAGAATATTTATTGTGGAAGGAAAAATATATTTTAATATATATTAGTTCCCATTCATATTTATCTATATGTATGCATCATTTTGGTTATCATATTTATCAGCATATTTACAGAGTATACATGATTTTGCTTTATAGTATACTATGTAAATATGCTGATAATCAGTAGTTATGAATGTACTACCCATCCATAAATATGATAATGAAAAATTTTAAATGTATAGCTTTAGGATTTTTTTTCTTTTTTAAAGAACTAGCCTCTGAGAAAGTGTCATCTAAAAATTATAATCATATATATATATGTATATATATATTCCTTAGGGCCTGAAAAATCCATGTGGCATGGTGTATAAATAGTAGGTCTTAGAAAAGGAGTTTCACCTCTAATATTCAGTATGTCATCTAGGGCAAGTTACCTATTTAGTGCATCATAAAACTCTAAGACTACAAATTGTGTGGCATGACCTACTATGCCCTAGTAGAGGAAATTTACTGAATGATAGTTCTTGTGCCAATGAACCCCCAAGTTGGCTAATATATATAATTGTTTTTATGATGCTATTTAAAAATACTGGAAAATGCAATCTCACTTTTTCTCCAGACTTTCAGGTATCATGTATCTTCATATGATTTGCTTCATTTCATACTTGTACTAAGTTAAAATGTTATGTTGCAAAAGACTTTAATACTCATATTTTTTCTTGTATAAAGATAAGCAATAGAAGACTGGAGAATGTCCAAGTGATAGAGTGACAGAGTTCTACACTACTAACTTTGGATATTCATATTTAAAAAGAACTATGTGGTCAAAATGTTATTGCTTTTGGTCAAATGTTATTGTAAGACATACAGAATAAAGTAATCAAGGATAGAAACTAAGCAAACAGCAGAAAAAAAACCTTTTAGTTTAAGCTCTTAATTGGAAGTTATATTTTACTTTATGGTACAAACTGAAATTATTTAGTGAAGTTTGTGGTAAAATCAAAGCCAAAGGTTATTTAATTTTGCAAATCTTATTGATTTGTTTAAAAGAGCAATATTTTGGGAGGATGTATTTGAATGGGTATTATAACTCAATTTTTTTAAATTTCTTTTGAAAATAATTTTATCCTATGGTGAAGAATGATATATTTTATATGCAAAGTATTGATCTGTTTGAGGATAACAGAAACCAGATTGGTATGTTTTAAAAAAGAATTGAGAATGTACCAATAATTGTAGAATCATGACTGCAAACATTTCCAAAATTATGCTTTATACTTGGGAATTCCATTATTAAAAACCTCAACAATAATAAAAAGCACTTGAATAGCATATATTTTCTACTGGAGAACTTTTGGTGTTCTAAGTAAATTTATTTTCTGATCATTTGTTTTGCAAAGAAAAGCAAAATGAGACATCTTATCTATGGGATGGAATTTCAATTGTGATAAGTACTATCACCTCCTTTTTTATTGCTGAATTTGCTACAACCAAATGTCTTATAAATGGAATGATGTAGTTTCTGCTTTTAAAAGAAACATATTTATTCATGTTTTCTAAAACCTAATTTTCTCCCTAGTGTTCAAACTATTTTACAAGACGACATTTTGCACTTTCAATAGTAAACTATTATTGAACTTACTAAATTTAATTTTAAAAAAACCTTTAAAAAGGCAACCAATTCTGAAAGAAACCACTTCCTAAGAATATGCTTGCAAATATTTCTTTTCTTTAAGATTTTGTTTGCCATAATTTCTACCTAAAATTTGGAATGTTTAAATGATAGGAAGACTGTTACAGGAAGAAGTGTGGATGTTGAATTGTCTTTTATTCCCCGCCCTGCAATTCTAAGAACCTTTTCCTCAAAATGACTGACAGCTTTCTATTGTAGGCAGCACTTTTCTATACAGAGAATTTTGCTAAAAAGGAGAAAAGGGGATTTAACAAGGAATTGAAAACACATGATCTTGGGGGTAAATTACTGGTTTAGCACAAATGCAAAAATCCATCAAAAGTGATATAATCTAAGCATGTCTGGGCATTCCTAGTTGTACTAAGATGAGAAGCCTTTGAAACTGTCCAGAATACCTCCTGTGGAGGCTTCTTTGATGCTTATAACATTGGTAGAGGTACCACCCCTTGATTGGCTACCTATGTTTTTAAAACTCACAAGACCAACACCTACCCTCTTTGCTATGATCTTTTTGCTACATCACTCAAAGAAAATCAGTGAGAAGGAAACATGCTCTTTCCCCTGCTCTATTTTCCCCCAGTACCTCAGAGAAAAGAGTCTGGGTTTTTTTTTTTTTTTTTGTGTTGTTGTTGTTGTTGTTGTCGAAGCAGTCCCCACTAGAATTGGAGTTCCATGGAACCCTGGAACCAAGACCACTGGCAGCTGGTCAGCCAAGAATGGAAACCTGGAGAATTTAGGGGACTAGTGGCTTGAATCTGAGGAGGGATTTGACCTTGGAACTGGGACTATTCTCTACAGGAACCATGCGAAGTTAAGAACCTAATTCCCTTTCCTATTCCAGAAACTAAGGTTACACGAAGGGAAGGAGAAAGTATGACCGTCATGTACTGAAGAACTAAGTTTCTATATTTGTGATTATTCCTTCTGAAGTAATTAATTTTGTGTAGAATCTAATGTGACAAGAATTGCATGCTGAGAATCAAGATGGCAGAGTAAGGGACATTGCTCAAACCCTTCAAATACACAAAAAGAGACAATAAAGTACATGAAAACAAATGAAAAAAAAGGGAGATTAGCCCAGCAAATACAGAACCAGGACTAGCAGAAGCAGACCAGACCAAAGTGTTTCCATGTGGCCTGAGGCAATGAAACAGTAGATGGAGAGTAACTTAGTACTGGAAACAAAAGGAAATCACCAGCAGGGTGAGTAGAATCAAGCTGGACAAAACAGCCTCACCACAAGAAGTCATTTGACCCACCCTCTTGAAGTACACACTGAGGTACTCAAAGAGAGCTGTGTGTGCCCCAGGCACTATAAAAGGCTGTGCTACAAGCTTGGAACTGTGGCCTCTCTATTCCAGAAAAGCATAACCTTAACAGACAGGTAAGCTAACAAGGGAGGATGGGTAATAATTAGAAAAATGAGAAAAAAGACAAAGAAAGAAACCTAACCTTAGAAAGTTACTTTAGTGATAGAGAAGATCAATCTATAAAGTCATAAGAGGACAATAATGGTAAAGAGGAAATATGTGAAGCACCAAAGAAAAGTGAGAAAGAGTGAGGCCCCAAAAGAATTTTTGGAAGCACATTAAAAAAAGTAAAAATTCAAATAACAAAAGGAATGATAGATAGAATCAACAGCTTAGAAAAATTCCCTGAAGAAAACAATTACTCCAAAACTAGAAAGGGCCAAATGGAATGGAGGCAAAAATCAGCTGAAGAAAACAACCCTCTACAGACTAAAATGAGGCATATGGAAAAAGATACACAAAAGATCAAGGAAAAATAACTCCCAACATAGAATTGACCAAATGGAAGATAGTAACTGCATAAGGCATCAGGCAATAAGCCAAAATAAAAATAATGAAAATAAAATGGGAAAAATATTCTAAATAACTCTCTAGAAAAACTATTCACCTAAAAAATAGATCCAAGAGAGCAAAAGTAAGAATTATTGGAATACCTGAAAGCTATGATAAAAAACATAGTCTGGACCCCATATTTAAGAAATTATCATGGGAAAAAATATCCTGTTATTCTCCAAGAAAAGGGTAAAATAGAAATTGAAAATTCCTACCAAGCACTGGTAGGAATGAGATTTGGAAATAAAATTGACCAGAACTTTTAGAGTAAAATTTAAAAACTCCCAGGCTAATGAAAAAGTACTGAAAGCAGCCAGAAAGAATCAATTCATATATTATGCATTCATAGTCAGGATTACACAAAACCAGGGAGCTTCCACATTAGAGGACTGGAAGGAGTGAATTAAGATATCCTGAAGGGCAAGCTATGTAAGATAAATTATAAAGAATAACATAATCTGAAATCTGAAAACTTAAGCATAATCCTCCCATAAAAAACTGATATTTAATAAAATAGATCTCTTCCAGACATTCTTGTCCCCCCCCCCTCAAGTCCCCCCAAAAAACAGCTGAAAAAAAATTTGATGAGCTGGTGAGCAAATTCAACACTCAAGAGAATCATCAAAAGGTAAACAGAAAAGTGAAAATAAGAATTTCAATAAATTTTAATTGTGTACATTTATGCCTGGTATGATGATAATTAAAATATTCAAAATCTTATGAAAATTGAGATAATTAATAATGTACTTAAGATATTAAAGATACCCTATGTACTTAAGATACTTTATCACTATTAAGACAGTAAGAGCTTACATAATAATTTTTTAAATAATTTTTTATTTTTAGAAAAATTTTCCATGGTTATATAAGTCATGTTTTTACTTTCCCCTTCACCCCCTCAACCCCCCGCCCCCCTCCACTGTAGCCAATTCACATTTCCACTAGTTTTATTATGTGTGGCCAGTCAAGATTTATTTACACATTATTGATAGTTACATAGGTGTGGTCTTTTCAGGTCTACAACCCCAATCATGTCCTCATCAACCCAAGTGTCCAAGCAATTGTTTTTCTTTTGTGTTTCTACTCCTGTAGTTCTTCCTCTGAATGTGCATAGTGTTCCTTTCCATAAATCCCTCAGAATTGTCTTGGGTCATTGCATTGCTGCTAGTACAGATGTCTATTACATTCGATTTTACCACAGTATATCAGTCTCTGTGTACAATGTACTTCTGGCTCTGCTCCTTTCACTCTGCATCAGTTCCTGGAGGTCTTTCCAGTTCACATGGAATTCCTCTAGTTTATTATTCCTTTGAGCACAATAGTATTCCATCACCAACATATACCACAATTTGTTCAGCCATTCCCCAATTGAAGGGCATACCCTTGCTTTCCAGTTTTTTGCCACCACAAAGAGCGCAGGTATAAATAGTTTTGTGCAAGTCTGTTTATCTATGATCTCTTTGGGGTACAAACCCAGCAATGGTATGGCTGGATCAAAGGGCAGGCATTCTTTTATCGCTCTTTGGGCATAGTTCCAAATTGCCAGCCAGAATGGTTGGATCAGTTCACAACTCCACCAGCAGTGCATTAATGTCCCAATTTTGCCACATCCCCTCCAACATTCATTAATCTCCCCTGCTATCATTTTAGCCATTCTACTAGGTGTGAGGTGGTACCTCAGAGTTGTTTTGATTTGCATTTCTCTAATTATTAGAGATTTAGAGCACTTTCTCATGTGCTTATTGATACTTTTGATTTCTTTACCTGAAAATTGCCTATTCATGTCTCTTGCCCATTTATCAATTGGGGAATGGTTTGATTTTTTTAAACAATTGATTTAGCTCCTTGTATATTTGAGTAATTAGACCTCTGTCAGAATTTTTTGTTATAAAGATTTTTTCCCAGTTTGTTGTTTCCCTTCTGATTTTGGTTGCATTGTTTTTCTTTGTACAAAACCTATTTAATTTAATATAATCAAAATTATTTATTTTACATTTTGTAATTTTCTCTAACTCTTGTTTGGTTTTAAAATCTTTCCTTTCCCAGAGATCTGACAAGTATACTATTCTGTGTTCACCTAATTTACTTACAGTTTCCTTCTTTATATTTAAGTCTTTCACCCATTCTGAATTTATCTTGGTGTATGGTGTGAGATGATGATCTAAATCTAATCTCTCCCATATTGTTTTCCAATTTTCCCAGCAGTTTTTGTCAAATAGTGGATTTTTGTCCCAAAAGTTGGGCTCTTTGGGTTTATCATACACTGTCTTGCTGACATCACTTACTCCAAGTCTATTCCACTGATCCTCCCTTCTATCTCTTAGCCAGTACCATATTGTTTTGATGACCGCTGCTTTATAGTATAGCTTAATATCTGGTACTGCTAGGCCCCCTTCCTTAACATTTTTCTTTCCCTGTTTCCTTCTATATGAGTTTTTTTTGTTTTTAATCAGTTCCTATAATCCCCTCCCTTGTTGTACTTCCCGTTCTCCCCCCCCCTTCTTATTCCCCTCTTATTGTTATTTAAAGCCACATGGCTCTCCCCCCCAAGCCCTCTCCCTCCCTATTATTGCTTCCCTCCCCTCCAGTCCATTTGTTACCCTTCTACTTCTCTATAGGGCGTGAATCAATTTTCTGCCCCTATGGATCTGATTGTCCTTCTCTAAGTTGATTTCAATGCACTTAAGTATTGAATATTCCCTCTCCCTCTTTACCCTTACAGTGTATTGCTATTTTTCCCTGTTAATCCCATGTGCTTCTTTATGGAATATAAATTAATTAAATTCTTGAGTTAATTGAATTTTGAGATCTTCCAAAGCCTATGTCCAGTTCGCTGGAACTACTTCCTCGTCTTCTATTTCTGTTTCATTTGCTCCCTTTTCACTTCCTTGAAAGAAGTTGTCAATTATCATTTCTTTTCTCTTTTTTCTGTTGCTTACTCATGTTTTTTTCCCTTCCTTGTTCTGCTAGTTTGAGCAGATATATTTAATGATCTTTGATGAAAGATCTTCCTCCCAGGGGCAAAGGTTTGTACTTATTTTCTCTGCCCTTAGAAGACTTTTGTCTGTCCAATTGTTGGGATTAATTCTGTATTGATTGGATTAATCTGCCCTGAGGCTAAAATCTCAAAACCTCAAGGGAGAGGGAAAAACAAACAAACAAACCAAAAAGGTGGGGTGACAAGAAGGAGTCTTTTCTCTGAACTGAGTTCTCAGGCAGTGGAGTCCCCCTGCTCTATCCTTTCCGCTGTGTTTGATCTAGGTTTCTTTCCTCTTGAAGCCCTGAGTTCTCTGTCTCATTATGAGGAAGCCAAGCTGTCTGTGCTCTGGGGTTTGGCTTTCTCTAAGCCACCATCTTCTGGGCATTTTTGCAGTGTTTCTCTGGTTTTCTCCTCCAGTCACCTCTCCAGTGCCTGTGTTTGACTCCCTGACTCCTATGCCAGCAAGGCCCTCTCTCCTGACCAGTGCACCCACTGGCCCTGAGATTTCCCTGGGCAGCTGGAGACTCCACACAGCACGTGGGGGAGGTGTCCTGGGATCCTGGGATTCCCCTTCTATGCCCTCAGCCCTGATAGTTCAAGTATTGAAGCCTTTTTCTTGGCGTACCTCTTTAGTTGTGCTGCAGTACGGTTCCCTCTGCTCTGTCCCGTTATTAGATTTGGTTCTCTTTCTTCTCGAAGCACATTGTTTTCTATATCGGTGTGTAAGGGTCCTGAGGTTTTAAGATTCACTCATCTTACCAGAATTCAAGAGCTTACATAGAAAGAAGGAAGAAGGAAAAAAGAATAGAGTGGGTTGGCATAAAAAAAAATCAAAAGATGGGAAAGAGAAACACACTGGGAGAAAAAGAGAGCTAGATGGGGGGTAAATTAATTTCCATGAAGAAGTGCCTAAGAGACAATACAATGGAGGAGAAGCTGGGGAAAGAGGGAAGTATAGCAGGCATTTCTTGAAATTTATTCTCAATGGAATTAGCTAAATATGGAAATAATTCCCACAGTCAGTCAGCTATAGACATCAATTTACCCAATAAGGAAATAGGAAGAAAAGGGTTATAAAGATTGGGGAGGGTGAATTGGGGGAGGTGGTGGTCAGAAATGAAGCATTTGTAAACAGGTAAAAGCCAAAAGAATGGAGAGAGAAGGATGAATGGGAAAATAAGACAGAAGAAAACACCCAATTAGTGAATATAACTATGAATATAAATGGGACAACTCACCCATAAAATGGACAAAAAATATAGCAATCGATTAAGAACCAAAATCCCACGATATGCTGTCTAGAAGAAAAACATTTTAAGCAGGGAGTAAAGTAAAAATAAGGAGCTAGAGTAGAATCTATTATGCCATAGCTAAACATTTTTTAAAAAGCATCATGAACTCAGACAAGGGCAAAAGTAAAAATTGAGCTAGCCAAAATAGATAAGAAAGGAAATTGAATAAATTAAATTAGAAATAAAATAAATTAGAAAATGAATAAATTAATCAACATTAAACCTATATGCAATTGGAAGAGCTAGTTGACTCAGTAGATTGAAAGCCTGGAATAGAGACCGGAAGTTCTGGGTTCAAATCTGGCCTCAGACACTTCCTAGCTGTGTGACCCTGGCAAGTCACTTGAAACACAGTGCTGTCCCCCTACTGCTCTTCTGCCTTGAATTAAAAAACAGGAAGTAAGGATTGAAAACAAACAAACATATATTTACCAAATGCCATGTCATCCATTTTTCTAAGGGAGAAGTTACATGAGCTACAAACTAAACATTACTATTGGGGGACCTCAACCTTCCTCTCTTAGGAGTGGATAAATCTGACAAAGCATTAGAAAGAAGTTAAATATGTAAATAGAAATTTAGAAAAATTGGGTATGATAGACTTCTAGA
Organism: Gracilinanus agilis; assembly: GCF_016433145.1. NCBI lineage: Eukaryota > Metazoa > Chordata > Mammalia > Didelphimorphia > Didelphidae > Gracilinanus > Gracilinanus agilis. The sequence continues at coordinate 89,033,639 of NC_058133.1, read as the reverse complement.
GAAAACTGAATGGAAATAAAAAGAGATATGACATTCCCTCAGCAATACTCAGCACCTTCACAAAAAGTAAGTATATAATAGAGTGTAAAAACTTCACAACTAAATATGTAAAAGCAGAAATATGAAATGCATCTTTTCCAGAAAATAATGCATAAAATTATAACAAACAAATGGCATCAGAAGAGATTAAAAACTAATTGGAAACTAAATACATTGAAAATAATAGCCCATTTATAACCACATACTATATACCATAGAATTTAGTTATGATGTAAAAAAAAATTTGAAGCCCAGAACCTTAGAAAAGATATAATTCTAGAACAAATCTAACAACAAAATATGACTCTAACAAAAAAAATATACTAAGGGCCAGTGACATCAAAAATTTAGCCTCACAATAGAGTAAGTACTTGCATTGCCATCAGGTTACACCATAGACTACATTGAAGAAAATTCTGGAATTATGTCCAAAGAGTTATAAAACTGTATATTTATCCTTTGAGCCAGCAATACCACTATTAGGTCTGTTTCCCAAGGTGATCAGGGAAAAAAGGAAAAGAACCTATATGCTTCAAAATATTTGTAGCTGCAGCTCTCTTTGTGGTGGCAAAGAACTGGAAATCAAAAGGATGCTCATCAGTTGGGGAATACCTAAACAAATTGTAGCATATGTTTGTGATAAAATACTACTATGTCCTAAGAAATGACAAGCAGATTAATTTTTTTAAGATATGGAAAGAACCACATGAAATTATGAAGAATGAAATGAGAAGAGCCATGAGAATATTATATACAGCAATAGAAATCTTGTTTGAAGAATAACTATGAATGTCTACTTCCAGAGAAAGAACTGATAAACATAAATATATGGCATAGTTTTATATATACACATTAATGTATATATGTATGTATGTTTTTTGGCCATTAGGACAGAAAAGGAAAATAACAAATTTTTGAAGGGGGTGGAATTTAGGCACTAATACACTCTTGGGGGACTGATTTAATCATGTTGGAGAGCATTTTGTACCTATGTCCAAAGGAAATAAAATAGTACATACCTTTTAGATCCAGTGATAGAATTTGTATCTCAAAGAGCTAAAAAAATTATTTATTTATTAACCAATTAATTAAAATAAATATTTAAAATACAAATATTTAAGCAGCTTTTTTGTGTGAGAAAGAATTAGAAAGTGAGGGACACCAATTAATTGGGGGAAAGAATGAGTAAGTTATAGTAAATGATTGTAATGATATACTATAGTACTGAAAGAAACGATGAGCAGGAAGAGTTCATAAAAATCTGGAAAGAATTACATGAACTAAAGCATTGTAAAGTAAGCAGAACCAGGGGAAGATTGTATACAATGACAGCACTATTTTTATGATGAACTGTGAATAATCTAGCTATTCTCAGCAATCAGTTTCCAGACAAAGAACTGATGGACTCTGAATACGGAGCAAACAAATATTTTTTCATTTGGTTATTTTTTTTTGTTTCTTTCCACAAAATTATTAATATTGGAAAATATATTACATTATTACACATGTAAACTATATGAGATTACATAGCATCTCAGTGGGGAGGGGATGATGAGGGAAAGAATTCGAGACTCAAAATTCTTTTAACAGTGTTAGAAATTGCCTTTACATGTAATTGTGGGGAAAATTTAATTTAATTTAAAAATTTATTCTTAGAAGGGTCCCCTCCATAGGCTTAAACAGACCAGCCAAGGGATCCATGACAACCAAAAATGTTTAATAACTACTGCTCTAGAAGTTAGGGAAGCAAAGCAATTAGGGGATGCCCACAGAAGAGGAAGGATATGAAACTGTTCTGATCATTTCATTTGATCAAAAGAAATAAAAATTGAATCAAGTATAAAGCTGAAAACTCATATTATCAGTATAATGATTAAAATGATATTTAAATTAAGAGAGACAACAAACTCCAACCATTCCACAAACTTGAGACGCAGGAAGGATGAATAAAATCCATAATTTTTGGTTCAAATATTGCAGAGGTGCATATTAATTACTAACAAAATACTTTCCCAGAGATCTTCTTAGAAAGGAAACTTGATTCCATCTTTCTTACCCGAAGGAATTACAAGCTTATTAACAAAAGAAAATACAGTGACTCCTTCAAATATAGGTAAGTAATTGTTTGTGGACTATATTCAAGGCATTTACAGCTTACATTGCTCAAAAAAATACACATAAAAGAGAACAAGATATGATTGGGTGTCTAGAGTCATATACTAGAAACTCCCCATTCTTTACAGTCTAACAAAAAATTAATCCAACTGCAAAATGTATGTGAAAATTTCATAAACTTATTTTAATCAGGAAGTAATAGTAGATAATTGCCCAAAACCAATCTGACATCACACTAATACATATAATTTAAGAACATTTTAAATAGAAGTCATCATGCCAAATGCCCAGTCCCCTAAATAATGTAATTCGACATTCTTAATAATATAAACACAGAAAAATTTAAATCATATTAACTACCCAGCATTCAGGTATATCAATGGAAAAAAAAGTAATAAAACTGGAGTCAGGAGGTGATAAACCAGGAGGTCAGGAAAGCCTGATTTCAAATCCTGGTCTCAGATTTTAACAAGTTATGGGACGCTGGGAAAATCATCTGACCTCTGTTTGTGTCAGTTTTCCTTATATATGGGGATAATATGTGGATTATTCTTTCTATATATGGATTATTCCTTACATATGGGGATCTATAAAATGGGGATAATAATAGCACTTATATCTCAGTATTATTACAAGAATCAAGAGATTATTTTAGTGCAATATTTTGCAAATCTCAAATTATTATATAAATGTTGGTAGTTATACAGGAATAGGATAAGATATATATCTATATCTTTATCTATCTATTTCTCTATTTATCTCTTTCTATTGTCCCTGCTATCTTGTCTGCCATTTGATTTGGCCTGAAGAAAATTTCATTGAGTGTATTGAAGATGAGATTACATCCTAATACTCTTGTTTTAATACAAAAAATTATTTTCCCTCTTTGCAAGAGCCGACATAATATTAATTATGAAGAAATAGTTAGAAATGAGTTTATTTTCATATTGTTTCTATCCGAATCCCATAAAAATGAAAAGGATAAAGTACTGGTAATGACAATAAAATTAAATAATAAGAACAATCCTATTTATCCACCTGTGCAAGAGTCAGTCCACCAATTATTTTTTTAGTTGCAAATGTAAGTTTAATTATTTTGTCATTATTTAAATTAAGTTCATTATAAATCAATTTAAGGTTATTTGTCCCAGTTTTAATACTGAACTAAGTATTTATAATTAAATTAAACTAGAACCTTTTTTCTCTTGCAAATGAGGCATCATTGACTACCTTTCTTTTCCTTGCAAATTACAGGGCTCCTGCTCTAGACCTTCTATTTTTTTCATCCTTGCCCCCTGGAATCCTTCCTTCCATTAGGAGATTAATCAATATTTTTAGTTATTTGATATACAGGCATACCTTATTTTATTGTGCTTCACTTCATAGCACTTCAGAGATATTGTATTTTTTCATAAATTGAAGGTTTGGGGCAACCCAGTCTTTTGTTGCAATTTTTCCATAAACATATATTCACATTATCCCTCTGTCATATTTTAGTAATCCTGACAATATTTCAAACATGTTTATTATGATTATAGTAGTATGATGATCCATAATCAGTGATCTTTGATGTTACTATTATATTTCTTTTGGGGTGTCACAAAACCATGCTCATATAAGACAGTGAACATAACTGGAAATGTGTGTGTTCTGACTGCATTATATACCAGTGGTTTCCCATTTCTCTTCCTCTCCTTGGGTCTCCCTATTCCCAGGACCAATTATTAACATAAAAAAATAAGAGGGGCAGCTGGGTAGCTCAGTGGAGTGAGAGTCAGGCCTAGAGACAGGAGGTCCTAGGTTCAAACCCGGCCTCAGCCACTTCCCAGCTGTGTGACCCTGGGCAAGTCACTTGACCCCCGTTGCCCACCCTTACCAATCTTCCACCTATGAGACAATACACCGAAGTACAAGGGTTTAAAAAAAATAAGAGGAGGATAATGAGGGGATCCATGACACTTATTTATATAATTTCATCAAACTTAAGAAGAAAAGATTAAGAATAACCATAAAAAATATGTCAAGAAACTCCAACATCTTGATGACAAAATTCAAAGGGAAGAACATGTTCAGAGCAACCAAATCCTTTGAAATGTCAGGCTTAATATATATCTTTGGAAGAGTTAAATGAATTCCTAAAACACCTATTGTATATTAACAAAGCATAGGGCTCACCAACATCAGGCATCCATTTAATGTTAAATTGTTGATAAGTTGATTTCAATCATGTCCAACTTTTAATAATGCCAGTTGGTATTTTCTTAGCAAAGATACTATAATTTTTGACATTTCATTCTCACCCTCATTTTACAGATGAGGAAACTGAGGCAAATGGCATTAAGTGACTTGTCCAGGGTGATATAGCTAACAAGTAGACCTGATGTCATATTTGAAGTCTGGAAGATGTGTTTCCCTGACCCCAGACTTAGCACTATATCCACTGTGCCACCTACCTGCCCCTGAATGAGTAATGTTTTCTTACTAAAACAGAAGACAATCGGTTATTCTTAGAATAAATGTTTAAATTAGATTAAAATTCTCCAATATTAAAATTCCTGAACAAAGAGCTATTATATCAGAGAGCCATAGTAAAAATTAGAGAGGTTAGATATAGCCCCCTAGAACCAGCAAATATATTGGTTTTAATACGTCAAATTTTAAAAAGTCTTTAATTTGATAGAAAATATTAAGTGAAAATAATTTATATCCAATTTCATAAACAGTTCAAAACCCTCTTATACTTTCTGTGGTTCTTTATTTTCCCAAGGTACCTCTATAGACCTCTAGACTTACAGTATTATCTTAGGACAGTGGCCAACTAAGAAAGGAAAAGCATGGACTTAATCAATTCTTGTTGATTGGTTAATTACTAAAAAGTCAACTCATATACTCTTAGGAGTAGTCTGATCTTCCTCAGAGATCTATACAGTCCTTTAGATTTTTGACACTACCTTAGGGTTGACACTTTTCTCAAAATGGTAGCATACTTGTAGACCTGCTGAATCCTTCCTTCCCTGATGGATAGAATGTTGGGCTTGCAGTCATAAAGAGGCACCAAATGCACCTCTCTAAGACTATTTGTATTGTATTACCTCTCTTAAGCAAGTCACAACCCTCTAGGACTTATTGACCAAGTCCTAAACTTTGGGCAAAGGCTGGTGTTCTTAGGTGATTTGCCCAAGGTAACAGATTAAGACGTATCTGAAATTAGATGTGAACTCTTATCTTTCTGACTACAAGCTCAGTGCTCTATCCACTGGGGTACCGACTGCCAAATGCTGAGCATCTGACAAAGAGACTTTGTAGTATGCTAATAACATTCCAAATACCCTATTTAATTTATGACTCAGTCATATTCTGTCAAAATTAATAATGAAATTATTTCATATCTACTTTTCTTTGGCCAATATCTAGCAGAGCCCTTTACATATAGTAGGATAATTGAAATGTTTGCTGACTTGAGCTAAATTTGATTCATCAAAGAATTATTTCCTTAATATGGATAGTTTCCATAGTCAAATATCACCATCCACTCAACTTTTATGATTTTGCTAAGGTAACAGTAGCAAAGGCAATATATTTGAAATCAGAAAAACTGGGATTGTATTATATCTCTGACATATAACTATGTGACTTTGCTTGGACAACTCCTTTAGTCTTTCTAGGTTTCTATTCATAATCTATATAATAATGAAATTGGTCTAAATGATTTCTGAGATATCCTTATGTTCTAAATCCTATAATTTAGTCCACTTGTCAACCTTCTAAAGACAATGTCTGTAATGTCTTGGAAGCCTTCCTTTGATTTTTATTTAATTAAAATTCAATGAAACATTTCATATATATGTTTACTATAACATGAGTTTTACTATATGGTGATCATACCACCTAATTTTCCAATTATATATTTCCGGTAGATTTCATTTGTATAAAGTCTAATATATAAATCTAAAATTAAAATTATCTTTGGAAACGTATTTGTATTGACTTGGACCAAACCAAGTTCCTTTTTATTGCCTTTTTGTTCACTTACGATTTTGATTCTTCTGAGATCAATATATTAAATGATTCGCTACCATATTATTTCACCAAATGAACAGTGATGTCAAAAAAAGGATTTTTATGTTAAGATGATGTTCAAAATCATTGAAAATACAATCCAAATACCCAAATATAATCCAGTCTATTTTCTACTTTTGCAATGCAAAGTTCTTGTATAAAATGGATTTATTGTAAACAAGATAGAACTGTTCACCCAAAGTTCATATATTTACTTTTAACTATAACTTCCTATTCATTTCTGAGCACAGGACACTGACTTTTGGCCATGCCTATATAACATAAATATATCAGTTAATTTACTGACTGAAATTCCCATCCAAATGTATATCACAATCTGGTCAATGGGCTTTAATTTTTAAATGAATTCATCCCATGTGGATTTTGATGTTGGACCCTTTGCAATGACGATGGATCTCTTGGAGTAACTGAGGCTATGTAATGTTTTGAGGTTCAGAACAGTTTGCACCATGTCATCCACAAATATATCTTGTTTCAAAAGGTAAAATAATTTCTAACCTTTAGCTTCTTTCATCAAGAAGGGACAGAAATGATACATCAGTATCTAGAAAAGGCAAGAGAGATTTTTGAAGCATGGAAAGGTCATGGCCTTTCAGAAGAGGCTAGTAATAAGAAAGTTATAATTCTCTTTCATTCCCAAGACTCAGTTCTAAATTCAAAAGAACTAAAAAGGTTAGTCACTTGTGAACATTTTTAACTTCTTCACTTGTATCCATCCTGGCAAAGGTATGTATCAATCCTGGCAAAGGTAAAATCATCATTAGCTATGTATGACTCCATATGTACCAAGAAAGTTTCTGTTGTTAATAGAGAAATTGGTGCTTCTAAGACTATAGGTTTTAGCAGCCTGTAAGCAAGACAGATATAGTATAGGATGTCTCTCTCAGATCTAAGGATCAATTGATATATCTGGAACATAAAGAAAGATCAGAATTTAAAGAATAACAATTCATTATTCCTAGTCTCTAAGAACAGCAATTTTAGTTCTAAGTAATTAAAAAATATGATAAAGGTAAAAAGATTTGAACAAGCAGTTCTCAGATGAAGAAATTAAAATTATTTTAGTCAAATAAAATGCTCTAAATCACTATTAGTTAGAGGAATACAAATTAAAACAACCTATCATATTATGTAAAATTACAAAAAAGGAAAATGATAATTGTTGGAAAAAATGTGGGAAAAATTGGGGCACTAATAAACTTTTAGTTGAGCTATGAACTGATACAACTATTCTGTAGGGAAATTTGGAATTTTGGCCAAAAAGTCATCAAACTGTATCAAACGCTTTGATCATCAAACAAAACATCAAACACTTTGAGCCAGCAATATCACTACTAATTCTGTATCCCCAAGACCCCAAAGATAGAGGAAAAGGACCTACTTGTACAAAGTCATTTACATTTTTGTGGTGACAAATTATTGGAAATTTAAGAGATGATCATCAGTTGGGGAATGGCTGAATAAGCTGTGGTGTATGATCATAACTGAATACTGTTGTGCCATAAGGAATAACGAAGAAGATAATCATAAAAAAAATCTGGAAAGACTAACATGAACTGATGTGAAGTGAAGTAGGCAGAACCAGGAGAACACTGCACATAATCACAACAGTAATGCATGATAATCAACTGTGAATGACTAAATTATTATCAGCAATGCAGGGTTTTAAGATAAATTCAAGGGACCATGACAAAATAAACTATCCATCACTACATAGGAATCTGATAGAATCTAAATTCAGACTGAAGCAATCTATTTTTTTCACTTTATTTCCTTCATGCACTTTTTCCCTTGTATAAGCAACATGTGTTTTCTTTCACAATGTGAAGAATATGCAAATATATATAATTGAACTATTATTTAATGATAGCATGTGTATACTCTATATCAGTGATGGGCAAACTATTCCCTGTGGGTCAGATCCAGGCTGTAGTTTGCCCATCACTGCCTTACTCGGTTCCCTGATCACTACATCTGGATGTGGGGCTGTGATTAGGGAATTGCTTAAGGCAGTGATGGGCTACCTATGGCCTGGATCTGGGCCTGGGAAATAGTTTGCCCATCACAGCTTTATATCATATACCTACCATCTTGGAAAGGAAGAGAGGAGAATGAGGGCAAAAAAGACCATGAATTGAAAAATGTCAGAAAATGACTATTAAAAATTGTATCTCCATGTAATTTGGAAAACAAAAATATAAAACTTTAAAATATGAGTAACTCCTATTTTTAAATGACACAATTTCTATCAGTGCTCTAAAATTAAATAAAAAGTCCTGCCTGCCCCTCTCATAAATTCATGATTCTCAAAGTAATTTCAGTTATGGTAACATTAATGATCTTGTAACCATGAAATTATAGACTTTTCAAGCTGGAAATATTGGAAAGTTTTAAAATCATCATCTTCATTGTGTCAATAAGGAAAGAAAGATCCAATAGAGGTTAGGTGACCTGTCCAAAGTCATAGTGGCAAAAGTAAAAAATAGAATCTTTTCCCCCCTAACTCCCACTCTCAGAATATCCTATGAAGGTCAGAGAAGAAATTTTCTTTATAGCTTCTTTTTTATCTTTTCAGTCTATAAATCAGAGAGGGTTTAGATAAGAGTTTTGAAATTATGCTCAACAAATGTAATATTAACAGAAACAACTTGCACTGTGCAAATGAATTTAAAGTTCATAACCTTTTCTTATTCTTGTTGAAAATTGTGTCCTCTTAACTCTGAAACTTTTTATGAGCTATAGTCATAAATGTTCTATCCCAGTAACGCTATTTAGTTTGATTTGCTCATTAATTTTGCAAGGAGTTCCTACTGATTTGATCACCATTAGTGTCAGGTCACTAGCAGTATTCTTAAAATGTCTAGCATTGTAGTAAGGCAAAGGATAATAGACAATCAAAGCTATACATATTCACATTTTTGGTCATTAATTACTTCTTTATAAGATTTTTATTAATCTAAATTTTTCTGAGCATATGCCAAGTATTTTGCTTTGTTATTATGATATAAAATTATGTGCATATACTGTTCAAAGTGTCAATGGATGTCTAAATTATTTCAAGACTACATATACATATATATATACTGTTTATATGAGCCCCCAAATATATTTACATATGTAAACAAATATATTCACCCATATATATGTATATATACATATATATATATGCATGCTTGCCTACATTTTTCCAAATACATCTTTGGGTTTGTATACACATATATACACAAATATAGATTCTCTTTCTCTGTATATATATATGTTATATATATATATATACATGTACCACATATACACAATCACAGACATAGAAACACATAAATATATATATTTAAACATATGTATGTATGTATGAATAAACAAAAATAAATAGGTTAGATAGTCAAGAAACTTTTGTGAAATATTCACTGTGCCAGGTTTTGTACTAAATTCTATGAGTACAAAGGAAAATAAAAGAGATTTCTTGTTTTCAAGGACCTAACGTTCTAATGGGAGAGACAGTAAACACATACAAACAAATTCTATGTAACATAAACTGGAAATAACAGAGGGAAACACTAGAGGGTTAAAAATAGTTTCGTATAGAGTGTGAGATTTTAGTTGGGACTTAAAGGAAGCTAAGATGAAGTGATGGGGTAGGAGAACATTCTAGATATGGGGGACAGACAGTGAAAATGCCTGGAGTAAAAGAAAAATCTTGAGGAATAGCAAGGAGATCAGCGTTACTGTATCATAGGATGATAAAGGTGTAAATTATAAGACTGTACAAAGAAAGGATAAAGGATACATAATCAACAGCTTTCAATGTCAAACATTTTACATTTGCTTCTATAGGTTTTAAGATGCCACTGGAGTTTACTGAGTAAAAGTTAGAAATGTACTTTAAGAAGATCACTTTGAAAGCTTAGTAGAGGATTTGTTAGGATAAAGGGACTTGTGGCAGAAAGACTAATGGACATATGTTTATAATATCTCTCTCATCCATCCATCCATCTATCTATCTATCTATCTATCTATCTATCTATCTATCTATCTATCTATCNTCTCTCATCCATCTATCTATCTATCTATCTATCTATCTATCTATCTATCTATCTATCATCTATCTACCATCTGTCTATCTTCTATCTATCATCTGTATGTCTATCATCTATCTATCTATCTATCATCTATCAGTCTATCATCTATCTCTATCTGTCTAGCTAGCTAGCTAGCTAGCTATCTAAATGTAGAGATTGAGGGCAATAGACAGTAAGGACTGAGGAGAGGACAATAAAGAACTGGAGAATACCTAATGTTAGAAAAACACCTTAGGGGGCTTCATGAGATCTTGTGTTCAAGCAATGGAGGAGTATCTCATGAAAGAAGGATTACACTTGTTTTATTTGGTAGCAGAGGGTAGAAATAGGAGAAATTAATAGAAATTTACCAATAATTGCCTCTATTTCAAAGTAGAATGGCCAACCTCAGAAGTTAATAGGTACTTCTTGGTCATAGTCTTTAAGTAAAAGCTAAATGAACATTTGTTAGGTAATTTACAACAAGGAATCTTGTTATTCTGGATGACCTTTGAAATCCCTTTTAACTCTGAGATTCTGTGAATTTCATCTAGATTTTTAAATTCTGTGAATTTCATCTTTTTTAGCATTCAACCATATCCTTTTGGAGCAAAGGTGCTAAAGAATATATCTTTTCTATTGGTTGTCTTATTCAGAAATTTATAAAGTAACCAAAGCATTTCTCCTACCTGAGAAAACATTAGATCAATCTTTGCAATTGTTGGGAGGGGAGTGAGAGCTGGAGAGACAAATTACACTGGAAATTTTCAGCATTATAAAATTGATAAGCTTTATAGAAACATTCTTTGTTCTAGTAGTAGAGACTTCAGTTGGTTTAGTTAGTAAGCTTCAAGCTCTAGTGACTTGTTCCCCCTATAACTAGGTTCCCAAGGATAAGGTGTACCACATAATCAATCATCCTGCCAGCCTGTTTTTCTCCCCTCTCATACCTTCCTCATTTTATGAGTTCATTGTTAAAAGGCCTTTTATCTTTCACCAGTTTCAGAATAAATCCCTTAGAACAGCTATCAAGATTTTTAATACATTTGTTACTTTTCATTAGGTTACCCTGTCTCTGAGAGAATTATGTTGACATGGTTGGCTGCCTCTCTGACTGTGGATTGCTGAAATGCCAAGGTCAAGGTTAGCTCTAGTCAGGCCAAGGTATATTGGCACCTGTGACCAACCTCCAATCTGTTTTCCTCCAGGTGCTTGGCAGGACAAGAATAGGAATTCTCTTTATATACCTTCAAGTTTAAAAAAAAAGAAAGGGAAAGGAAAAAATAAAGAAAATGTTCTTTATCATTAGCTTTACTAGTTTATTAGTTTTCTAGAGTGGTCCAAAATTAATGCTTGGGTTCTGGTCATCTAAATCCTTATATCATCTACATTTCTTATATTTTGTGCCTTTCTAACACTTAAAATTCTGTCTTTCTAACAGTTTTTACTTCTCATCCTTACAAGGCATTATGATTTTGTCTTTGTTTCCAGAAAGGTGGTAGTAAGAAATCCTACTTTAAAAATTGCAACTTAACTGGTGCTCCAGGGGTAGAATGTATCACAGTCCAATATTTGAGGATGATTCATCTCTCAGTCACTTAATGGCACAAAATTAGATATTCAAGAAGCAATTTTCATCATAGCACTTTCAAAACTTCTAGGATATTTTTTGTGACACACCAGATACTTATGAAAAATTTTATCACAAAGGAATCTATAAGTTAAAATTTCAGTGATAATCAACTTGGACAATGGCTTTTCTTCTTGCCCAGCATAAAACATGGGCCAATAATCAAAAGATTCTTTCTTTCTTAGAGAAAAATTCATCACTTTTCAAATTGCACTGAATTAATTTGAGTTTGGAATTTAGAACTTACTAGTTGTGGAAATTTGGGCATTGAATGGACCATGAACAGAAACTTTTGATATTCCTGGAATATAATAATCAATCATTATTTGTATAACACAGTTCCAGATGACAAAGTGCTTTTCTCTGAGGTCGTGAGAGGTTAGGTAACTTTCACATGGTCAAATGATGTTACTGTCAAAAGAATTACTGAGAAAAAGTCAAGAAATTATTGGGAGTCTTGTCTCAAAAAATAGTGTAAAGGAACTGAGGGTGAAAATTAGTTTTCAGAGACCTGGGGAAATGGTTCAATTAAGACATCATCCTAATATCTTGTGTTGAACGTAGGCCTTCAGTATTAATGCATAATATTCTCTCTTCAGGGTCACATTGTCAATCAAAATAAAGCCATTATTTTAGCAATTTAAATGACAAAAATAATTAGTTAGAAATCTCAGATGACTTATTTTTCTAGTTGCATATAAAAACATTTCCTATGTTGAACCGTTATAAATACAAAATTCTACTTAAAAATAAAACGAAATGGACATCTATATTCTAATCTTCATACTTTTGTTTTGGGAATCTCTTAATCTGACTCACTCCTTCTCTCTTTCCTAATCCTTCTCTTTGTTTTATTAATAAAGCTATGTAGATACATATGTATATTATGCAATAGCAGATGCGGTGTATCCCAAAAATCTTAATGTCATTTTAAGCTTTAATGACTTAAAATTTCACTGACTTTAGACAATCTAGATAAACATATTGAAATATGTAAGCACACAAATATATGTTAATATATCTTTTTAAAATATTTTCCTGAATTATATATAAAAATAAATTTTAATTAAAAAATTTTTTTGAGTTGCAAATTCTCTCCTTCATTTTCACCTTCCTTCTCTCTTTCCATCCCAACTCTCTCTCTCCTTCCAGAAATGAAGTCTGATATAGATTTTACATGTGTAACCCAGTAAAATATTTTTTTCATATTAGTAATTGTAGAAGACATATTGGAGGAAAAAAAGAAGTGAAATATAGTGTGTTTTGATCTGAATTTAGACTTCATCTGTTTTTTTCTTTAAAGGCAGATTACATTTTTTTTAGTATACTTTTTTTTTTATTTTAAACCCTTAACTTCTGCATATTGACTCATAGGTTGAAGAATGGTAAGGGTAGGCAATGGGGGTCAAGTGACTTGCCCAGGGTCACACAGCTGGGAAGTGTCTGAGACCAGATTTGAACCTAGGACCTCCCGTCTTTAGGCCTGGCTCTCAATCCACTGAGCTACCCAGCTGCCCCCTAGATTGCATTTTTTTATCATGACTCTCTGGGATTGACTTGTATCACCATGTTGTTAAGAATAACTAAGTCATTCATTAAAAAATATTGTCATTATGTATGATGTACTTCTGATTATTCTCACTTCATTTTGCATCAGTTCATATCTTTCCAGATTTTTCCAAAGTCATCCTTGATTGTCATTTCTTATAGAATGAATATTCCATTACAATGACATTGCAAACTTGTTCAGTCATTCCTCACTTGAAGGACAGCTTTTTAATTTCCAATTCGTTACTATCATAAAAAGAGCTGCAATAAATTTTTTGTTTCAATATGTCCTTTCCTCTTTCTTTTAATTTCTTTGAGACACAGAACAAGTATTGGTATTGCTAGATCAAAAGATATTCAGAGTTTTTGAACCCTTTGGGCACGGTTCCAAATTGCTCTCCAGATAGTATGAATCAGATCACAACTCCACCAATAGTGCATTAAATACCCCAATCTCCCACATCCCTTCCAAAATAAATGTATCATTTATCTGTCAGATTTTAGGAGCACCCCACATCTGCATAGCAATAAACTCAAACATAAATTAAAAAAAACTCTAATAACTAATATGAAGATTTTGGGGGGCAGATCTAAAGACAGTAGAATAGAGAAGCGTTTCGCAAAGATCTCCCAATATTCCTCTCTAAATAATTTTAAAATAATATATGACCCTATACTCAAGTGAACATTGAGATACCTTAGACCCTGCCTAAGCCAACAGCAAAGGATACTCACCCCTAGAAGTTCTAAGCCCTAGAGAAAATCTGTAATGAAGCCTAGAACCCTACTTCAAGGCAGTCCACAGTTGTGTCTGGCTGATACAAGCCCACTGGGGTGGCCAAAAGTCCCTGCCCCAACTAGCAGTAATGCCTTAAGCCTTACAACAAGGCAATCTGCAGTGTGATTGGCCAGTGTAAGCCCAGAGTGAGAATCAGATTCCCTGCCCAATCCCTAGATGAGGTCTGGAGCTCCAGCACAAAGGAGCTGACAGTGCTCTGGGCCCTGTAAACCCTCAGCAGGTCCTGGGGAGGACTAAATTAGCAGTGGGAGGTGACTTTCAGAACTCCCAATCTGTAGCCCATCATGGCTCCTTAGAAGAAATGAAACTCGCTAAAACTCAGAACTAGAGTGTAGCAGAAGGAAAGATCAGATGTTTAAAAGAATGGCCCATATAATTGGAAATAGAGGTCAACATTAAGAAAAATAAAATTTTAAAAAAGACTAGGAAAATGAGCAAGAATCAAAAACATACACCTAATGATAAAAAATTTATTATGAAAACAAAGAAGGCCAAGGCAAAACTGAGAAGAGGAAAATTAGATAAAGGCAACTACATGCAAAACTTCAAAGAAAAAAAATGGAAATTGTTTTCAGTCACTGGGAAAGTTCAAAAAGGATTTCAAAAATCAAAAAAGAAAGGCAGAGGGAAAAAGAGCAAGAGAAATTATAGTGGTGCAAAAAGAAAATAACCACTTAAAAAGCAGAATTGAACAAAAGAGGTACAAAAAGAGGAACAAAAGAGGAAAAAGAGGTACGAAATACAATGAAGAACAGAGTTTCCTAAAAAGAACTGGACAAATTGGAAAGGAGGTTCAAAAGCTCACTAAAGAAAATGATTCCTTCAAAATTGGAATTGGACAATATGAAACTAATGACATCATGACATCAAGAAAAAAATAAAAAAAAATTGAAAAAATGAAAGAAAAATAGAATAAAATCTGAAATGTGTCACTGGAAAAATAACTTACCTAGAAATAGATACAGGAGAGACAATTTGTGAATTATTGAACTTCCTAAAAACTAAGTTCAATAAAAAGCCAAGACATGATATTTTAAGAAATTATGAAAGAAAATTGTCTTCATATTCTTGAACAAGAAGGTAAAATAGAAATAGAAAAACTACCAATCACTTCATGAAATAAATTTCCGTAAGACAATTCCCAGGAATATGATAGCCAAATTCAAGATCTCCCAGGCTAGGCAGAAAGTATTTCAAGCATTCAGTAAGAAAAAAAATCAGATATCATGGAGCCACAATCAGAATTATATCACATTCAGCAGCTTCTGCAATAAAGGGATAGGAGGTTTGGGATATGATTTTCTGGAAGGACTGGGTTTACAATCAAGATTCATTTACCTAGGAAAACTGAGTATATGCTTTTTTTTTTTTTTTTTGCAGGGAGGGGTAACTTAATGAGATAGAAAATCCAAACATCCCTAATGAAAAGTTCAGACTTAAACAGAAAATTTTATTTTCAAATACAAAATTCAAGAGAAACAGAAAAGGATAAGAAAGAAAGAGAAAATACAAGGGATTCAATAAGGTCAAACTGCTTATATTCCTACATAGAAAGAAGATATTTGTAAATATTAAACATTTTATAATTATTAGGGAAGTTAGAAGGAATGTGCATAGATGGTATGAGTAAATTGACTAGAATGCCTTGATCTACCAGAAAAAAAAAATCAATAGGTAAAAAATAGAATTGCATGGAGAGAAAAGTGAAGGAAGAGGTATTAGGGGGGAAACTATCACATCCAAAAGAGACACTGAAATAAAAAATATTATGGTGGAGAGGAGGATGAGAATGGTGATAAGCAATGCTTAAACCTTTCTCTCACTGGAATTGCCTCAGAGAGGGAATAATAACTATACTCATTAAGATATAGAAATCAATCTTATCCTATAGGGAAATAAGAGGGGAATAAAAAAAGGGAGGGGTAATAAAAAAGGAGGTGAATTGAAGAGGTAGTGGTTAAACAGTTATAAGGAGGGACAGAATGAAAGGAGAGAGAAAGAGGAAAAACCAAGGGGGAAAATAAGATAAAGGGGAATACTCAATAATCATAAATGTGGATGTGAAAGGTATGAACTCACCCACAAAATGGAAGCAGATAGAGTGTACTAAAAATTAGAATCATATGATATGTCATTTACAAGAAACACATTTGAGGAAATGAGACAAAGAGTAAATTTAAAAGGTGTAATACAATTTATTGTATTTCAGCTAAGTAAAAAAAAAAGTCGAGGTAACAATCACAATCTCAGAAAAATTAAAGCAAAAATAAATATAATTAAAATAATTTGGAAAGAAAATTACATCCTTATAAAAGGTACCATTAGGCAGTGAAGTAATACCATTATTAAATCTAAATACACCAAATGATATAGTCTCCAAATTTTTAAAGGAGAGATTAAAAAAGTGACAGGAAAAAAAGATATAATAAAACTATACTAGTGGGGGACCTCACTGTTTCCCTTGCAGAATTAGATAAATCTAACCAAAAAGTAAACAGAAAAGTAGTTAAGGTGTAAGTAATTTTAGAAAAGTTAAAACACAATCAATTTGATATAGAAAAAGCTATCTTACTCTATAGGAAAGTAGGAGGAGAAAGGGATAAGTGAAAGGTTATTAGAAAATAGGCAAATTGGGAGAAACAGAGGATAGAGAGTAACATGCAATAATCTTAAAGGTGCAAAAAAGTTGTTACAAGTCTCTTTAATAAAAGCTTCATTTTTCAAATGAATAGAGAAATTCATTAAATATAGAAGAATACAAGGCATTCCCCAACTGATAATGCTCAAAGGATATGAACAGGAAGTTATCAGACAAAATAATTAAAGATCTCTATAGTCATGCTAAAAAAATACTCTAAATCACTATTAATTTGAAAAATGCAAATTAAGGCAATTCTGTGGTCTACTCCACACCTATCTGATTAGTTATGATGATAGAAAGGAAAATGCCCAAACTTAGAAGGTACATGGGAAAGTTAAGGCATTAATGCCCTTCAAATAATGGATCCTGAACTGGCTTACTATCTATTTTGCAGCTTATTCACAGAATTTGACCAAGTTCACTAACCAATATCGATATATTTCCTGTTGCAAGTGAATGATATGCCTTTGATTTGTTTGATTCATTGGAGATGTCTAAGGCTTATTCAAATGTAGTTCATGCCTCTGATTGATTTAATTAAGAAATTATGAGTAATCCCTATCCATACAAAAATAAAAACCTTGGATATGTACTTCCGCCCCTCCCCTTTATATCAGAAATAGTGATGCCAGGGTGAAGAGTGCTATAAGAAATATTGCTATCATACCAATCATGCCAATTCATGCTGATAATCAGGAAAAAGGTGACAGATAGAATGCTAACTTGAGAATCATCACAATCTGGGGCTATTTAATGTAGGAGCAAAACAATCTCTGCCCATTTTAATATTTTGTGAAAGGATTCTGGTATTTGCATATAGCTCATAAAATAAATTTATAAAAATAACCTCTTATTATTAAGTCAAGCAAAATTATGTTCCATAAAATGTGTTTACTAAATCAGAAAAGAGTGGAAAATAGAATGGAAAATTTTCTATCATAAATAGTTATTAAAATATATGTTGTAGTTCAATCATTTTCACCTCCTTGTAACCCTATTTGGGATTTTCTTTGGCAAAGATATTAGAGACATTTGCCATTTCCTCCTCTGGTTCATTTTTTTTACAAATGAGAAAACTGAGGCAAATAGAGTTTTTACTTTGTATTCTTAAAGGCATAACCTTCACATTTCTAGAAAAAAATGCTCATCTAAAATAAACCATTCTTCACAAAAGCCATATAAAATAGGGTGAAAAAAGTTAGATTCAGATTTTTCTAGGTCGATATATAGACTTATATGAGTTCTTCTTTTAAAAGATGACATAGCCAGGTTGCTGTAGTTTATGAACTAGAGGCAGTCGTCTGTGTATGTCTAACAAACTAGATTCCAAATGGTGAAGAAATAAATGCTAACAAGAATCAATAGTACTGCACCATTTATACAAGTTATTAGCTTGCTTAATTGAATAGTGCCCCTTCAAAAAAGGAAATATGTGTTTGCAATAAAAGATATTTAAAGTTACATAAATCAATACCAGCTTGTTACTAAGATAACAGAGCTTGTAAAACAGCTAATTTTCCTGAAAAATTGATTTTTGAGGCTTTCCTTTTAGAATAAAAGTCTTTTGATTTTTGCTGCATCCAAAATTGATGTCAACAAACTTTTGTGCATGTAACAAGCCAACATTTCTTTAAGTTTCACACATAGGATGATTACATTTAAAGAAGTAAGTAAATTGAAATGAGGCTATGCACTGTTGATTTATCATTACTTAAGTATAATCAATTCATTTAAATTCATTAAACATTTATCAAGTATCAAATGTAGAGGACTTTATACTAAATGATCATAGATTTAGAGGTAAGAGAATATACAAGTGATGCACTCTAGCTCCTACAATCTATATATGAAAATACTTAACCACAGAGAAACTGATTCACCCAAAATCATCCAGGTAATAAATAGGAGATATACCATTTGAACTCAGGTCTCCTGACTCCAAATCCAACATCACACTGACTCTTCTAATTTTAGCAGGAAACACAAAAGGTTAGTTTTTTGTTTTTGTTTGTGTGTTTTTAGTGCTCATAGCAATTACATTCTAAATTGGTTTAGAACATATATGTAAGTAGAAAAAAATAGTTGATTAGTATTGTGTAATTTTGTAATTCTGAACATTTTGTAAGATCATGGAAGGAAATAAACATTAAAGATTTAAGGAATCAGAGGATCAGAGGACATTTCAGGAGAATTTATCCTTTGCCTTTCAAGGATAGGTAGGAAATTAGGCAAGAATGGAAAGAAGATACTATAGAAAAAGGGAAAATCATGAACAAAGAAACAATCTATAGGCAGAATGGTGTCTAGTTTGGTTGCAGCGTGGAATAAATAGATAATATGTATTTTTTGCAGTATGTCTTCAGTACTTTTATTTCTTTGGGGTAATGTGTGAATAATACTATCTTATTTTTGAATTTCTTAAGGATGTAAAAAGAAAAAAGTATCTCAGTATCAAAGGCCTAATAATTGGTAAACTCTAATTTAGAGTTGTAGAATGACTGAGCCTCTTGAGATCAGAGTCTGAATTTTCCTTTCTATGAATCCTCAGCAAATAATATATATAATGCTTGGCACAGAGTAACATTAATAAATGCTAGTTAATCTATTTTTTACAGGGAATAAAGGGATATAAACTATGGTTAGCATCAGCATCTTAAGATCAAGATTACTTTGAAAGTGTTCTTTTTTATGTACAATTATTCAAAAGGTTTTAATTGATTTAAAGTGTTTCCAAATCAAAAGCTACTCAGTGTTCTGAATTCCCACAGTACTCTTCAAAAAGCAATTAGTTATTTTGAAATTTTTATCTATCTTAATATTAGCATATTCCATATTCAATCTTGTACTTGCATGTCTTAATCAGCTTTCTACTTAAATATTTCTCCAATGATACATCATAGAATATTGGTGTTTTACATTTGGTCCAGAAGATAGAATTTCAATGTCCCAGAGGCTTCTCTAGGCAAAACATGTTGTAGCCTAAGGTAAGAAAGTAATGGTAGGGATTGGAATGGAAATATTTGGTATCCACTTGAAGTTTTCTGAATAACAATGGAGAAGCAAAAGTGTCTCATTCCTTCACAGGTGCTTTCCCAAAGTCAAAAGTGCTTTGAGTATAGTTGCAGCCATATAATCCATATTGGAAGCATTCTATATAGCTAGTATAAAGTGGTATGAAATAATCTTTTGCTTGATAATTATTAGAAGCTGCCATTATTGTAATAGCCCACTCCTTTGGCCATTTCTAGACTTGAACTAAGGAGTAAATACAGTAGCTAAATAGAAAAAGGATTTTTCTTTCATCCCTGGAGATGGTTGGTATTGCTAGTTTACAAACAATATATAGTGAAGAATCAAACACAAAAGTGTTAAAATTAGAGAAAAGGACTTTTAAGAACTACTACTACTTTACTACTGCAATTAAAATACATTTATATGTAATTTTAGAGATAGTTGCAAAATGGTATTTCTCATACATATATTACAATCACAAAATATATTTTAAAATATTTATTGAAATATATCTTTTTACTAGCCCTAGTTATTATTAATAACGAAGTAGTCATAAAGTATACATTTTACAAGGTATTTGGCACCATCTTGAAAGATAACTAGTCAAGGTAACAAGTAAGGAAGAGTTCCCTATGGAGAAGTTAATCATCCTGATGGTCTTGTTTGTGGATTAAAATGCTCTTTGCATCAAGTATCATAGTAATCCATCAAATTCTAAATGGCATTCATAATCATTCACAAGTTTCTGATAAGTATTAACAGAACAAAATAAACAAAGGAAAAATACAAAGAATGCCTATTGTTCATACTTTGATGTGTGACATAAGCCTTAGAGTGAAAAAAGATATAGAATATTTCAAAGAATAATGTTCTAAGTACAACATATGAACCATGACCTGGGCTCTGAATTGAGTAGCAGGAGAAGTCCAGGCTAGGTTCCTTATAATTTCTCTATGGAGAAATTGTTTAATGCTTTTAATGGACCTCAGTGCCACAGGAGTAACCAAAGGGCTATCTTCATAACTTCAAAAGTCTTCAAGTGATACTTTATTGCTACCATTCATAGAAACAGTCCAAAATATTATAGGCCACTAGCTCTGAAGAACTAAAGTTGTGAATAACCTAAAGGACATTGGAGAGGAAAACTAACATATGATGCATATAAAAATATGTCCATGAACAGAGAGGGGTTGCTTCAGGTGTTCTGACTCAACTTTTGGGACCTGCTCAATGCCCAGTAGCCTATTATTCTGCCCAGTTGGACCCAGTAGCTTCAGGAGCACCACCATGTCTTAGAGGAGTAGCTGCAACAGCTCTATTAGTGACTAAATCTGCCGACCTAGTATTAGGATGCCCTCTGACCATAATGTGCCCACATGAGGTTGAAACATTGTTATTGAGACATAGGACACAGGCATTTACAGATCAGAGAATTACAAAATATGAAATAACGCTCTTGAACAATGAAAATATCACAATAAAGAGCTGTGGAGTTCTTAATCCTGTAAACTTGCTCCCTGATTTGCCAAGTTTTAGAGAACCTTTACATGGCTGTACCTCTTTGGTGTCCATTGCTAATAAACCTTGCAGTGATTTACTTGACACCCCTTTGGACAACCCCGAATTAATATTATTTACAGATGGTTCATCCTTTATGAGGGATGGCATGTGCTATATAGGAGCTGCAGTAGTAATTGAATTTGACACTATGTGGTCAGCTTCCTTACCCTCAAATGTAAAGGCACAAAGAGCAGGACTCACAGTTTTAAAACATGCCTGTATTATAGCAAAGGATAAGAGGGCCACAATTTACACCAACTCCCATTATACATTTGGCATAAGTCATGCTGTTGGCATGCTATGGCTTCAAAGGAGATTCCTGACATCAGCTGGAAAATGTATTGCTAATGGAAACCTTATTACGGAACTTCTTTCTTCCCTCCAGCTCCCCAAAGCCATAGCTTTTGTTCATTGCTTTGCACATACACGTGGTTTTGACCCTGTCTCCAGGGTAAATGACCAAGCAGATGCTGCAGCAAAGCTAGGGGCCGTGGAAGGACCTGAACTCATTTTGGCACTGACAATCACTGAAAATTTGGATCTATCCCTTTCCTATACATACCAGGAAGTGGGACAATGGAAAAAGAAATTTAAAACCAAGCAAGTTAATGGAGTATGGGTATCATCAGATGGCAAACCCCTGCTCCCTAGAAATTTTTACACCCAAATTTGTCAAACCATTCATAAACATGGTCATTTCAGCACCCAAGGCATTGTAGACTCTGTTAAAAGAGTATGGGTAGCACCTGCAATAACTACAATTGCCTCCAAAATATGTATAGCTTGCCCTACATGTCAGGCCTTCAATCAACATGTTTTTCATGGCAAAGCCTTTGGTGGACATCCTCTTGCTTACACACCATTTGAGCATTTACAAATTGATTTTATCTCTATGCTGAAAGCTGGATAGTATAAATTTTGCCTGGTCATAGTTGATCAGCTGACCAGGTGGTTGGAAGCCTTTCCTACTGCTTGGACCACAGCACCTTTTGTTGCCAAAGTCCTCCTAAAAGAAATTATTCCTCGTTTTGGACTGCCAGCATGGATTGATTCGGATAAAGGAACCCATTTTACAGATTCTGTCTTATCACAAATTTATTCATTTTGGAGGATAACTCCTAAATTTCATACACCTTATCATTCTCCCTCTGACTCTATTTTATCTCAGAAGCCAACTCAGAGGTGATTTGCACATCTCACCATTTGAGATGCTGTTCTGACATCCACCTATTCAGGCTCAACTATTTACCCCTACCTATACTTCATGGTTAGGAGGGGATACAACCATTGCCAAGTACATCAAAGAATTACAAACCAAATTGTGAGAGCTCCACGATTCTGGAACTGCTGTTCAGGCAGCCCCATAGACTTATCGCTTCACAATCTAAACCCAAGTGATAGCATGTATGTAAAGAACTTCAAATGCATTCGGTCAATTGAATCTACTTATGATGGATCATTCCAGATCCTATTGACTACACTAAAGGCTATTAAAATTGGGGAGAAGAACTCATGGATTTATTGTAGCCATGTAAAACAAGTACCCTCTGTTGATACTGAATAATTGACCTGTATTGAAATTGACTATTGATTGTATTTATGACTTGCTACATCTGTACTTTGTTTTTTTTCTTTTCTTTTCATTTCGTTATTGTTGTTGTTTCACTATATTTGAACATATATTACCTCTATTGAATTGACTTGATTTGAATTTGACTTGTTATGCATTTTGTGCTTCTTGTGAAACTTTCATATTTTCTTAAATGTATTACTGCATTTATCCACCATTGTTTTACCTCACTTTCCCTCACACTGTGGATGATGGCTAAGCTAAGAGGAAATGCATCAAAATCCTTGTATAAGAACCTTTATATTCTACCCCTCCTTGCATGACATGAATTGCAACATACATATGCATTTTTATTGTCACTGATTATAGGAGATATACATTTGAAATTTGAAATTGCATGTGCAATTTTTGTATTTAAAGCACATGTTATCTAAATTGAGAGTTTTTGATTATTAGATTAGTGTAGGTTTAGTATATCCATTAGTTCCATTAGTTCTAACACTAACTGCCTGCCCAAAAAGCCTTAGACTACTGAAACTGCCATTAGTATTTTGCTATTATGGGATTTAGTACATATGTCTGATTCAATGAAATGGGATCAACAAAGGAGCACAGATTTCAATACAGTGCCAAAGAAGCACAGATACCTATAAAGTGCTAAGGAAGCAAGTACTTAACCTGCATGATGCCAAAAGAGCACACAGGTCAAAAAGAGAAACCAATCCTGCTAGGATTGCTGAGACTTCTATGCCAATGATTGGCAAAGATTTATATGCCTCCTGCCTCAGCCATATATCCCTCTGTGGTTTCATTGTTTCTTTCTATCCTCCTCAGGGGGAATGTGTTTTTATTTCATATGGAGAATTTAGGTTGTTTTAGAAAAGAAGTTTACTGCCTCCTGGAATCAAAATGGAGATGCCCATGAAGACCTCATGGAGAACACATGATCCAGGAGCCTAAGAGAGCAACTGAATTTGCAAAAATCTTTAACATTAGGGGTTTTTTAATTCATTTGACTGAGTTTTAAAATTGATTTGTCCCTTAAAAAATTCATTTGTTTTGTTAAATTCATCTGTTTTGTTTAAATGAATTGGTTATCTATTTTGTTGTGAAAAAAGGGGACTGCACCCTGAATATTTTTGTAAAAGAAGTACCATTTGATTTCTTTATATTGTAAAAATCATTACCTTTCTCCCCTTGTATTGATGCATGTACCCTTTGTTTACTGTAATTGTAAATTTATTTATGTTTGTTATGATCCATTGGGGAGATTGGTCTCCCAAAGGATCACAGGGGGGAATGTGTCATTTGAAATTGTTATAAGCCCTGGGAGACTACAACTCCCAGGACTCTCTCTGTTACAACTTCCCCTGACAATTCCCACTTCCTTTGCATACTCTGTACTAAGTACTTTACAAATATCTCCTTTGAGAAGCACTGGTTTGTGGTTCACAAGCCTTTATACTCATTATAACAAGGCTGAGGATTAGTAATCCAGTTTCAGCTTGAAAATCTACAACAAAAGGAGACCATTGCTTCTTGTGGAAGTACATTCTTCTTTTGTACTGATCTAATTGCAAGGAAGTTTTGTTGTTGTTTTGCTTGTTTGTTTTGATTTTACTTTGTCTTTTCTACTCTCAATAGCAGTTTGGAATTTTATTACATAGGCTAGAAATAAGCAAAATGAAGTAGATTCAGAATTAATTAAATTAATTACTTGTTGGTTGTCAACTTGGAGGAAGGTCCCTAGAACAGATCCTCAAAGATTTATCCTTGATCCTTCTGAACTTTTATATTTTAACCAACAATGTGACTGAAACCAGCCATGGCACAGCCAGGGAAGGTTTGGAGAGAGTGTGGAGGGTGTGGAGGGTATTTTTGTTTAGGTATTGGTTGACTATAAAGAATCTTTGATATGGTGTGAAAAGCAAGGGCTTTGTATTTTCAGGTCCTGGTTACAACATTTACCCAACACTTAGTCCCACTGCAATCTAAACCTCTTGGACCACAATTTCTTCATCTGTAAAATGAAGCATGTTAGCTCAAAATCAATGATGCTATACTCCAATAGGTTGATTTCTTCTGAGGCAAATTCAGGAACTGTGGGAATATTATATTCTATAAAACCTTAGGCTTGAATTTTTAGTCAAATTATAGTTATAATTATTATAGCAAAGATTTATATAGCTCTTTAAGGTTTGTGAAATACTTTATATAGATATGTATGTAGGTATATTATCTCATTTTATCCTTAAAACAACCCTGTGAAGTAGATTTGTCTGTTTTAAATGAATAAATAGGCTGACTTGCTGGAAGGAAAAATTAAAGTGTTAGCCATCCTCCTCTTGGTTTTGATTCATTTAAGTCTTTTAATATGTTTAATTGTTTTGTTGCTGTGCATTAACATTTCCCTTTCCCCTTTCACTTTTCTGCAGTCATTCTTTGTCTGACTGTATTTCATTATTTATAAGACTGTTTATTCAGTGTAACACATTTTTTCTCATAAAGTTGTCTACCTAATATGGAAGACCTACATTTCAAAGGCAAAGTGATCAGCTGATCTTTATGATAAATTTCTTGATCTGTGAGCCTGTTTCTTATGATGAATTGTCAATTGTTATTCATCTTTCACTTGCAGTACCTAGACTATCTTATGAGTTTTCACAGTGTTCACTTTTTTCCCCCTGTTCCCTCAAGTTAGAACATTATATTAAGGAGAGCTGACATATTTGATAAAAACATGTCTGTGGTCTTTTAAGTTACTCAATATTCCTCTGCTCATTATATCAAGATCATAGTCTTTGCATTGTTATCCCTGTCGGCATCCCTATATCCAACTGTCAAACCTTAAGCTGCATTAGAAGAGGCAATTGTTTACTCACTATTAAAGTGTACTTTGAATGATCTTAGTGTGATTCTATTAAATGGATAAAGGACTGCCTCTTGCAGTATACAGATTTACAGTGAGGCTCAGATTTCTGCAGTTTTTATGCCATATCCAAAATGAATTCGAAGCATCACCTTTTCTAGCCTTATGCTGGTGAATATGATTATACTTATACTTAGGACTATTTCAATAGTCTAGGTCCTCATTGCCTTGTACCTGAGCTGTTTTTGAAGTCTGTTGGTTGGTGCACTTTTCAAAAGTCTCACTACAACTCCTTCTCCACTCAGATGCCAATGTGATCTTCCTAATCTGTGGGTCTGATCCCCTTCCTGGGCTCCCTATTACTGCCATAATAAAAAATTATATTTTTCGGCTTTTAAAACCCTCCATAAACTGGCCCTTTCTTAACTTTCCACACTTCTTGAATCTTGATTCCCTCCAGCTACCCTAAAATCCAGTGTCAATAGGTTCCTCAATTGTTTCTCACATAAGATTCTCTATCTCTTGACACCAGACATTTTCTTTGGTTGTCTTCCATGCCTGGAACTGCCATCTACCTCATTTCTGCCTTCTGGATTCCTTGACTTTGTCTGAGTCTCAACTAAATTACAATCTTCTGCAAGAAAGTTGTTTCTTCTTCAACCTTTTATATCTGCCCTCTCTTGATAATCTATTTGTACAGAATTATTTGTCTGTTGTCTGCCATATTAGACCGGGCTTCTTGAGATCAAGGCCTTTTTTATGTGTATTTCCTTCATATCTTCAGTCTTTGCCCAATACCTGGCACATAAGGTTGACATTCATAAATACTTGTTGGAAAGATCATAGAATCTACTGCTGAAAGTTTATTAATTTTGATTGGCCTTCCTTATGATGGAGACCCATTTTTAAAATTTGGCATGCCCAGGTCTATAGGTTGTCTAAAACTTAAATGTACCATAGCAATTTAAAAAAAATTTAGACCCAGGATTATATTGGTGAATTGACCACTCCATGTAGCAACAACCTTTACCAGGTAGCTGATGTAATGGATAGAATACTGGGCCTGGAGTCAGAAAGACTTGAATTGAAAAGGAACTTCAGATACTAAGTGTATGATCTGCACAAATAATTTAACCTCTCCCTCAGTTTTCTCATCTGTAAAATGGAGATAACAATGTAGAGTGGTTGTCAGGATCAAATGAGATGTTTGTAAAAAGGAACTCCTTGGCAAACAGTAAGTGATAGTAAAAGGCTTATTCCTGTGTTTTTTTCCTCCTTCTAATAAAAAAAATTCAAAATGAGTACTTAAATTATAGTTAAACTTGGGACATGAAGGAGTTAAGTGACTGCCCTCTGAGTACAGGAAAATATTTTCCAGTGATATAACTTGAAAACAAGTTTTCTTGACTTAAAAATTGGTCCTCTATCCATTATGCCACACTGCATCTTTAATGAGCAGAAAAAGAAAAAAGAAATCTCTTGTTTATGGCCAATTCAACTCTGTACCTCTGATAGGCTAACATATAATTCTTTATTCCAGGTCATGAATTACATATGCATAAAAATATTGCCTCTACCCTCTTAAATGCCACTGGGCAAAATGCTAATATTTAGTAAACTCAGAGAAAACCTAGAAATCTTTTAAAAAATTACCCATCCATGAAAGGCTTCAGGTAATCATGAAGCATATTAAGCAATATTAGCATCATAAATTTCTGTGATGCATTTCAAAATAAGCTTTTAATTATGTCAGATCAAGGACAATTTTAGCTTCTGTTTTTTTCATAATCTTTGGATTAGTAAGCCCATAAATAGGTTGCTTCCATAGACAAAGTGACATTTTAGCCAATGGGGGTGCTGAACAGCATGGCATTTCTGCTTTCTGATAACATCAAAGTGACAACTCTGTCTTTTCATCCAGGTTTACACTCTGTAGGTAGGGTGATGATCCTTAACATCCATTCATTATTTACAAAGAAAAGAAAATCTATCAACAAACAGATGAGGAGATGACTTTTTCTGTTTATAAATGATGTTGAACCTGGATTAGCTTTTTCAGCCTTGAAGGTCAATTCACAACAGCACAGAGCAAATTCCTCTGCAATCATATCTGGCACAAAAATGATATCAAATAGTACAGTGCATTGCATCATAGGGAATTATCTCAAAGGACATCTACAAAAGTAGAATAGAAAATGTATTAGACTTCGGACCGCATGCAAGTAATTTAACCTCTCATCATCCTTAGGCAACCCTCCAAGTTACAGCAATCATTTATTCTATATTGTTGTAGGGGATTTCTGCACTGAGATTTTGACTCACAGATCAATTACATGTCCAAACTGCCAACTTTGTTTTAAGAAAGCCCAACTTGATCCTTGTCCCAGATAACCAGTCTTCAAGAAGCACCCCAACAGACCCTTGTCCTGGACTAAACAATAATCCTCCCAGCATCCATTGATCACCCTAAATAGGATTAGAGGATATAATCAAAATTTATGTATTCTTTTTGTCTTCTTAATTTCTCCTATTGTATCTCAGCTGCTCCCAAGCACTCTACCCTCTGGTTACATCTTCTTTCCCAAGCCAGTAGTAACCAATCAGTTGTTCTTTTCATGTACTCACTAAAAGTATATGTAACACCCTGAGTTCTACAATTCAGTGGATATTCCCATCATTGGTGTCTTTCCTGAGACAGTGGTCTCAGAAAGGCGTTAGTTATGAGATACTTTCAGGTTGACAAAATCAACCTCCTCTTCCCCTCTTCCACAATTGGAATTATATTTATGTGATTTATCTCAACCTGAAAAAAATCACAGAACTACCAAAGTAGTTCTAATAGAACAAGTCTTTAATCAGGACAAGGCAATCCTAAATGTTGTGGGAGAATTTTGAGGTGAAACCCCAGGTTCAGGACAGATTGCCCTTTGCAAGAATGCAAGACTACATAATTAGCTTAAAAATAAAAGGAGAAATGTATTAATTTGAAAGCCATGTTGAAAGGCTGAGAGACATTGTGCAGGTGGAACACTGCCTTCCCAAGGAAATGAGGTCTGAGGTTTTTATACCCCTTTGACAACGTGGGTTACAGGATAAGAAAGGGGGTATGGGTTGAATAAGGAACGAGGTAATTCATTGAGGTCTGGGGTATAAAAGACAATCTATGGAACTTAAGGGATGATTAGATTAGGTACCACTCAGTGCTTCTAAGGGTGGAATTAGGAGGTGTATATTTATGTTAATTGAAGATCTAGGGGAAAATCCAAGGGGAATATTTCCCTCAGGGAGCAGAAAGGAACTTCCTATATCCTTTCTGACCCAGAACACTTCTGGAATTTGGAGTGCTTAGGAGGGAATCTGTACCCCCCATATCATTAAGATTTGTTTGTATCTGTTAATCCTATCTAGGGTGACCATTGGGTGTTAGAGAATTTATTGTTCAGTCTCTGACAAGGGTCAGTCAGGGATTTTCTTGAAGGTAGGTTATCCCAGACAAGGGTCAATTTGAGGTTTCATGAAACAAGTTTGTCACTTAATTCACAATCTTCTTGTAGTTCTTCCTTTCAGGAAACACCAAATTCACAGGTTTGGTACCCAAAGTATGATCTTTTATCCATTACAAGCTCTCTGAGACCCTATACTCCTAAAATTATAGATCATAAGCCCTCACCAGTATGCCGTTAGACACAAATTACTCAAAGTAAATACATTTATAGAGATGATGTTGTAAATATTAGATTAAAGAAACATCCCCTCCTCAAACCCGCAGTGTACTTTTCTAGAATTACCCAGTTTCAAACAAAAGATTGGGTACATGCATAAAGTAGTTTAGTAGACACACATACGAATCAAGAACAAATGTGAACGAGGTAACTCATACTTTTAGAACTACAGAACCCTTCCGTCCTGTTGGGTATAGCATCTATGCTGACCAAGAGACTCATGTAGTTCCTGTTCCTCTCTGTAGTGCAGTTTTCAATTGCTAGTTCTGGCATGGGATTCAGGGTTCCTCCTGGATACCCCAAACCCTGAGAGATGACTTGGGATTCAGGATTTCCCTTCGACACCCCAAAACCCCAAAGGTATTCCAGGCCTTTGTCCCTTGCATTGCTGCAGTGCTGAAGGAAGGTGACTTTGGACTGAGAGACTCTCTCTTTGGGCTCTCCTCTAGCTTCTTGATGAATAAAACAGTTCTACTCAGATAAGCATCTGTTTGTATAAAATATAGCTCTAATCATCTCCTGAACTTCACAGGTCACTCCTTCTGGCTTCAAGGCACAACACATCACTCTATCAACCCATTCTGGTTACTTACTAACATTGCCCCGTCAACCCATCTCTAATCACAAAGTCCCTGTTGCCAAAAGGGCATGAGAATCCAAGCCCCCATTTCCTTTAGGAGGCAGTGTCTTTCCTGCACCTGCCTATTCAATTTAATACATTTCTCTATTTTTAAGGTATCACTGGAGCCTGCCATTCTTGAAGAAAGCATCCTTCCTGAGCCTGGAGTTTTAATCTCTAACTCTCCCACAACATTTCTGTCTCTCTTACTGACAGAGGAATTATACCACTCAAATATTTCTCCTGGCTCTCCTAAAATCTTTAGTGTCTCCGGCTTTTTAAAGAGCAACTAGGTCTAAAAGTCTGTGATAAGGGGCATCTGCCCTCAGATTCAATCGACTGAGAGGGTAAAAAAGAAAATGTAAGACTTTCTTTGAATTTCATTTGTCTTTAAACATTTCATTGACTCTTTTAACCATCTCTTATATTCTCCAATTCTATTAAGTGGGCTGGGGAAAATAATAAATTGATAAGGGATATCTTTATCCAATCCTCCTCTACACATAAGCATATACTATATTGTTTACATTGTGAAAAATAGGCTTTATAAAAATTAGAATCTTAAATAAATATCTTGAGAAGCAAATATGGTTTAACGGGGAGAACAATCACAAAATACTTGAGTTAAAAGAACTTAATTCTAGTAAAAAAATTCATTCCCAATTTTACTCTATTCTGAGCCTTAGTTACTTCTCTTGCTAAATGAGAATAATAAAACTTGTATTACATCTCTTAAAGAGTTATTGAATAATCAAAAGAGACCAGGTGAGTGAAGCACTTTGTAGATATAAGGAGCTAGATGAATGCAAACTATAATGAATTCTAGGATTATTGAAAAAAGTCCTAAATTTTATTGGGAGCAGTTTTAGTAAGAGTGGTCATCATGCAAAGAAAGAAATCAAAAAGACACATTAAAAGAAAAATATATTAATATTTTATTCTGTTTTCTTTCAGATACTCCTCAAAACTGAAAAGTAGATTATACTTCTAGCTATCTAAACCACTATTTAGAATGAACAATTGGTATGTGTTTTAGATTTGTCTGTTGCAAACAAAGATGCAAGGAAATGCCTGGGGAAAGAAGACAACTTTTCCCTTTAGCTTTGATTCTTCTTCCTTTATCTTTAAATATCTGCTTTGGCACAAGATGCAAATATTAGAAGTTCATAGGATATAAGATTGTAGAGAACAGAGACAAGCATCTTATCCAAAAGACAGAGGAGACAGACAGAGAGAGAGAGAGAGAGAGAGAGAGAGAGAGAGAGAGAGAGAGAGAGAGAGAGGTAAGGTAAGAAGAGGGAGAGGGAGAGAAATAGGGGGAGAGGGAGAGGGAAAAAGTAGGTTTGAAGAAGTGATGGTTCCATGATTCACTAATAGCTGAATTAAATCCTCCCCCAAGGATCTGGCTTCCCCATTGTGCACCTTATGCATAAAAATGAAATCTTGGAATGCAGCTGGCAACACATTGAGATTTAGGTTCCTTTAAAGGGATCTTACATAATTAATGAAAAACAAACACAGGCATAAGGAAACATCATAAAAGAACCCAAATATGTTCATATACAAATGTTCTATACAACCTAATTCATAAATATTAGAGATATGAATGTTCTCAAATGATATCTATTGTTCTTTACACTCACAGACTATTAGAACTAAAAAAGGGTTCTGGGATCTCCTAATCCAAATGCCTCCTTTTACTGAAGCAATGGAAAACCCAGGGTGGTGATAAGACTTGCTCAAGGCTATTTAACAAGTAGGTGAAGGAACATGGTCTAAATTCCAATCCATACATGTAATCAAGTGCTTTTTAAGTGTAAGGCATTGCACTAGTTTTTAGAGATGAAAGATAAAAAAGGTACAATGCCTGCCCAAAGTAGGTCATTGCCTGGCAGGGACATTAGGCATGTATACAAATAACTACTGTCAAACGTTGGTACTCAGTGGTTTTGGAACTCATTGAATTAGGTATTTGAGGCATTTTGATGTGAAAAAAATTGTCACAGTATTTGATGTATGTTTGGCATTTGATGTACTTGCTAGATGCCCACCCCACCCTAAAGAAAAGATCATAAGTTAGTTCAGGAGCATAAAAAGCTTAACAATGAGGAGCTGCAGGAACTTTCATGGTAGTAGTAATAGCTAGTGGTAGGAGGATTTTCTTCCAATGAGGAGGAAGCAAAACAGGATGCTATCAGTGAATTAATCCAGGTAATGGGTACAAAATGAGTGGAAGTTTAAACTTTGTCGAAAAATATCACATTGATAAAGCTTTAATAAGAAGAATTGTAAAGTTGTTAAGTGACCTGATCATTTCCTACTTTAGAGAAATTTTGAGAAGCAGACAAAAACAAACATCACTGGCTCAGTTACTTGTGAAGCTTTTCCCTCAGATATTATGGAAGAGGGCTCCTCTTCCAGACAATAACATTTTCCTCTTCACCATCCCCTTGGGCTATAAACACTCAATACAGGTCAAAATTAATTTAAAATTATTTTGTTTAATCTAATTATTGTTTTTATTTATGTTTGCGTATTATTAGTGGTTATTTAGGAAAATATAACTATTAATGCAGGTAATGCCATATAAAATTTGTGCTTTCTGGATGTCTGGAATGTATTAATTCAATTTGCATTATTCTTTAAGGGAAAAATTCATTTGGTATTCAACTCAGATTAACAAGTACCAATTTACCACTGTGTTTTGTTTCTTGATATCTTACATTTAGCTTCCAATCCCAACTTTTAAGAAGTTATTTCCTTCATTAAAGTTTGTATCTCTTTTACCATTTGGCCTCATGATTTTATAAGGATTTATTATCATCTGTTTTGTTTTTGTTTTTATTTTTGTCTCTTGCCAAATTGTTAATTCTCTCTTCATAATTTTCTTGCATTTCTCTAACTTCTTTACCATTTGTTTTTTTCTGGTAGCATTCTTACTTGGTTTTTTAAATTGTTTTTTTTTTATTTCTTTAATTAGGTCTTCTAGGAATGTTTATTTGACTTTTGTCCAATTTGCATTTTTCTTTGAAGTTTTGTTTAAAGATGTTTTTATGTCATTTTTTTCTGAGTTTGTCTTCAACTTCTCTGTGATTGTAAGTAGATTTTTAAAGTCAGGTTCTATTTTTGTTGTTTGCTCATTTTTCCAATCTATTTCTTGACTATGGACTTCATATTAGAATTGGGCTCTGCTAAGTACTGGGAGTGGAAAGGGGAAGATATGGCTGGTCTGAGATGTGCAAATTTTTGATGCTTTTAAAGATCTAGGATTTAATCTGATCACTGACCTACTAGTCTATCTTTCAAATGGGACCTATATTCTCTCATAACTATGAAAACTCATATCTAACATGGAATTACTACCTATACCCAAATAGTGTTACTACCTCCTCACCACCAAAATACTTTCTCTCTGCCCTGGAACTGCAATCTGAAACTGGTTATTGGGTGATGCAATTGCCAAATGTCACCTGATCTTACTCCCAATGCGAGCAGAAGAGTCTGCCTGGAATCTCTTTCTCACTATCCCTGGGTGATGGGTGCTCCTGGTGCTAGTGCTGCTAGTGCCAATAAAACCTACAGCTGTTTCCACTGCTTAAGTTCTGACCCTTGTGCCCACAAGTCTCTCTTTCTCTTCTCCTAAGTTCCCAGAGGCTAAAAAAATCAAAACACTCACTGTGACTTTTTATTGGTTCCCTTGCTCAGAATTTGGTCCCATAGTGCTCTCTAAGTTTTTTAGAGTGATGCATTGGGAGAGTGTATCAATCAATATTGTTAACTTCACTCCATTCTCTTAGCTCCTGCCTTATCCTTTCAAAGTATCTCAAATCTATGAATTATTTCAGTTACATGGAATGTATTTTTTTCTTCAAAGTTTGGTGATTAAACTAAACTAAATTTAAATTTAATTTAATCTTTTCTGATTTATTTTAATAGTCTTAATTATTTTAGGATTATGCTCCTTATTAACTATTAGTGGTCTGTTATGAATACTACAGAGATCATTTTCTTATATGCTACACTTTACTTACTAACAAATCAGAACCTATGTTAATTCCCACAATCATTTTTGTATAATACACATAGTGTCAATGTTCACAGACTATATTTTATTATTCTCCAGTAGAACTAACTCTCATGAATATGGAAGAAAATTGTTCTGTGAATACTATATTAAGAACACACATCTCAGATAAACATGTGTCTTTCTTAGAGCAACTATAAGAATTTCAATCTACCTAGGTCAGTCCTATGTCACTGCCTTGGTTGTAGCAATTTAATTGAATTAAACTTTATAAAAGGGCAAATTTGCATTTATAAGAAATTTGAGCTTTATCATCCTGCAGCATGAGAAAAAAATACATTTCTGACATCAGGTTGATGAGGCCTGCCAACATAAGATTTGATAGAAGCCATAGAGTTCACTAAGTATGATTTCTGTGAAAATGAGCACATTATAAAACTTGGAGAAGAAACCCTTTGTTCTTGTATTCTAGCCAATTACACAGTTGTAGTCACAAACAACAGAAGGTGATCAGTGAAATAGCTGTCATAAATGATAATATTAATCATTTGTGTAATAGTATACTACAGTATCCTGAGTACTGTCATTTTCACTACCATGTAAATCTTAGACCACCAAAAGCACCAAAGAAAGGTAAGGAAATCTTTCTTCAAAGAACCACATTTAACATTTTCAAAAATAAAATAAATTAAAATATCCTAGCTTATTAAGAATGATATGGTGTGGAACAAGCCAAAACAGAAATCATGATTTCCAGTTCACTAATATATTGTTATGCTATTTTTTTCTGTTGGAATCCTATATAATATGGCTCTCTTAATGAAGTGATGGCGTCAGATATTTTTTTAAAGAAAGTTTATATTTTTTTCTTTATTAAGACTGATTATAAATGGGGCTATTTGGGGACAAGATAACCTATGCTGAAAGAATAGGAAAAACAGACATCTGAAAGAAATATAGCACATCAGTAGGAAACATAGAAGTTCAGATGTCCTCACTCAAATGACTAGTCAAGTACTTTTATTGAAATATTGTTAGAGTAGCAGGTTAAACTAACCAATAAGAATTCATGTTTAAAATATGACTAAGCCTCCTCCTAAAATATAATTTAGGAAGTATTGGCCAGGTTTTCCAAATGCTTAACAATTACAAATTGCAGAATTCTTTTTTCCTTCGTATGTATATAAAATCAGAGAGTGAGAGTGAGAAGGGAATTCGGTGATAATCTGCAGTTCTCTCAACTTATATATTTTGAAAATAAGAAGCAGAAAGTTGAAATGATAGCTATAAGGTGAAAAGAATGTGGTACCATAATTAAAATGCAAGTATTTCTAATTATGATTAAACTCTACCACACATCCTTCCCCTACTTTTCATCCTCTTCTCTTCAACCACATTCATTCCTCTTCTCTTTTTCTTCCTTCTTATTCTTCTTCTCTTTCTTCTTCTTTTCATTTTCCTTCTTTTCTTCTAATTAATATCATTAATTTTATTTTCAACACCTCTATAATTTTTAGTTGACTGGCATTTGGATAAAAATATGTTTATTTCCAGAATATATTTAGTGTTAGGAGAAATATCATAGAAGTAGAGGAAAATAATTATTTTATGCAATTGAATACAAATGCTAGATTTTAAGTTCATCTTCTATAGACTTACTTTAATCATATTCAAGGATAACTCTAGGAGTAGACAAATTGGAAAAGATGATTTTGTATAAATTTCATCCTTTTCCCATGTTGTTTTAATTTCTTCCACTATGTATTTATATTATAGTCATAGAAACTCTTGAAGCCTTCAGTCTTGTTTCGCAGTTTCATCGTATTTCCACAGTGTCTTGGGAAGGAAAAGGGAAAGAAGAAACTAAGCTCCATGAAGTGTTAAAAACAAAATAAAAGTACTTAAAAGGAGGACTCCAGAAGTTTAATGGAGACTTTTTGAAGGATCTTTGTAAAAACTTGGATAAGAATAACAAAAGATAAGAAGATATGTTTGAGTTCTATCTGTACCAAAGGAAGTGTCACTTTAATGAGATTACAGATTCAGCACAGTGCTGAAGCTTTTGACTGATTATATTTCAATGAATGAAAACTAATGTTGAGTAAGCTTTATACTTTCAAGTATTCTATTGTTTTATATATTCAAAATTCTTAACCATTTCTTTTAGGGATTCCACCAATTCTCTTCTAGTCCCTCACTCATTAATTTCATTTTTTATTCTTTGACTTGGATATTGCTAAAATTATTTAATTCTCAAAATCTAGCTCTGCAAGGAATTCTTCAACTTTAACCTCTCGTTTTCTTATAATTCTCCACTACAATTTTACCTTATTTGTGGGTATGTTGTGATTTCATCAGAGAGGTTATAATGTGGGTATGGATACGAACTCCATGTTTTTGTAGAGAAATAGTTAGGGACCATAGAGTTAGGGTAGGAAAAGACCTGAGAGGTCATCTAGTACAACCTCTCATTTTACAAATAAGAAAATTGAATTTTGGAATAGTTAAGTGATTTGTCAAAGTTAAATAGGTAGTGAGTAGTGGATATGTAACTAGAACCTTTGACTCCGATCCCAGAGGTGATTTTTCAACTCACAGAGTTAGTATGTATAAGAGGAAGAACCAGAACTTTATCTTCCTGACTCTAAGGCAAATTATGTATTTACTTTGCTGATTTGCTTCTTCTGATAGGTTTATACTAAATTAACTGTATCTTGTTTTGTGAATATTCTTCAGTCATTTCTGTAACTGAATTTTGTCTCCCCAATTAAAGTACAAGTACTTTAGAGATACGAATTGGTTAAGAGGGATGAAAATGTTAAGCATTTAGTGGGTGCTGATTGGTGCACAATACTAAATAAATATAAAAAAACTAAATAGGTGTAGAAAAACGTACTGATATTAAATGACAGAGCTAAAGACCTCATATATTCTAAAAAAAGTAAAGTATTCAGAATGAAGTACTTTATGTTTGGCATCTTTCTATCTTGTATTAATAGTATAGATTTTACCTTTCATTTTGTTTTAATTGTTTTTTTGTTCATAAAAAACTTCTTAAAACTTTATGAACAGATCAGGGATTCTGAAGACAAACATTGATTAACAATTCCCTCATCTCCATTTTTTTCCTCTATCATATCAGTTCCAAGCCAAGTTTGAACTGAGTAGAATTCAGAAATGCTGAGCATTCATCTAAAGCTGGTACTTCAAAGGAAAAAGATTAATTCTCCATTTTCTAAAGGTCATCTTTTTCTAATAGCTAACGACAGGTCATTTGAAGGAACATGTTTGAGCTACAATACTTCTTTGGTACTAAAGATAATATAATCTTCAAATAAATTCTCTTGGTTTTTTCTTTAGAAATATACTAAGACCCATGACCTCCAGGGAGTTCTTATCCAACATAGGTCCAAGAATCAACTAGAAATAAATTTAAGAGGTAAGATTCTTCCTTAAGATGCTACTACTACTATCAAATCCTTCTCAAGATACTTTTTTAATACTGACAAAATTCTTTCAAATCTCTAATGTTCTAAAGTGCCGCTTGCATGTTTTTTTTAAGTAGAAGTCACTGAAGATAAAGATGCCTTATTGCATTCTATTTTAGTTTTGAGGGTCAAAATGGTCTATTTTAAGTAGGTATTCAATATTTTAAAGAGGCCATGTTGATTCAAAAATGCTTTTATAAAGAATGTTTTTGATGGTGTCTATTTCTTATATTTCCTCTATTTCCATGTTATCTAAAATGGGCAAACTGTCATAGGACAAAAATTTTAATATTAGTTAGCTACAGGAGAAGAGAAGAGCATAGAAAAGCACTGTAAAGAAATCAAAGGATTCTAGAGCAGTGTCAAAATGGAAAATTAGAGGCATTGCTTCTGAAATCTTTCATTTCCCTCCAAACAACTTTAAAATAATTATTCAAATGAAATTTTGGAGTGTCAGAGCCACAAAAAGGCCATTTTGAGACATTTTTCAAGCCCAAAAAACTTAGGAAGGAAAAACAGGAAAAGTTTGTGACACAGGTAGAAGCCTTTCTGGAACCCTTACATGCAGCACAGGAACAGTTGCAGTCAGAGGCAGTAAAAGGAGTAGACAATTGATCAGAAACACCTGTTGCTGGAACAAGGCACAGTTGACACAGTTGGCAATTCTATTAGGCATACAAAGTTACAGATTGTCAGGATAGAGAGAAGTTTTAGGGCCAGTCACAAGACAGCAGAACCTTGACTTCAGTTCCAAAACTAAAAGAAATCTAGCACTTTTAGGGGTAGAAGATCTGGTGCCCTTTTGCTGGGCAAAGTCCAGAATGCAATTCAGGAAAGCAGTGATCACAGCTCTCTCTCGAAATCAGAAATCACACCACCCTGGATACACTCCAAAGATTCAGATTCACAGAACTAGCTCTGTAAATAGGTACATAAAAAGATTGAAACTTGAAGCAGTGTCTCCCAAACTCTATGTGTTAGTCAATGTGAAAGGGAGTTCTTTATTATCTTTGTCTGTTTTGAATGAATCTAAGAAACCCATACATAACCCCTACTTAATACTTTGTTATTAAGTAAGATAATTCACAAGTCATTTACTTGGAGAGCTCCACCCTTTTAACCCAATCAATCAAAAACTTGTGAATCCTTTGATAAGAGTTGACACCTTCATAGAGAGAGAAGTAGATCCCACAGACTCTGCCCTCTGGACAGTGCTAGGCAATTTGGAAGCTGTGATTGGCCCCTGTGAAGAGGGGAAGGGACAAGAAGTGACTATAAAAAGTCCTGAAAGCCTCTGGACTGGGAGTCTTCAGGCCTGAATTTGGGGCTCGGAGGATTTTAGACTGTGACTGTGGCTCAGAGCTAGGACTTGAGAGTTCAACCTGGGTCTCTGGTTCTTGGACTGCTTCTGGTAGACTGCTCCTGGATTTTCTCCTTTGGAACTTTGCTTGGGTGAGTGAGTAGCTGACCTTCCTTTCCTGGCTTCTGGAGAGATTAGTTTTGGAGAAGCTTTCCCCTCTTGGAGGAGGCCATGTGGGTGGATCTCTGGTTCTTCGGTTTGTGGGTTAACAAGCCCTGCTGGGTTGAGCTGAGTACTGAAGCAATATTTAGTGTGATAGGCTAGACATCTTCTCTACCCTCTTTTTGTATTTTTCTACTTTCACTCTTTCCACCTCATTGTAAATAAAAGCTATTAAAAGTCATTTTGACTTGAGCGATAATATTTTAAATCAATGACCACCATATTATTTTAGAATTCTCACATATTTAGTCAAATCCTTAATTTAATTCCTTACATCAGGTACAACTTTAACCAAAAATTCCCAGTCAATAGTCTAGAAAAAATAGGAAACCATGACAAAAAATCACAGATCGACATATAGTAAGATAGTTGTACACATGAAAGAGAGAGAGAAAGAGAGAGAGAGGAAGAGAGAGAGAAAGAGAGAGAGAGAGAGAGAGAGAGAGAGAGAGAGAGAGAGAGAGAGAGTAGGGGGCAGAAAATATATGGATAGATAGATAGATCATAGTGGGTAAGGTTACATGCTATATATTGGGAATAAAAATCATGATAATATATCCTTTGTCAAGTTACTTAAACTCTTAATGGTATTTGGAATATTCCCAGACATTAAGGGATAAAAGTTAGGGTAAATATTAACTGATACTTATGATTTTTAAAAACATCTTCAAAAATAATCTTCATTAATTTAATATTATTTTAAATCTAAGCATTTTTACATCAGAAAAAGGAAATGTCCATATTGACATAGTCCACCATTGCCCTCAGACATCTGAGGTAACATTTATAGAAATCTTCTAAAAAGGAAAATGCCCCAATATGATCGAATACAATCTGGGTTTTGTGTAAATGGAATTAGCTCACCCCATTCATAGTTAAAACTCTAGCCACCAGAGATAATGTCACCCCACCTCCCTGAGTGGGGAGGGGAGATTAGTTATTTACATGTGACAATAAGTAACAAATCAAGAACAAGGGACTGCCCTTTAGGCAGTCCAAAATAGTGTTGACACTCCCATTTGTCTGCTTGAAATTAGAGATGGGTGCAGGAAGTGATGAAAGCTGCTGGTAACTTCTTGTGAGGCAGTTGATGCTTTGGACTTGGTGTAGAAGGATCCCTGGTGAGACCTCAGGCAGCTTCCCTCTGAATTGTCATGTGGGTAGGTTAGGTTGACTTCCCTTCACTTCCCTTGGCTCTACCCTCAAGGAGGCTTCTTTGCCACTCTAATTGTCAAGACCTTGCAGCTAGTAGCCTTGTTTAATTAACCTCTAAATCCTCATCCAGGCTGGACCTCTGATCTGGCCAGGTTTTCTCTCTCTCTCTATTTCCCCCCTTCTACCTTCCTAATTGTAAATAAACTACCATAAAAGACATCCTGACTTGGGTCTATTTTAATTATGGAATCAAGCTGATCCGATTGATTCCTGGTGACCACACTTTATGTGTATATATGTATATTCCCCTTCTTACAGTTTTAACATGCTACTTTATCAAATAGAACTTTACTTATTTAATCTTATAAAACAGCTTAATTCTTTTTTTTGACCTCTTTTTCCCAAGAATCTCAGAAATAATACCTCTCTATTATCCATATCTGAATTCCTTCAGATTGCAGAAAGAATGGTATTTTTTTAGGTAAACCAAAATTCTAATTATTTTAGGGGACAGAGAAGAAGACTGCTGCAAACTTTAAAGCATATATAAAATCATTTGTGGGTGTTCAGCAGCAGTAGCAGCATCTTATTTTTCCTTTTTTTTTTTTTCAATGAGGCTCTTAGTCATCATAGTTCCAAGTTGTGATGGACTCTTGCAGTCAGAAGTGATCAGGACTACTGAGAATTGGTATTCTTTGAAATCACAAGAAATCATAAGTCCTGAGGAAAAGCATTCTTTTAAGTCTCAAGGAAAGCTGAGGAACATATTACTTGTAGGTGCAAAGGAACAAGGGCCCTACTAGCTTGAATTAGGGGAGGGTTTGCTATAGGGTTCTGTAGAAGATAAAGATGCTATAATTACAACCAAGAATAACCTACTCAGGAAAACTGTGTATAGTCTTTCAAATTAAATATATGTATATTTAATGTGATAGAAGATTTCTAAGCATTTCTAGCGAAAAGACTAGAGAGGAACTGAATTTGGTTTTCAAATACTAGACAAGGGAAAAATAAAATATCAAACATGAAAGAAAAATAAGAAAAATGGCAAGGGACACAATTAGCTTAAACTGGTGATTTTCCAATGTAGAAAAATTATAATATAACCTCTAAGAATGTTATCATAATTAGGACATTTAGAAGAATTTTAAATAAAGAGAGTGCAGTTAGTGAATTGATAATCTTGAGATGATCTAAAAAACTGATAGATGAGAAATGGGAAGGGAAAAGAAGAATGGGAGGTAATTATTTCATAAAGCAGGTGTATAAGAGAGAGAATTCATACCAGATGGAAAAAATGCTGGGGGTGGGGTAAAGAGTACAGTATTCGAACCATAATTGCCTCTGAATTATTTCAAAAAATAGAAAAAATATATGTACAAATGCAATTAGATATACAAATCTATCTAACCCAATAGGGAAGGAGAGGAAGGGAATGAGAGGAAAGAACAATTAAAAGGAAGATTAAGGGAGGCAATGGTTAAAAACAAAATAGACTTTAGAAAAGGGACAGGATAAAAAAGAGAAAGGATGAATGGGAAAATAGGGTGGATGAAAATGCAGTTAGAGATCATAAATATGAATGTAAATGGAATGAATTCAACCATAAAATGGAGGTAGACATAAAAATAGATTAAAAATCAGATTTTAACAATATATGGTTTACAAAATTTACACTTGGAACGGTCATATAGAATTTAAATAAGGTGCTAGAGAATAATCTATTAGCTAAAGTTAAAAAGACAAGGTTAACAATTATGATCTCAGTCAAAGCAAAAGCAAAAACAAAAACTGATAAAAAGAGAGAACAGGGAAGTTACATCTTGCTTAAAGACGTCATTTACAAGAAAGTAATATCAGTGCTAAGCTCATATGCTCCAAATGGCATAGTATCTAAATTCTTAAAGGCAATGTTAAATGAGTTATAGGAAGAAATAGACAGTAAGACTATAATAGTGGAGGACTGCCACTTTCAACTTTAGAAGTATATAAATCTAACCATAAAATAAATAGGAAAGAAGCTGAGGAAATGAATATGATTTAAGAAAAGTTAGATATGATATACCTCTGGAAAAACTGAATGAGAACAGAAAAGAGGAAACCTTTTTATCCACTGTACATGTCACCTTCATAAAAGTTGACCACGTATTAAGGCATAAAAAGTTCACAAACAATTGCAGAAAATCAGAAATATTAAAAGCACCATTTTCAGATCCTAATGCAATAAAATTTCATTCAAGCATCATGAAAACACAAATTAAAGATTAATCAGAAAGTAATCTCATTATAAAGAATGAGTGCATCAAAGGACAAATCATAGATACCAATCAATAATTACACTAAAGTGAATGGCAACAATGAGACAACATACCAAAATCTGAGGGATGCAACCAAAGTATTCTGTATTTTATATCTCTCAATAAAATAAAGATCAATGAATTGTGCTTGTAAATAAAAAATAAAGAAAAGCAACAAATGAGAGATAAATAAAATTGAAAGGAAAAATATTATACCAATAAATAAAATTAGTAGCTGGTTTATAGAAAAAATGTAATTTAATTTAAATAAAATTAGATATTAAATAAAATATTAAATGAAAATGAATATAAAAATAAATTTAAAATAAAAATAAATAAAAATAAAAATAAAATAAATGTTTAATTTTATTTTTAAAAGAAAAAAAAGAAAACCAAGGATCCATGAAGATAGATGGCTTAGTGGATTGAGAGCCAGGTCTGGAGATCGGAGGTCTTGAGTTCAAATCCGAACTCAGATACTTCATAGTGGAGTCTGGGAAAGTCACTTAAATCCCATTGCCTAGCCATTATCACATTTCTGCCTTTGAATCAATACTTAGTATTGGTAAGGAGGTATGGAGGAGGTAAGGATTTAAAAAAAATGAAAAAGGTGACTATACAACCAATGAAGATGAAATTAGAGCAATTATTAAGAGTAATTTAGCCCAATTATATAGTATAATTTGCAATCTAAGTGAAATAATTGATATTTACAAAACCAGTCCCAATACCATATAAACTATGTCACCTTGATCAACTGTATTGAAATTTTTCTGGTGCCTAGGAAAATGCAACTAAGGTCTCCACCTTGACTATACTCCCCTAGGTCTATTCATAGACAGAGGACATATAAAGAGCCCGTGGTCTTCATCTGTCTTTTGCTATTTTCCATAAGAAATCCAAATTCTCTATCATATTTAAAAGGATCTAGAAAAACTTCTTATGTTTTTGTGTGTCCATCTATAAATCATAGTTTTTAGGTCTTCAAGGGAAGGGAAGGAAATCAGCATTTACTTGTGACAGGCA
The DNA here is from genome assembly GCF_016433145.1 of Gracilinanus agilis. Lineage (NCBI taxonomy): Eukaryota > Metazoa > Chordata > Mammalia > Didelphimorphia > Didelphidae > Gracilinanus > Gracilinanus agilis. Next base: position 88,989,868 of record NC_058133.1, on the reverse strand, counting down.
ATATGCTAAGTGCTTTTCAAATATTATCTCATTTAATCCATATAACAACCCTGAGAGGTAGTTATTATCCATCATTTTACAGGTGAGGAAAATGAAGATTAAATTAGTTGCCTAAGATTATAGAACTAATTTTTACGGTCAGATGTGTACGTAGGTCTTTCTAACTCCAGATCCACGACTCTGTCCTGTCTGCTATGCCACCCAGTGGCCTTTTTAAAGGAAAGAAACAGTTTCAGAGACCCTTAGTTATTCTTCTTATAATAGTCACAGTTGATTAAAGTTTTCTAATGTATAAAACAATTAGCAATGTGTACAGTGCTACTAGGTTTTTTGGAAATTCACTCACCTACATTTTTGTTTATTCAGGTTAAAAATTGTTTTCTTAATTTTCCCCCTTAGGTTAGAGTTAGATCAAGGGTCATAACTATTTTTTCCATAAACACCAGAACAAAAACAAGTTCTATTCCCATTAGGAAATGCTTGGAGCATTACTGATATATCTAGATTGTAGTGTCTTGCAACAAAAAAAGAGAAATCTAAGATGAAATGCTATTTTATTCACAATGTGTGGACAATGTCTAAATGTCTAGATGCTACATGCCTAATGGGAATAGGACTAGTTTTTGTTTTGGTGTTTATGAAAAAGAGGCACAACACTTGATTCAACTATAACTGAAACAGTTTAAAAAATAAGAATAAATTTCTAACCTCAGTAAAACAAAAATGTACCTGAGTGAATTTCCTAAAATGACTAGCACTGTTCCCATTGTTAGTTACTTTATGTGTTAAAAAAAGCTTTTTTGAGGAGTGTCTATTAAAACAATGGCTGTCCAAAGGAAAGTAATAAATGTTGGAGGGGATGTGGCAAAATTGGGACATTAATGAATTGCTGGTGGAGTTGTGAATTGATCCAACCATTCTGGATGGCAATTTGGAACTATGCTCAAAGGGCTCTAAAAGACTGCCTGCCCTTTGATCCAGCCATATTGCTGCCGGATTTATACCCCAAAGAGATAATAAGGAAAAAGATTTGTACAAAAATATTTATTGCTGTGCTCTTTGTGGTGGCAAAAAATTGGAAAATGAGGGGATGTCCTTCGATTGGGGAATGGCTGAACAAATTGTGGTATCTGTTGGCAATGGAATACTATTGTGCTAAAAGGAATAATAAACTAGAGGAATTCCATGTGAACTGGAATGACCTCCTGGAATTGATGCAGAATGAAAGGAGCAGAACCAGGGGAACCTTATACACAGAGATGGATAAAACATAATAGACTTCTGTACTAGCAGTAATGCAATGATCCAGGACAATTCTGAGGGACTTATGAGAAAGAACACTATCTGCATCCAGAGAAAGAACTGTGGGAGCAGAAACACAGAAGAAAAACAACTGCTTGATCACATTGTAAACTGAAGGGCTGGGCTACATAGCCCCTGGGTTCCTGTGCTTCTCTAAGAGCTAATGGCTAAAACTCTACTTTTATTATAATAGATTGAAAGGGGAAAAGCAAAATACTGGGGATTCATTACCAGATATGGATATTGGACAATAGCAGAAGAGGCCTCCATGTCATTAATATTTTTCTAAATTCAAATAAAAAGTTTTCATTCTTACTTTTCTATCTTTCCTTTTTTCCTTTCTGGATGAAGTGGTATTATTTTAAGATTAATAAGAGGTCTAGTTTCAGAATTGGAAGGAATATGTGATTTTTGAATGATATTTTAGCCAGAAAGAAGAAAAAAAGCTTATTCTTGTGGCATTTTACTATATGAAAGCTAGTCACCTTTATCAAAATTTCTATTAAGACTGAGAATGATTTATGATGTCTCCAGAGAGATACAGGATTCTGTATTTTTGAGATGTCAAGTTATGTTTACTTTCAGTTTGAATTTGTTACCCGTTTTTTCATATCTAATTGTACTGATCTTCTCCCTTTTCTACATTCTCCATTCCCTCTGCATGCACACAAATGCTCAGTATGTTTTAATATCAAAATTTCAAATGATTTAATATCAAATTTTCAAATTATTACAACTGGGTTACAAGTTCCAACCCAATTCTTTTAAGCTAAAAAAAATACATACTTATGTACACACACACACACACACAAACACACATATATATATATATATATATATATATATATATTACAAAATGTATTTATAAAAATGTTTGATCAAAAGGAAGCTAGCTATACTCTGCTTCTAATGGAGAGATTCTCAGGGCATCAAGAAGGGACTGAAGTTTTTGTTTACTTTGTTTTAGTTTTATTTGTGAGGATCATTTAGCTATTAATTTAGTGTTAGTGTTGGACCTAGCAGGAAGGGCTGGAGGATTCCAAGATGGAATGAAAGAAGCAGGAAGTGTGCTTCTTGCTCACTGAGAGAGACTCCAT
>NC_058133.1:88960078-88977751 GCF_016433145.1 Gracilinanus agilis | reverse complement strand
AGCAAAAGAGGAAGGGAGAGAAGGAGAATTCAAATTTGGAACTCATTTTTAATGTCAAAAATTGGAGAGGAAAATGAAATATTATCAAAAAAAAGTGGGGAAAGAATTTTTTATCTCTTATTGGCCAGGTAGAGTAGAGAATGAGTTAGAGACTAGAGAAAACCTATGCCTTTATGCCTTGGGTTCTACTTATGTTCAACTTGTACTAAGTTCTATAATCACCAAATTTCCTTGATTTATAAGTAGGTTTTTAATCTTAAGGTCTAGAAGCAATATCTTATCTTACGCTTTCCAAGCTCTTTTAGATATAAACACCTATGGAGATATTCCCCCTCCACCTTTTCTCCAATTTAAAAAGCTATTTCTTTAGTTCCTTCATTATGTCTCATTACCACCTACTTCCTTGGAAGGATGTAAGTGGAAGAAGAAAGAGATATGTCTGCTCTACTCCCCTTCCTCCAACTCTGAAAGCTAAAAACTAACCAAATATAACTTGAGAGCATTTCAGTATTGCTAATTATAGTTGAGAAGTCAATTTACTAACACTTCCATAGGTCTGAAAAACTTAACCCTGTAATATTCATTTTTGAAATCTTTCATATCCTTTAAAGTCCTAAAGTGGGTTTTTAAATCCCATGAGCTACCTTAGCAATTAATTTCAAAATATGTCTCCCTATTCTTTAAATAATTTTCTAAATTCAGATTTTATCATTCCTATGATATTCGAGGAATCATATTTTGACTTTTACTTCTGTCTTCAGAGTCCAGCATATAGCAATTTTTTATTTCTTCCTTTTTTAAGTGTATTTGTTTAATTAATTGATTTTGAATATTTTTCCATAATAACATGAATCATGTTCTTTCTCTTCCCTCCCATAGCTAACAAGCAATTCCGCTGGGTTTTACATGTGTCATTGATTTAAGAACTATTTCCATATTATTAGTATTTGCACTGGGGTGAAGACTTAGAGTCTACATCTCCAATCATATCCCCATCAACCCATGTGATGAAGCAGTTGTTTTTCTTCTGTGTTTCTGCTCCCACAGTTCTTTCTCTGGATGTGGATATAAGATGTGGATATAAGTCTCTCAACATTGTCCTGGATCATTGCATCAGCTTACAGTATTAAAATGAGTAGTCAATGAATATTTATTGAGTTGAAGTAGATAAGGAATTTTATTAATGAGAAAGTTTGAGATTTATTTTTGTTACCAATTTAAGAATAATGTGTATAGTAAATTGTTTCATTTATCATATTAATTTTTTAATTTCTTAAAATAAAAAGTTAATATACAAACATCTAATTTAAAATCAGACAAACTTTTAATAGCTTTAAATGTATCATTTTCCCAGTCTAAGGATAATTTAGTACACTTGGTAAATTTTATTCTCAATGGCCTGACTATATTAATCCTGTTCAGCACAAGACCTCTTATCCAAGAAGTAGAAAGAAACTGCTCGATTCTTTGGGGAGAACCAATGGAGCTAGTGAAAATTAAATTGATTTTGTGCCTTTTATTTAATTTTATAAGAGGCAGTGTTACAAAGTGGTTGCTGTGCTGGACTTGGAGTCAGAGTCCAGGCTTTGACATATAGTGGCTACATAACTATGCACGTGCCATTTAATTCATCAATCAATCACTGACTTTCATTAAGCACCCACAATGTTTAGACAAGTGGATACAAAAAGTCAAAAAATGTGAAGGTCCCATACACTATGTAGATTATTCACTTGTCCTTCTGTTAACAAAGATATGTATGTATTAAATGATTAATGGACTATAGTTTGTGTTAATGTGCTGAAATCACAGACCCTTGACCTATTTAACTTTTATTAGAATCACTAGTTCTTTATAGTAATACTATAACTAAACCTTTTTTCTTAGATTTACATAAGGAACTAAATTAATTTATGGGCTGCTAACCCACTCATATTTTTTAATCTATGAGTACAGACAGTAGTGGTTATCTGTAAGAGAAGAAAAGGAAGTACTATTAATTATAGAAAAGACCAATGCTCATTTATCAAGCAAACACCAATTATTTTTGAAAATCCTTAACAATGGTCAGCTAATGTTTGAAGCACAAAATATGGAAAGACAATGATTCAGAGAAATTTTTTCTCATATTATTCTCAGAAGGAACAATACTAGTATTCTCCTCAGTTCAAAAGGAAGAATAACATTCCATAAAAATTATTTGTACAGAATTCTGAAGTTACAATGAACCATTTGTATACTGTGAATATAAGCTCATTTATTTAATTCTAAGCAGCAAGTTAAAGTGTGAATAATGCTAGGGCTCAAGTGATATTGAACGATCACTAATCATCATGGTAGAATATTTTGGAAGATGTTAAAGATTGATTATTGTGAATTGTAGTGTGTGCTCATCAAGTTGAGATAAGAGCTAAAATATTGTTGAATCAGGTTTTTTTGTTTTCTAGAAAGTCTTGAAGGGTTGTGGAATTTCTTTTTTTTAAGTATGCTGTACACACCAAGTATAAGAATAGGCTTACTTATAATTCCTAATAATGTAAACTATTTAGCTGCACTTTGATTGCAGTTTTCACTTAGCCATAGGTGAAGGTTCAGGAATGTAATGGTAATCTGGGTAGGTGTTAGGGCAAGATATTAATTTAATATAATTACATAAAATGATACTCATGGAAAACTCTAAAGAACAATTATGTTTAAAATATATTAACATAGAAATGAAAATAGTTTATTACAAGGCTCAAAAGTAGTTTGGATAATATTCCAGAGGTTCTTGAGAATTCTTTAGAATACATAATTATAAAAATCTATTTATTTGGTACTTTCTAATCTTCAATACTCAATTCATTCTTGTTCTCCACACTACAAAGTCCATTTCAATAAACTAATAATTATATTTTTACCAATGCAAATTTTGAAATCTTACTATATGCCATAAAAGATCCAAAAATAAGTATTATGTGATTTCTCTTCTTAAAAAGTTTTCCAGCCTATTACAAGGCAAGCTTGCAAATGAAAATATTAAGCAAAGAATGAGATTTATTATAAAATATACAAATAAATTAGTATGAGTCTGATATTTTGGAGGGTAAAATCAATAGAATTTGGGAACTAATTGTGGAAAGTACATGAGAAGAAAAAGTCAAATATATGTCTATATTTACAAAATGGGTAACTTGGTGGTCCCACTAAAAGAAATAGCCAAGTCAGAAAGGAAAACGTGTTTTAAAAGAGTTAAAAATTTTTCTTTTGGCTACATTCAGACTGAAACACAGATAGAACATCTCTAGATGGTGATATTCAGCACAAATTTAAAAGTTATTTACAAAGCCATGAGCCTGAAAGCTACAAGAATTAATAATATACACAGAGAAAAAATAGCATACCAATTAAAAAGAATCTAGATTTCTGCAAAGAATAATATTATCTCTATGTAACATGAGATGGATCTTGTATAATTAGACTAGTTTTACTCTCCCACATACTTCTAGAGAGTTTATTTTTTAGGCAAAATGGAAAATTTAGCAGCTTCCATGATTTTTTTTTATTTAATTCAAATATTAATTAAATAAACACCCACTTTGTGCAACATTTGGTATGTATGATAGACCAATTAGGTTTTAGAAGTCTCCCCAACAATACCTTTTTCATTATTGTTTTTTAATCCTTACCTTTTAGCTTAGACTAGATACCAAGTATCTGTTCCAAGGCAGAAGAGTAATAAGAGCTGGGCAATTGGGGTGAAGTGACTTGCCAGGGGTCTTATAGAAGTGTCTGAGGCCAGATTTGAAGCCAGGACCACCACTCTCCAGGTCTGCCTCTATATCCACTGAGGCACCTATGTGCCCCTTCTTTGTTACTTTTTAATAATGGGTGCAGAGACAGATCACAGAAACTAGTCAACATATCTCTAATCCCCTGTTGTTCCCTTTCAACCTTTCTACCCACTTGTCCACTTCTCTGAGGTATCAGAACAAGTGGAAGGGTATTAAGAATGATTTTCTCTCTTCTCTTTTACATTTACCTAATAATAAACCCACAGTAATATGATTAATTTAATTGGGTGACAGCATCTTCTTATTAGTATGTGAAGTTCAAGTAAATAGATTTTTCTATTATTGAGATGAAAAATATTTTTATTCAAGTGTGTCCTCTTATTATTTTCTATTTACCTACAAATCTGTGTTGTGTATTTTTACTTTAAAGTATTTTAAAATAAATAAATATTTTAATACTGTTCTTTTTTCATATTACTATTACTTTTCAATCATATTACCTCCCCTTATCTGACAAGAACCTTCTTTTCAAATTAAATGTAAGTACAGCTAAGTAAAAAACAAAACAAAACCAAAAAAAGCATATTGTCTTTTGGGTACACTGATAAAGTACACCTTATTCTGATCCCAGCAATCATCACTTCACTAAGAAAAGGTGGAATTCTTCACCTATGATTCCCTAAAATCACTTTATCACAAATTCCCTAAAAATTTGATAAATAAGAGAATTTTTATTGACATTACCTTAAAATTATTGTAGTCATGTGCTTTTTTCTGTTGTTGTTGTTGTACATCAGTTCCTACAAGATGTCCCAACTTTCCCCAAATTTTTCAAATGTCTGATTACTTCTGGCAGGATAGAATTCCATTATATTCATCTACCTACAGATGGAGCTTATTTTGGCTTCACTTTACATATTTTTATTCCTTCAATGTATGGTTTTTTTTTGTTTCATTGACATAGTTAACTAAAACTATATAAAATTATAGTAATGATGATTTAAATCCATATTTACCTCTCATCAAAAGGCATCTAGCAGTTCCCCTTAGATATACTATTCAATCTTGACTAGTAATTTTTTTCATATTAATTCAAGATATTGATTCTGATTTTAGTGTTTTTAAAGTATTGCATTTTGTCAAAGATTTTTCTGCTTCTATTGATAGAATTATTTATATTTTTTGACACATTATGTTTTAGCTTTTCTAATACTGAACTATCTTTATATTCTAGATACAACTCAAACTCATATTAAAATATGCTACTCTCTTCAAAAATTATGTTCAGCTGTGGAAACAGAAATGCAGAAGCAAAACATATGATCAATCATGTACTTCGATAGGGATATGATTAGGGTTTTGATGTTAAAAGATCATTCTACTGCCAACATGAATAACATGGAAATAGGTTTTGAATAATGATACATGTATCATCCAGTGGAAGTGGATTGTCAGCTCCAGAGGGAGGAGGAAAGAGGAGATGGAAAGAACATGAATCATGTAACCATGGAAAAATATTCTAAAGAAAAAAAGAAAAAATATGCTAGAATATTTATTAGTGTTATGAATCTATATTAGTGCTATTAATCTGTGTATTTCATTTTCTGTTGTTTTATTCCCTATTTGGAATAGTATTTACCTCATAAAAATTTTAAAAGGTTACAAACACAAATATATAATTATATATTTATGGATTTGTATATCATAGAAATTAATCATTCTTTAAATGCTTATTAGAATTCACTTTTAAATCAATTCAAGCATAGGGTTTTGTTCTATGAGCTAATTTATAACTTATTCAATATCTGCTTTAGAAGTTGAGTTGTTAAGTTTATTCAATGACTCTCAATTTGTTATCCTGGATATTTTATATTTTTGTTAATGATCTTACATTTCACTTCAATTTTCATTATCATTGGCATGTATTTCAGGATAATAGTCAATAAATAACTTTATTTGCTCTTCATTTATTGCAATTTCTTTCCATTTAAAAAAGATAATAGATTTCTTTTTCAAATCAAATGAAATAATTTTATCTATTTTTTTAGTTATTAAATAATTTTAGTGTTCTTCCTTTCCAAAGACTTAAATTATATTTGTTTTTATTTTTTAGTGGTTACCAGTTTATTTTTTAATAGCCTGATCAATTCAGAGCAAGTAGGTGGTGTAGTGGATATATTGTGAACCATGGAATCAAGAAGGCTTCTCGGGACAAATAATGGCTATGTTTCACTGGGCAAGTCACGTAAGCCTATTTATCTCAGTGTTCTCATCTATATAATGTGCTGGAGAAGAAAATGGCAAACCATTCCAATATTTTTGCCAAGAAAAATCCCAAATGGGTTCATTTCACATGAAGAGTTGGACACAACTGAAAAGCTCTTGAACAACAAAAAATACTCAATTAATTGACTTCTTCTAGTCACTTTATGACTGATTTTCCTTGATTCTCACATGTTTTGTTATGCTGTCACATTGTTATGATTTTTTGATAGTATTTATTTTCCAACCTTATTATTATATTATTGAATTTGTTAAAGTTGAATAGATTTTTATATATTCATTTTATTATAATTAAGTTTGCATTTTTTATCTTGAAAGGAGGTTTTTGTTTCTTCCTTTCTACATTTGTTTATTAATTACTTGTGCTCTGATCCAAGAAAATTTGGGCAAAACTGTTATGCAAAGCTAAAAAAAATTATTAGAATGATTTCTATTTAACAATCACTAAAGAGCTATTATGTCTAATTTCCTTTAAAATGTATTTAGAACCTTAACATTTACCTAATTTATTTTTCTGTTTGATTTCTATAGGGCTAAAAGGAGCACATTAAAGTGACCAATTGTATTAATTTTTCCAAGACCAATGCAGTATTAGGGCATCTACAAGTACATTATGATAAATTATATTAGAACTGTGTAATTGATCAAAGAATGTTTTAATTTAAAATAATTATTGTAGAAATAAATGTCAAGGAAATATACATATATCAGAGGAAAAGGCTACACTGTGCCCTGTGAGGTTCAAAATTGTATAAGCTCTTTTTTCCTAAATGTAATTGTTATTTTTATTTTGACTATGAAAAATTATTGCTTTACTAATAATAGCTTTTATAAAATTATATTTTGAAAGACACCAGAAGGTATTAATTCAACTATGAGATATTCGAAAGGTTCTACAACAAAATTAATGAAATGTTGTAGTGAGAAATTACTTTGATGTTGCGTATATGTGTATTTATGATAACATTTCACCTTTCTCAAGCATATAAAAAGAATGATTCTGGTTTTAATGTTATTTAAGCAAAGCTAGGAAAAAAAACTTTTTAAACTAAAACTTGAAAATAATGGCACTTCTATCACACTTCTAGTGATGAGGTAGCAGAGAAATAAGGGAATTTTCTATATTTCTTAGGGACAAAGAATTTTTTAAAAATGTGTAGTCCAAAGATCTGACACAGAATTAAGGAAATTCTAAAGTGAAGTAGATTTAGAAAAGGAAGTCTACAATAACTCTTGGAAAGATGCCCTTTCCTTCGAAAAGAATGCTATAAAATGAGGGCAAACCATGTAATCATTCAAGTAAGTATTTCTAGGCAAAAGAAGATAATTCACCTAACAGGGCAATTACTCATCATAATACTTCAAAAGAAAAAAAATAAACTTTTAAAGAACACTAATGTGAAAATTCATTAAATAAAAAATTTCTGTAAGCTTGTGGCATTATTTAGTCTCCTCTGGGATCACAGGGGCCTTTAAAATAGACATTTTAAAAATCTATCCTTCTGCTTTGGAAACTACTCTTCAAAATATTCCTTTTCAATCATTCTTGGAACAGTAGGGGAAAATGTAAAAAGTCATGTGTCACATAAATAGGCTTCAGGCACTTTTTGCTGAGTCTCTATAACAGAATTAATGAAAATGAGTTACCAGACTGAAGAGGGAAAAAATAGCATTAGGATCTGATATCAAGCAGAAATAGTAGGGGGAAAAAAAGATCAAAGTCAGAAATACAAGAAGTCAGAGTCAAAGGATCAAAATTGATATGGGTAGATGAAGGACAATGTCTTAGAATTACAGCCTGAGAAAAAGAAACACCAGAAATCCAGACGTAAATATAAAGGACAGAGCTGGAGAATCTTAGTTACCTATCTGCAAGTGGAACTCTCCCTATTCCTACTCTTGACTGAAAGTTTTAATCTTACGTCTCCAGACAAGCTGTTTTTACAAAATAATCTTGTTTCTCTTCCTTTAAAAGTAATATATAACTCAGCATATTTATTATGCTAGTGACAATAAATTACGCCTGGCAAAAATTAAAAAAAAAAAAGAAAGTTATGTTAGTTATGGGTATGGTGGGCTCTAGAAACAGAAAAGGGAGAGATGTCAGCTGCAACAAGCTATATTTCAGTTTCTCTTGAAGACCTCCAAAGATGAATAACTCATTACCTCCTGAGGCAATCCATTCTTCTTTATGGACAGCTTTCATTATTAGTCAGTTTTATAAATGTGGGCTAAAATATTCTTCTCTGAGACTCATAATTTCTACTTCTGTCCTCTGGAGCCCGGGCAAACAAGTCTAATTTCTTTTCTCTCTAGCCCTTCAAGTATTTGTAGCTAGCTAACTGAATCTCCTAAATCACAGCTTCTCTGAGCTAAACATCTTCCATTTGTTCTCATGACATCATATAGGATAGTTTTGAGTTCTGAGCCACATTATTTTCAATTTCTATCTTTGGTCTTATATCATTGCAAATATGGGAGAACCTTTTGTTTCCCATTCCTATATTCTATGATTTCTTCCTTCTAATTCCTGAACAAGGATAATAATTACCCTGGAAAAGGCACTATATTTGGAAGCAGAGAATTGATTCCAATTTAAGTCTTCTAAATACTCCCTGGACAATCTTGAGCAAATCGTCTTTCTGAGTCTCAGTTTCCTCACTTGTAAAATAGGGGAGTTGAAATACAAAACCTCTAAGTTTTCCTACAGCTCTAAATTTATCATCCTCTTATCAATCTTATCTTATCAGTCTTATGTTTGCCACCCCCATCTCGTTAGACATACTCTATAACAGCATATTATTTTCTCCAATCCTTGTACCTGCAATTTACATGACAGACACCAGATGGTACTAATGTCCTATGATGTCACTTAGCCCAAAGGAAAAAGGCAGGCAAAAACTGAAACTGTCAATAATTAATGTGAAGTTGGGTCAAATTGCTTTCATGTGAAAATGAATGCATTCAATTCATTGCATTCACCTCTTTTATTGCATTCAAATAGTGAACTTAATAGTTACTCTAAAAGAGCTCAATATAAATTCAAAACAAAACTTAAGGAATTCTATTTAAAACACTAATGTAGTTAATTGGGTTGGACTTGACCATCTCTGTGATGCCATACAACACTGTGATTCTCTTGATCCTGTGACACAACAGGGTTGTAATTTTATCTAAAATATACTATCTTTGGTGGTTAATTTTGTAGATTTTAAAATTAATCTCTAATACTCCAAGTCTGATATTTAATAAGATTTACTAATATTTAACTTGAAGCAAAAGGAAACTAAAAAAAGCTTAGAGAAACAGGGAGAGCTCACCCAAACTACTCATGTGCAAGAGAGAGAAGAGGGAAGAGTTACAGAACTTATAAACAATAACGTGGCCACGCAAACGTGGAGGCACAGGAAAAGGGAATTTTGGAACAAGAGAAGAATTCTTGGAGATGAAGTCTAAAGAATAAAAAATTTCCACTTATACAATTTAGAAAGGCATTTTGGTAGGGAAAGATTTGAGTTTCATGCTAGCTTTTCCATATATTCATTGTAGATCTCTAAGTCTCATTTTCCTCAACTATAAATGACAATGAGAACACCTATATTGCTTCCCTTACAGAGCTTTTAGGATGATCCAATGGGAAAATGCACTATATTATATAAACATTAACATTTGTTACATAGTCCAGACTATGTAGTGCTTCCTTTTGGCTTTATCTCCAGTTTAGTGTTTCATCTTCTTTCGTGATACCTGGAAATCTATTGTGAATGGCACTAGGTATCTTTCTGCATATTCTGTCTATTAATTCTTTGAGACCTTAGGTGTCAGAATTTGGAATGAATTTATTTGTTTTGGGCATCTTGAATATGTTAGAACCCTTAGCTGCTAACCTGAATACTTTATCGTTAGGTCATAACTAGTTGCATCTCTGAAGCTGTCAGCATCAAAACCTTTCTGTCTTTGTTTCCTACGTGGTTTAAGGGAGCCAAAAGCTAACATGAAACTGTAGCTAACCCCTCTCCCTACTTCTTCTCCTCGCCCATCAATTCTTATCTCTCATGTGTCTCCTTGTACCTCACCTGCTGCTCCAAATTTTGTGATAAATATAAACATTTACAATTTATAGCTTTGTTTACTAACTGTTCCACTTCTCATAATGGTTCCTGGCAGGTTCCCAATTTGACTTTCTTTTAGAAGGACTCTTTAGTCTTTCAGGAGCAAAACATTTTTTCTACTGTGAATAGCATAAAAATAACCAAAATGTACTTTTGCTTTTTTTTTTTAATATGCAGCACAATATAGTTTCCTCACAAGCTCACAGGTATCTGGAACTTTTTAGGGCAGAATCAGAAAATTATTATTGAGAGTTAATTAGGTCTATATTAATTTTAGGGATGGTAGGGCTGGTGACTTCAGTACAAAACCCACCTCTTCCATTTAAAGCCTGAGTCACCTTGGGAAAGCCTTTATTTTATTTTATTTTATTTTTTTAGCTTCAGTTTCCTCATCTAAATACTTTACAATTTTTATATTGTAAAGCTCCACAACTTGTAACAGCCTTTCCAGCTCTAACGCTATGGTTTAATGATCCTACTTGGCAAGGATATCAGCATGACTGCCTCTTATGACACCTTGATGGATAGGAGAAAGAGAATTAGGTTCATTAATGTAATATAGAAAAAAAAAGAATCAGTAAGAGATAAAACTCCATGCCAGTAAGTCAGGTTCCAACTCTATCACATCTTGGGCGAAGTGCATGGCTCTGCTGTTGTCCACAGTTTATTCATCAGGAAAATGAGGAAAAATTACTAGTTGATCTCTAGGGCCCTTTCCACCTCTACCAATACACTTCAAGAAGATCATAAATTGTGTATTTGGGAACAGCGAGGTGGTATATATGTATATATGTGTATATGTATATCAAAAGTGGCTGAAATATAATGCCTGGCTTTGCCCACTACTACTTCAACAAAGACTTAGAAAGAATATCAGATTAAGATGGGATAAAATAATCAAGTAAAAGTCAGAGTGAGTCAGTTGTTTTTGTTGTTGTTTGTTTGTTTGTTTGTTTGTTTTTTCTAGGCCATATCAGCATAAGGAGACTCACAGAATTAAAGGGAACTTGTTATAGGGTCTACCCAGAAAAGGGCTACACAAATCCTCCCAGTGTCATGCCTGAATTGTGATCTCCTGCTATATAATACAGTAATAAATAGTCTCTAAATAGTCTCCAAATCATCAGATTTGGGTCAAAATTATGAAGGGAACAGAAATAGGAGTCAAGTGCCTCTCCATCATTCTTGCCCCAGAGTTCTGTTGTATATTCATTCTGGATTAAAGATGGGATAGAACTACACCTGGAGTAATTGTCCTAAGGTTGAATCAAGGCAAAGAGCGAGCTCTAATTTGAAGCTGTGTATTAGTGTAGGAATAGGCTCAGAAATAAGCAGCAGCTGTGTTGTTTTGACCCTAGAACAGGGTATCACATTCAGCTCCCTGCACAGACTGATGCCTGTAGCTCCAGAATGGGAAGCTCAGAAAAGGGGAAGACTACAGTTATTTTTATCAAAGCCTGCATAGTGTTCTCACTAACTAACAGGTTTCTGGGACATGAAGCAGCCTTTGGAGCTCTAAGATTCATGATTAAATTTCATCATCCAGACTAAATCTAAGTCAGAAGCTTACAAAGTTCATATGTACCAGAAGGGTAATAATCAATCTGAAGTAGCAAGGCAATGCAGTGGATAAAACACTGGTTCTGGAGTCAAGAAGAACTGAGATTCCATCTGGCCTCAGCCACTTAGCATCTATGTGACTCTGGGCAAGTTATTTAACTTCTCTTTGCCTCAGTTTCCTCAACTATAAAATGAAATAATGGTTGCTTGCTGTCCTTTGTGCTCAAAGAGGATGAAAATGGCATTACTATGTCAAAAACAATGTACGGTGTGCACAATTGTGGCTACTTAGACCAATATAAGCTCAGAAGTCTCTACCACTGTTGTCCCAAATAGCCCATGTGAACATTTTGGATGGAGATGTTTCTAAATTTGTGCATCTCATGTTTCTTTTGAGCTATTTCAGTTCTGCTTTGCTCAGAGTGTGCAATGCCTTCTTTGATATGGGCATGACAATCAGGGCAATCCTGTGCCAGGGTCTCCTTCACAATCTTTACCAAACTTCTTTAGAAAGAACTTTAGAGTGCCATCATTTTGTTTCTTCCAACCTTCATGTGAGCACTTGTTTAATTTAAGTATCTTTCATGACAATGTACATTTAGCATTTGAACAATATGGAGTCATGTTCTCTACAGTAGAATTTGAATGTTTCACAATTCAATTTAAGAAAAGACCTCAGTATCTAGTACTTTATCTTGCCAAATGATCTTCATAATCTTCCTAAGAAAATTCAAAGGAAAGATATTTAGTTTCCTGGCATGGTACTGGTATACTGCCCAGATTCCAGAGGAGTCATGGTGCTGGTATACCATCCAGGTTTCAAAGGCATCGTGGAGCTGGTATATCATCCAATTTTCAGAGGCTTCATGGCAGTAGTATACCATCCAGTTTTCAGAGGTGTCATGGTGCTGGTATACCGCCCAGGTTTCAAATGCATCATGGTGCTGGTATACCGCCCAGGTTTCAGAGGCTTCATGGCACTGGTTTACCGTCCAGTTTTCAGATGCATCATAGAACTGGTATACCATCCAGGTTTCAGAGGCATTGTGGAGCTGGTATCATCCAATTTTCAGAGGCTTCATGGCACTAGTATACCATCCAGTTTTCAGAGGAGTCATGGCGCTGGTATACCGCCCAGGTTCCAAATGCATCATGGTGCTAGTATACTGTCCAGGTTTCAGAGGCTTCATAGCACTGGTTTACCATATAGTTTTCAGATGCATCATAGAACTAGTATACCATCCAGGTTTCAGAGGCATCGTGGAGCTGGTATATCATCCAATTTTCAGAGGCTTCATGGCACTAGTATACCATCCAGTTTTCAGAGGTGTCATGGTGCTGGTATACCACCCAGGTTTCAGATACATCATGGTGCTGGTATACCATCCAGGTTTCAGAGGCATCATGGCACTGGTATACTGTGCAGGTTTCAGAGGCATAAAATGAGTTCAGCACAATGGTTCTGTGGATCTTCAATTGACAGACAGACTAAAGCCTCTTCTCTCCCACACTTTCTTAGGGAACCTCCCAAATGCTGAGCTAGCTCTGGCCCCGTGAGCACCAATCTATGTGGACATCTCTGTTAAGTATATTGCCAAAGAAAGTGCTGCCTTATTCAAAATTTCTTCATTTTCTCTAACCAATGATTCCATAAGTATTGGCTAGTGGAGAACCTCAATTTTCTTTTTGTTAATTGCCAGTTAAAAATTAGCACAAATAGCAGAGAATCAATTCATGGTATGTTGCACTTCCATCTTGGAGGTTGCATTAAGAGAATAATCATCTGCAAACAGAAATTCCTACACCAGCTATACTTCTACTTTCATCCTGGTTTGTAGCCTTTTCACTACTGCTTAAATGGTTCAGTGATAAAATTCTTCTCGGCCACATAAGAAAGAGAGGTTCAGGTTGGATTGCAGGCCCATACAGCAGTAATAATTGATAATATCTACCTTTTAATATCTTGAGGAACAAATGAGATCTTGTAAAGTATCTTAGCACAACGACTAGTATTTAGTAGGTGCTGTATTAATGATTATTCTCTTCTTTATTTCACCCCCCCACCATCACACTTCTCTATAGATCAAAACATTTAGGGTACATAGAAAGTTTCCAGGTCCCTGAGATGCTCTTGAGATTCTTGAAGAATGTAGCACTCAATAATTGCAGGAAACTGCAGGGCACAAGAGTATACAAAAAAGTACCAAGCAAGGCCCAGATATTCCCTTCCCAAATCTGTAGAGTCCATCCCTACCAAAAAGTCTAGATTCAGGATGGCTAGAAGAATGAGTAAATAAAAAGATTACTATTATAATGACAGGGACTTCAATAACACAAATATATTTTCTAAAGGGCAAAAAAAGAATCTAAAAGAAAGCATAGTCTAAGGGAAAGAGTCATAAACCCATAAATTAGACTTCATAGAGTAGACTACAAAGAGGAATTTAAGAGCAAAGAAAAGAATAAGAACTGGTTCTAGGGTTTTGGACAAAGAAAAAAGCAAGAAGCAAAGGAAGAGCTAATTTTATCAAGCATAGAGCAATGATGCTGACCATAAACCTTACTCATTATTCTATTCTTTATGAAGAAGATCAATTACAAAGGGAAGAAGAAATATAGGCAAATAAGATAAAAATGTACTAGAATCTACTATATGCCAGACACTGCATTAAGTACATTACAAATATTATCTTACTTGATCTCTTCAAGAAATCTGGACCTTACAATGTGTGAACTGTAATACCATGTTAAAAGAGTGGAAAATTAGCTGATAATTATAACTCTGAATGTGAATGGGATGAACTCTCACATAAAACAGAAGCAAATAGCAGAGTGGATTAGAAACCAAAATCCCACCATATGTTGTCTACAAGAAATACATATGAGGCTGGTGGACATACACAATTTTAAGGTTCAGGGCTTGAACAAAATCTTTTGGGTATCAAATGAGAAAAAGAAGGCAGGAGTGGCTATTGTGATTTCTGACAAAGCCAAAGTAAAAATAGATATGATTAAAAAAGACAGGGAAGGTCATTACATCCTGATTAAAGGCAGTATAAACAATGAGGAAATAACACTGCTCAATATGTATGCACCAAGTGGCATAGCATCCAAATTCATAAAGGAGAAACTGGAAGAGCTCAAGAAGGAAATAGATAGTAAAACCATAATAGTGGGAGATCTAAATATTCCTCTTTCAGATCTAGATAAATCAAACCGAGAAATAAATAAGAAAGAGGTAAGAGAGGTGAATGAAGTCCTAGAAAAATTAGATTTAATTGACATGTGGAGAAAAATAAATAGGAACAAAAAGGAATATACCTTCTTTTCAGCTGCACATGGTACATTCACAAAGATTGACCATGTAATAGAGCATAGAATCATTGCAAACAAATGCAAAAGAGCAGATATAATAAATGTAACCTTCTCAGATCATAATGCAATAAAAATAATAATTAGTAACGGCACCTGGACAGGAAAATAAAAAACTAATTGGAAATTAAATAATATGATTCTCCAAAACCAATTTGTCAAATAAGGAATCATAGAAACAATCAATAATTTCATTGAAGAAAATGACAATGAGACATCCTACCAAACTCTGTGGGATGTGTCCAAGGCAGTACTCAGGGGGAAATTTATATCCTTGAGTGCATATATTAACAAATTAAGAAGGGCAGAGATTAATGAATTGGACATGCAACTCAAAAAATTAGAAAAATGAGCAAATTAAAAATCCTCACCCACATGAAAATTAAATTAGAAATACTAAAAATCAAGGGAGAAATCAATAAAATCGAAAGTAAAAGAACTATTGAATTAATAAATAAGACTAGGGGTAGAGCTGGGACTTCCGGTTAAGATGGTGGCAGAATAAGGAGCAGCTGCTCGATCTCTCCTGACCGAAGCATACAGGACCCCTCAAGGAGAAATAAAAATGAGTCCAGAAGAACAAGGAACCCCACAACAGGGCACAGCATTGAAGGTAAGCAGAATTGGGGCATTTCCAAACTATAAAGGGGTGAAACAGCTCTCACTAAAACGTGAGAGGAAGAAGCCTCTCCCCCACCCTCCACACCACACACCTCGCACAACCCAAAGGCACAAGAGTGAAAACAGGACAGGGGCAACCAGATAAACACTGGCAGCCCCAGGGCTTGTACCTGGGCTTGTACCTGTGTGCTGCAAGACAAGGGATCCCAAGTGCTGGGGGTGCGCAGGGACTTTCCCTGAGCATCCACGTGGGTGAAGGCACCGCCTTGGGCCAGGACAAAGGCCTCTAAAACAAGGCCTTTCCCAAGTGCTGAAGGCATCGCCTCAGGTGCGAATAAAGATCTCCAGCCCATGGACTTTCACTACCTTCTGCTGGGGTGAAGGCAGGGCCCTAAGAGCATCTGCACAGGCAAAGGCAGTGCCCTAGGCTTGAATAATGATCTCCAACCCAGGCTTGGACCTCCAGTGAGGACCCCGTGCAGACCCAGCACGGCAGTAGAAGCAGCCCCAAAGACTGCTGAAGGAACCTCGGGCAGAGGGGCAGACCGGGAACTACCAGGAGGCCTGACCCTGAGGACAAGGAGACCAGAGCCCCCAGGAGCTTACAAGGCGCAGGCAGACCCTGAGTGCAAAGACAAAGCTGAAAAGGGGCGGGGCTAACAATGGCCAGCAATAAGAAGCCCAGAAGAAAAAGACTATCAAGAGAAACTCTGGAACACTCCACAACTTTTACACAGAGAAAATCCAGACAACAGAGGAGGGAAAACAAAAATCCAAACCTCCCCAAAAAAATGAAAGCTGGTCACAAGCTATGGAAGAGTTTAAAAATGAAATGCTGAGGAAGATGGAAGAAATCTGGCAAGAAAATAACAGTTTAAAAGGCAGAATTTCGCAATTGGAAAGTGAGACAAGTCAACTGAAGACCAAAAATGATCAGATTGAAAAGGAAAACCAAAAAATTATAGCCAAAAACCAAAAAATTATAGCCGAAAACCAAAACATTAAAGCCGAAAACCAGTCCTTAAAGGCTAGAATCAAGCATTTAGAAACCAATGATCTCTCAAGACAACAAGAAAAAATAAAACAAAGTCAAAAGACTGATAAAATAGAAGGAAACATGAAATATCTCAATGAGAGACTGACAGACCAAGAAAACCGGTCTAGAAGAGACAACTTGAGAATCATTGGTCTTCCAGAAAAGGCAGAAATTAATAGAAACTTGGACTTCATACTTAAAGAAATTATTCAGCAAAATTGCCCTGAAGTTCTACAACAAGAGGGCAATATAGACATTGAAAGGATCCATAGATCACCCTCTACACTGGACCCAGAAAAGTCAACACCCAGAAATATAATAGTGAAATTGAAGAGCTTTCAAGTTAAAGAAAAAATCTTACAAGAAGCCAGAAAGAGACAATTCAAATATCAAGGAGCACCAATAAGGATCACACAGGATCTGGCAGCCTCAACACTAAAAGACCGCAAGGCTTGGAATACAATATTCAGAAAGGCAAGAGAGCTGGGCCTTCAGCCACGAATCAACTATCCAGCGAAACTAACCATATACTTCCAGGGGAAACTATGGGCATTCAACAAAACTGAAGAATTCCAAGTTTTTGCACAAAAGAGACTGGGACTAAATGGAAAGTTTGACACTCAACCACAAATATCAAGAGAAAGATGAAAAGGTAAGTAAGAAACAGAGGGAAAAGAAAGAAAACTCATAGTCTTTTAAGCTTGACTCTTTAAGGGCATAAATAAGATCTAATTATCTGTATTAGTAGGTGGAGAAATACTATGTATAATTCTCTGTAGTGAACTCTATACACTATTATAATATTCACTATTATAGCAACCAGAAGAATAATTCATAGGGAGAGGACAGGATACTAAATGGTCTAAGAAGACATGGGGGGGGGGAAGACGGGGGGGTAATAGTAGGGGACACCAAG
>NC_058133.1:88851163-88955081 GCF_016433145.1 Gracilinanus agilis | reverse complement strand
GGGAGAGTAATGAATGTTGGAGGGGATGTGGCAAAATCAGGACATTGATGCATTGCTGGTGGAGTTGTGAACTGATCCAGCCATTCTGGCTGGCAATTTGGAACTATGCCCAAAGGGCTATAAAAGAATGCCTGCCCTTTGATCCAGCCATACCATTGCTGGGTTTGTACCCCAAAGAGATCATAGATAAACAGACTTGTACGAAAATATTTATAGCTGCGCTTTTTGTAGTGGCAAAAAACTGGAAAATGAGGGGATGTCCTTCAATTGGGGAATGGCTGAACAAATTGTGGTATATACGGGTGATGGAATACTATTGTGCTAAAAGGAATAATAAACTGGAGGAATTCCATGCAAATTGGAGAGACCTCCAAGAAGTGATGCAGAGCGAAAGGAGCAGAGCCAGAAGAACATTGTACACAGAGACTGATATACTATGGTAAAATCAAATGTAATGGACCTCTGTACCAGCAGCACTGCAATGTCACAAGACAGCTCTGAGGGATTTATGGTAAAGATGCTACCCACATCCAGAGGAAGGACTGCAGGAGAGGAAACATATAAGAAAAACAGCTGCTTGATCGCATGGGCTGGGGTGGACATGTTTGAAGATGTGGACTCGAAACTGCCGCACCGATGCAACTACCAACAATTTGGAAATAGGTCTTGATCAAGGACACATGATAAAACCAGTGGAAATGTGTGTCGGCCATGGGTGGGTGGAGTGCGGGGGGCGGAGGGGAAAGTAGGAGCTTGAATCATGTAACCATGTTAAAAATGAATATTAATAAATGTTTAAAATTTAAAAAAAGAATAAAGAGGAACTTTGGAAGTCCTAGCACACCATTAAAAAAAAAAGAGTGGAAAATTAGGAAGGGATTGTAAAGAGCTGATATTAAGAACTTTAAAATTAAAATAGAGATGTTTTGTTTACTACTTGAAATATTAGGAAGTTAATGGAATTTATTGAATAGGGATAGGGTAAATAATTATACCTGTGGTATAGAAAAATCACCTTGGCTAATACAAAGAGGATGGATAAGAAAGCTTAGACTCCAGGCAAGGAAAACAATTTAGAAATTATTTAAGTAGTACAAATAAAAGGTGAATAATGGCAGTGACTATGTGCATGAGGGCTGTAGAGAAAAATTACATTTGGCTATTGATCAAATATGGGTTGTTAGCAAGAGGAGTTCAGATGATGTCAAAGTTGTGAAGTCAGGTACTTCGAAAATTGTGGTAACCTCTACAGTAATAGGGAAGTTCAGAAGTTTGGTGAGTTTAGGGGGAAAGACAATGAGTTCTAATTTAGACATACAGAGTTTGAGATGCCAACAGAATATCCAACTGAAAACACCCATTTGAATTGCTATAGGACTGGAAAAAAAAGCATTATTGTCAATGCCTAACAGCCTAACTTTATACCCCCAGTGTACATTTAGCCCACCTCCAATTCTGAATACTTGAAGATTGTAAGGTTCCACAATTCATAGTCACATAAAGAACCACTAGTTATCTAAAAGATAAGATTTGATGCCCGGGAGGAGATGCTTGAAATCATTGAAATTATTATCTTTAGGGACCTATCTCCTTAGTCATATTTGGCAATAATATAATTAATGAATGACAATTGCCTTCTAGATATTTGGAATTAGGAAGGAAGTATAAAAGGTCTCAGGTTTCTCCGATTCCTGTTTGAACTAGAAAAATAGGTGAGTCCTAACAGTTCATGTTGCCTATATAAAAGAAGAGATTTTCTGTTTATTATTATTATTATTATTATTATTTTGAAATTTATTTATTTATTTAGAATATTTTTCAATGGTTACATAATTCATGATTTTTCCTACTCTTTTTCCCTCCCCTCTCCCAGAGCTGACAAGCAATTCCAGTGGGTTATAGATATGTCATTGTTCAAAACTTATTTCCATGTTATTTATATTTGCAATAGAGTGATCTTTTAATGACAAAACTCTAATTATATCCCCATAGAACCATGTAATCAATTATATGGTTTTCTTTGGCTTTCTGCTCCCACAGTTCTTTCTCTGAATGTGAAGAGCATTCTTTCTCATAAATTTCTTTGGATTGTCCTGAGTCACTGCATTGCTGCTAGTACAAAAGTCTATTACATTCAATTGTGCCATAATGTATATGTCTCTGTGTACAATGGGCTCCTGGTTCTGGTCCTTTCACTCTGCATCAATTTCTGGAGGTCTTTCCAGTTCTTTCTGTTTATTATTAAGGCAAGAAAGGACCTCCTTTATTGAAAACCAACTTGATCTGTGGGGAAAAAGGATGGGAGACATCTCACCTGATTTGAAAATTTGACTGGATTTCAAATGTATAAAGAATGGATGCCACCATTAGAGTGGAATTGAAGAGATCTTTATCATGTTACAAGCATGTAATATGACTTGATTGGAATTGGGAAATAGAGTTTGAAAATACAGACTTCCTGAAATCTTTTTGTTCTCATTGTATCCTTCCTTGGTTGTTGGAGAAAACAGGGCTATGTCTCATCTTGTCTCTCTTCTCGTCTAGAAGATGAACTAGTTGGAAATAATATAAATATTCAACTTTTCTATAAATATTAGGGTACACTCAATCAATTTTTTTAAATTTTTTTCTATATCAAGACTTGGCACAGAAAGTATAGAAAATCCAAAGTAATGGACTTTGCTAATAGCAGCAATGCAACAAGTCAGGATACTCCCGAAGGACTTATATAGAAGAATGCTGTCCACATTGAGAGAAAGAACCATGGGAGTAGAAATGCAAAAGGAAAACATAAGACATCACTTGTCACATGTATATATGGATATGTGATTTGGGATTTAGGCCTTAAAAAATCACTGTATAGCAGGGGTCAGCAACATATGGCTCTTGGGCCATATCTGGCTCTTTTGAGGGCCAGATATGGCTCTTTCTGCAGGAGCCATAAAGTCAATATTTTTTTTCAGGCGCTGTTACAGGAGTGGCACTGTGAGCACTGTACGGCTCTCACGAAATTACGTTTTAAAAAATGTGGCGTTTATGACTCTCATGGCCAAAAAGGCTGCTGACCCCTGCTCTATAGCAAAAATGAATAATATGGAAATAGGTATCAAGTGATAACATTTGTACAACCCAGTAGAATTGCTTCTTGGCTCTGTGGGGAGAGAAGAAGAGAGGGGGAGAAAATTAATCGTTTAGACATGAAAAAATATTTTAAAATATAAATTAATTAGCTAATTAATTTAAAAAGACTTGGGAAGTTCCTATAGTCTTATATCAAGGTAGGCCAAATGGAACCTAGAAGAGCTATTCATTGTTAAACTCATTTCTTTTTCTTTTTTTTTCTGATAACATTTTGATGCAATTTTAAATAATCATTTTCTGATATTTTGCTATCCATGTCCTTTCCCTTCCTCTCACTCCTCCAAACTCCCTAAGAAGGCAAGTAATATGATCTCTAAGTTGTACATAAATAAGGTAAAGGAAGGTATGTTTCAATCTGCATTCAGGCTATATCAGTTTATTCTATGGTTGTGGATAGCCTTTTTCCTCATGAGTCCCTTGGAATTGTCCTGGATCCTTGCCTTATTGACAATATTTCAGTCATTCACAGTTCATCATTGTACAATGTTGTTGTTGTGAACACTGTTCTCCTGGTTCTGCTTACTTATAATCTAATATAGTCAAAATTATCTATTTTATATTTCAAAATGTTTTCTGTGTCTTATTTGGACATAAATTTTTCCCTTATCCATAGGTCTGACTAGTAAACTATTTTGTGTGATTCCCTGATTTATTTATTATATCTTAAATTATTTCAAAATTTGTATCTACCTTGATTTTACCTTGACATATGGTATGAGCTATTGGCCAATGCCTTAGTTTTTGCCAAACTGTTTTCCATTTTTCCCAGTAATTTTTTATCCAATAGTGAGTTCGACTCCCCCAAAACTTGAATTTGGGGATTTGTCAAATATTAGGCTACTATCATCATTTACCATTGCCTATTGAGTGCCTAATCTATTCCATTGATCTACACTTTATTTCTTAGCCAGTACCATATTGTTTTGATGGTTACTGCTTTATAATTTGAAATCTTAAGCTAAGCCCCCTTCTTTCATATTTTTCCATTAATTCGCTTGATATTCTTGGAATTTTGTTTTTCTAGTGGAATTTTTTTACCTCTATAAAATATTTTGGGGTACCTTGTTTGGTTTGGCACTAAGTAAATTAATTTACATAGAATTATAATTTGTATTATATTGGCCCAACCTACTCATAAGCAGTTAATGGTTTCCCCTCCCCCACCCAATTGTTTAGATCTGGCTTTATTTGTATTAATTTGGCAGGTTGACTCCCAAATATTTTATATATCATCTACATTTATTTTAAATGGGATTCATTTTTCTATCTCTTACTTTTGGGCTTATTGGTAGTATATAGACATGCAGATGATTCATGTGAGTTGGTTTATATCCTGCAAATTTGCTAAAGTTGTTAATTGATTCTTTTGTTTTTCTGGTTGATTCTCTAGGATTTTTCTATCCTTTGAAAGTACCTTCAATTTTTTTCCCTCTTTGTTAAAGCTAAATTTTTAGTACAAAATTTAATAGTAGTGGTGATAATGGGCATCGTTGCTTCACCTTTAATCTTACTGGGAAGACTTCTAGTCTTCCTCATTACAGATAATGCTTTGTAATGGTTTTAAATAGATGCTATTTATCATTTTGATGAATGTTCCATTTATTCCAATCTTCTCTAGTGTTTTTGAGAGGATTAAGTGTTGTATTTTGTCAAAAGCTTTTTCTACATATATTGAAATTATAATATGGTTTCTGTTGCTTTCCTTATTGGTCAATTATGCTGATAGTTTTCCAAAGTTTGAACCATTTCTCCATTCCTGGTATAAAATCCACCTGATCATGGTTTATGATCCTTTTTATATATCACTTTTATGTCCTTCTTAGTATTTTATTTTTAAGAATTGCATCAATATTCATTAGGGAGATTGGTCTATAGTTTTTTTCTCATTTTCTTTTTTTCCCCTCTTCCTGTCTTAGGTATCTACACCATATTTATGTCATAAGAGAAATTTGGTACAATGGTAAAGTTCCTTCCTCAGATATTTTTCCAAATAGTATATAGTATTAAAATTAATTGTTCTTTAATTTTTTTGGAAGACTTTAATTGTGAAACCATTTTGCTCTTTTTTCCTCCTTAGGGAATTCATTGATGGCTTGTTCATTTTTTTTATGAGATAGGATTCTTTTCTATTCTACTATTCTATTTCCTCTCCTGTTAACCTAGGAAATTTATATTTCTTTAAATATATTTCTTTAAATATTGATTTAATTCACTTTATCAGATTTATTTGCACATAGTTGACAAAATAACTCCAAATATACTCATTTCAGAAAAAAACTGCAGTTTTAGAAATATCGTTAAGGATTCTATTTTCATTTTTATGAATTAATAACTATTCTCAATTTTGAATTTCCTGTGCTTAAGCACAGGAAATTTGCTCTATGTATATATCAAAACTGTATCTTTACTATGAGCTTCTGCCCAGCAGGTCCCCTTTGAAGACTATGAATCCATACCACAGGTGAAAAAATTTTGCCTCTTAACAGAGGCTTATTATAGCCTCATCAACATTTTCAAATGAAAAGAGTTAAGCTGTGAAATGACAGCTAGAGAAAATAGGTCAATTAAATTAACATAACACAAATCTTGAAGTCCAGTATAAAATGAAATTCAGACAACTTTCATTCAATTTTGAGATCAACTAATTATCCATCTTAACTGTGGGCACCTGACATTTGTCCTGATCAACTAACTCAGCCAAATACTCATTCAATTATATGTTATGATCTGAACAACTGATGTTATCTATCTTTTTTTATTGTGTGAATTATTTATTAGATTAATCTTTGTGAATGACTATGAACCTCAATGAAGAGCCTCCTTAGTTTTCTGAGGCTTGTCAAAAGTTATACAAAATGCCTTGCAAATGAGATCATTTAGATGACTTCATCATTTGTAGGTCATCTTTCTTCATTTAGATGCTTAACAAGCCATCTTCTATGAGAGGGAGTGAACATATTTGTTGAATGTATGTCTTTTTATGTTTCATTTTATAATAGCAAAACATATCAAACAAATTTGTCTGTGTTTGAATATCTGGTGTTATCTTATATGATCTTAGTATACTTATGGAAGACATTTTACTGGAGAAGAATGTTTAAGACTGAATTTTGTTTTTTTCTGCCAAGGCAAGGACTTTTTTTATAAATTTATACACACACACACACACACATATCAGGATTAGGATTTTGTATTTTCTATACTCTTTAATCAGCTGTATAATTGAAGATCTCAATTGATATAGAAAATCATTTATAATAGTGTATCTTTTTCCTTTCTCATATTTTCATTGAGGGCATCACTGATAAACTTGTGTATTTAATGACTTTGGGGAGGGAACAGTACAATCTGACTGTAATATGTGTCCATGAAAGAAAATAATCTACCTGGAAAGATAGCACAGAGGCAGATTGCAAAATCCTTTTTTTTTTGTTTTTTAAAGAAAAATGAGTTGAGTTTTGGACCAACTAGGTGGCGTAGGGGATGGAGCCAGGCCTAGAGACAAAAGATCCCAGGTTCAAATCTGACTTTAGATTCTTTCTATCTGTGTGAACCTGGGCAAGTCACTTAATCCCATTTGCCTAGCTGTTACCACTCTTCTGCCTGGGAAGCAATAACTAGTGTTAAGTCTAAGATGGAAGTAAAGGTTTAAAAAAAAAAAAAGAAAAGAAAATGAGGGTTTTTTTTACATTTCTTTAAAGTTGCCTAATTAGGCCCTATTGGTAGGAATAGCAGGAATATGGAATCTGAATAAAAAGAAAAGAAAAGGGTTGAATGGCTCAAAAAATTCTAAACCTTGGTTTACCTGAAAGAACTGGAAAGATATCAGATAGGCCAAAAAGGTAAGGAATTTTTCCTGACTTCTTGTACTTTATCCTGCTTTACACATTCATGATTCAGCCACATTATTCTCCCTTACTCACAACTTTACATCCCGACTCCATAACTTTGAAAAGGCATCTAGGATGTACTTCATTAATACTTTCATTCTTCAAAGTTTAGCATAAGGATAATAACTTATTAAAAATAATTTTTATTTTATTTTTCCATATTACATGCCATATAAAGTGTTTAACTTACAACTTGAACAGTTTGTATTTTATGTTAATGGTAGTAAGGAGCTGTTTTTTGGCCATGAATGAGAATAACATGGCTAATTGTGTGTTTGAAGGATATTAATTAGGTAGTTGTGTGGAGAATGGGCTGGAAAGATTAAAGAATAGAATACAGAAAGCCCAGGGAATTATTTGTGGAGTTAGAAATGTGAAGGCAATGGAGATCTGAGTGAGGTTGGAGAGTTGAAGTTGATGATGAGGTTAGGTGACCGGAGGAATAATGATGCCTTCAACATTAGTGAAGTAAATTAATGATTAAATTTGGAGAATCTTGTGAAATTATTTGTGAAATTAGTCATATAAATTCTCTGCTTCTTCATTCTCTGCAATAGGTAATAGTTCACAAATTATAAATACCTTCTCTTGATCATTTTGCCTGTCTTCTACTGTAGCAAAGATATATGATCAATTATCTCTTAATAGATTTTTCTTCTAGACTCTTGAAGAGTTTGTTTTCATTGAAATTGTTGAATTTAACCAATTTAACCAAAAGTAATATGCTTTGTTTGCTATATTTTTTTCTGTTTTCTGGTTTTTTTTGCTTTTGTTTTTCTTTTTTTTTCTGGAGGAAATTGGTAATTTTTTCTATTGGCACTTTTTAAAAATTGTATGCAGAAGTTCCTAAAAGTTTTCTTGTCTTATTTATGGCATTATGGCATTTATGTTTTTTAGTTATTTATGTTATTCTGAGAGTTCTATAATTGTTCATTTTTTTCTGTGTATACTATGTTAGAGATGAGTGTTTATTTGCTTTCTTGATTTCTTTTAGTGTTACTATTTTTCTTTTTCTTCTTTCAGATTGTTTTTTTTTTCCTTCCTTGCATTTGCATTCTAGATTCTTGTCTTCTCTTTTCTTTGAATAGACTGTAATTGTGGATTCAAATTTTTATTTTGTATTCTGAAATTTATTTTCTACTATAAAGAACATAAATTCAGTTTTCATGATTCTTATTTCTTTTTAAAACTATTGAGGGACATTCTTTTGTGATCTCAAAATCTCTTGAGAATCGAAAGGGTTCTCTGTTTCATCAAGCATTGATTCATTTCCTTTTGTCTTAAATTGTTATTCATAGATGTCTGAACTACTTTATTTTTGATATGGAAGTAATCTTCTCTTCCTTTTTTAAATATCTTTCAGATTGATCTGCTTATTCTCAAGATCTTAATTAAAATTTTTTCCTCCTGAGATCTTCGATTATTTTCAGTCTTTTCCCCCCATTTTCTCTGCATTGCTTACTTTTTGACTCTTTCCCCTTTGACTACAATGTCCTTTTCAGCATAACCTGAAAGTCTCAATTCACACTTCAGAGTTTATGAGCTTCTGAGTTCTCTGGAGAGAGAACTGGGCTAAGAGTATGCCACACGGCTACACACGTGACCTATCCCGTTTCCTTTTGTCTCTTCCTTCTCTGGACAAGCTATATTATGATACAGAGTACCACCACACTACTGTTAGGGGTAAAATTATGGTTGAACTGAATATTTAAGAGTTTTGGTCACCAGGAATTGATTACTCAATTTCCCAATGAAAGACTCAAGTCAGGAAAGAGAGAGAGAGAGAGAGAGAGAGAGAGAGAGAGAGAGAGAGAGAGAATTACTCAGGCCTGTTCTGAAGGTAGGAACCAGGCAGAGCTTCAGAGGCCCCAGCAAAGCAGGGCACAGAGTTTAATTAAATAAGAGTTCTAGCCATGAGGCCTCCTCCAAGATGAGAGGCCTCTTCAGAGGCTAGTGCTTCCAGAAAAGCCAAGGAAAGGGAGTCAGCCTTTCACTTACCCACATGACAATTCAAAAGGATTGTCTGAGGTCTCAAACTGGAACTCCTCCAAGGCCAAGTTCAAAGGGCAAAATCTTCCTCACAGGAAGTTACCATCATATTTAAATGATAGTTCTTTATGTTACTTCCTTTCTCCACCCTCCAGTTCTACATGGACAGATGGCAGCTTTAACCTTGCTTCCTACTGCCCAGGAGGCATTTTTTGATTTTCACTTGCTAGCACACGTGGGTCAAAGACCTGGCCCCTTCCCCCACCCCCACTACTTAGTCCTCAAGTGGGGTGGGGTGTATACATTCCTGGTGGCTAAAGTCTATAGGGGAGAGATAATTCCATCTTCACACTACTATTTTAGCTTGACCAGGTTTCTACTGTTTGGACCCCTGTAGCACTGGGAAAAGGAAGGAGGAGGTCAGTATGTGGAGATGAATTCTGTTGCAAATGGAATGCATCATCTGCTGCATAGCACAGGGTAGGGGGTTGGCAAGGTAGTGCTAAGTGATGGTCTGTTGAGAGTTAGAGATTAACCTTTTTTGTAAATCAGGTTTTTGTCTTCTTTGGGCTCTCAATATCCCAGATTGTGGTTATAGCTGAAACTATTTAATCTTTGAGTCATAAGTACTATTTTGGTGAGGTCTGAGAGATTGTGAGGTTTAGAAAAGTTATGTATTTTATATGTTTTATTTATTTTAATCAATCAAAATCCACTTTCACCTTTCAACTTTACCCCTCCCTTTCAAATGAGAACACAAGGAAAACAAAAACGATTACTAACATTTGTATATATGTGTATAAACACACAAATGCACACACACACACACACACACACACACATATATATATTTCCACAATCATATTTGATCATTTCCAAACAGGATAAGAGATCAGCATAACAGTATTCTATGACATTTATATAGCATAATTTGTTCAACCTATCTCAAGTCTATGGGCATCTTCTAAGATCCCATGTCCCCTCAAAGGATTGTAATTTTTTGCATTTTAATTTTGTTTTGCTGAGAATTCATTCCTCCCTTAATCTAGCCTCCCTCAAATTTTCCTTTCCCTTTTCTCTCCTTACTCTCCTGTTTTCCTATTAAGTTAGATATATTTCTGTATCCATCTCTGTGTGTATTCTTCATTCTTTTGATCAGTTCAGATGAGAGTGAGGTTCAAGGTCACTCTTCCCATACCTTCCTTATTTGAATAGATGTCTACTTGTACATCCTAATTATGTGAGATAATTTTCTCCTAATGTTCTTCACTCCGTCCCTGTGC
This sequence comes from Gracilinanus agilis, assembly GCF_016433145.1. NCBI lineage: Eukaryota > Metazoa > Chordata > Mammalia > Didelphimorphia > Didelphidae > Gracilinanus > Gracilinanus agilis. Next base: position 88,944,778 of record NC_058133.1, on the reverse strand, counting down.
ATTTCTCTTCCTCTCTTTCCATTGTCTTCTTAAGATCATCTAGACCTAAGAAAACCATTTCCAGGCATTGTCTAATTGCATTTCTTATGTGACCTCTGGTCCTGATAGGATACTGAGGTGGCAAATGTTAAATGGAAACAATTTATCCTAGTTTACTCCTTTAATTCATTCATTCACATTTATGATTTTTGTGTTTTTATTCAGTTATGTTTTTGAATTTTAGAGTTTCTCAACAATATTTTATATATTGATTAAATCCTACATTTCATTAAAAGTCATTTTCCTCTCATCATACCCCTCTATATCATTATACTAAGTTATTCTTTACCTTCTATGATATCTATGCTATTACAAATTATTGTCTTGGAAATTCTCTGTTCCTTTATAATGGAGGCTCCTATATCATGTGTGAACCTGATTGTGGCTCTCAAGTACTTGATTCTTTCTTCTTTGGTTTCTTGCAGTGTTTTTTCTTTGATCTGGAAACTTTGGAAATTATCTTTAATGTTCCATGGAATTTTAATTTAGGTATTTCTTTCAGGATATGAACAATGGATTCTTTCACTTTCTACTTTGCTCTCTAGTTCTGGGAAGTTTTGTGATTTTTGCAATTGAATATATGGGCTCTTTTTTCTAAAGTGTTCATAGTAGTCTGATGATCCTTTTTCTTCTCCTGGAGGGAGGATCTGAGCTGGTTCTTTTATTGCTTTTTTAGGGAACTGAGTGTTGGCATTATTCTGCCATCTCAGGGATAGATCGAAGAGTCTCAATTTTTCAAAGTGATTCAGGGCAAAGTGTGATTGCTACCCCATCTCATCTGAACTCAGCAAAATTTAACCTAGGTTGGATTTGTGCCAGGATTGACTGCTGCTAGATTCAGTATCTATCAATTAGTTCAAAAGCTTTCTTGGTTGAAGGTGGCAGAATTGTAGGTTCCCTTTTGATCTATGATTCCAACCTCTTTTCACTCTCCCTTGGATCTGTAACCTGAAATTGGGTGATGGACAACAAAGTTATCATTTGTCCTTGCTACAGTACTTCATGCATAGGCCTTTGGACAGTCCAGTGTAGGTGTGTGACCTACTGCCCTTCTGCACAGTCTTTCCTTGCACACTAGATAGCTCTACCAGTATTATGCTCCTGGTCTGAACCCTTCCAACAATATCCATGGTCCTTCCTGTCTGTCTCCCTATGGTAAGCTAGGATAGAGAAATTAGTGTGATATTTTTTTGGATTTTCCCAACAACAGTTGATTTGGCACATTTTCTAGATCTGTTAAGAACAGATTTGTGGAGGAGAATTTGGTCTCATTGGTCTTTCTTGGGGGGGAGCAGTTCTTTTTAGTTATTTTATTTTTTTATTTAAGTATTTTTTCACGATTACAGGATTCATGTTCTTTCCTTCCCCTTTTACCTTCCCCCTCCCAGAGCTGATAAGTAATTCCCCTGGGTTATATATGTATTATCATTCAATACCTATTTCCATATAATTCATCATTGGTCTTAATCACTCTGATATCTTGGTTTTGTTGCACATGTCTAATTGACTTTGGGAAGGTGAATAAATCATCCTTGTTAAGTACTTTTTTTAAACCTTTCTAAGGAAAACACAAGATTCATATTTTCAATTGTTTTTTTACTTAGATCCACATTTCACTATGACTTAATAGACAGTCTTCAGAGTGGCTGATCATCCTTCAAGTAATTGAGCTTCTCTGAATTTAGCCAGGTTGCTTTAGATTATAGGTTGAGAATAGGTTCATCCCAAATTGTGTACTCAAAGTCTCGGTATGACTTGCAACATTTGCAGATTCCCTGGCATAACATTTGAATCAATGAGGGAGCAAATGAATAAATTAAAAAAAATCTTAAGTGCTTACTATTTGCAAAGCATTGAGAACTCAAGATTATATTGATGCTACAGTAAAGCATCAGATAAGCATTTTATTTGATATGAATAACAATGAATAAAATACATTTTAGGATTAAATAATTAACATGGTGAAAATGTCAATGTTGCCTTCTACTCTGAATCTACTATATACTAGAAAGTATTCTTAGACTTTCTGGCATCACTCAAAGCACTTAATACAGTACCTTGAACAGATAAGATCAATAAATGTTTGATTGATCTGAGTTAAAACTCATATAAGTCCTTGAAAGTTTGCAGTGAATTAGAAGGATTTTGTTATTACATCACTGGCAACTATGATGATGACATAATCATTTTTATTGGATATACTTCCCCTTTTGTTATATTCATTATAACTTTTTTTTCCTCAAAAGGCCAATATTAAGAATTAGATCAACTAAGAGAATAAATGAAATAGACTCTTAGTTAAAATCAAAGAAATATTTGACCTTTGAATAATTTTCATCACTGACTCAGACAAAGCAAGATTCATGGTACAGCATATTCTTATTTTCCTTTTGGTTTGAAATAGGAATAAAAAGGTAGGGTAAATGTCTTCCTTTGTTTACTGAAGCTCTACTTAGCCATGTATTTTTCCTATAGCTTGAGATTTAATGAGCATCCAAGATTATGATAAACATGCTATTAAAACAGAAAAATGACATAGAATGAGAGGGGGAGAGTCATTACTATGAAAATGCAGATGTTTTCAGTTTGCATTATAGGGCAAGCTTTCAGCAGGCACTCCTAATTACAGTCTGTACACTGGTATTCTTGCTATACTAACCATTAACCTTCATTTGAATCACCAGCTTCCACATAAGGAGCATTGTCATTGCTATGCTCTTTCTCTGTGAAGGAGTATCCATGCATTGTGAATGAAAGGTCTTTTTGAATGGGCTTATACCACAGTCTCTTTTAAAAGACCAAAAGAGCCACCCAGAAATTGGGTATAAGCTATTTAGCCATTTGCAAGGAGAAACAGGAGGAAAAAAAAATCTTTTAATTGCAGCATCAGTAATAATGAATTGCCAAAGAATGGTTTGGCTCAGAATGAAGGGAAATATAAAAAGAATTACAGGAATAATTTAGCAATTTCAAAAGGAATGATGCACAATTAAAATATACAATTAAATTCAAGACTATGCTTGACAAAAGGAAAAGAAAAACCATGGGTCTAATCCAGAGATACATTGTTTAACAAGTAGCTCTAGTTTTTTCCTAATTACTACTTAAAAATTCAGATTTTCTTTTTTTTGAGTTATAAGAGCAAATAATCACTACTTCCTATATTTTTATAATGTATATAATAGACTAGTTTAACACTGCATGTGGTATTGGGTATGCCATATATGTGTCCAGTTAATTATGTTAACAGAAATTTACTTAAAATAATCAGGTATTTGAATTTAATTTCAGTGAGACTATTAAGAAGAAATGTTGGTGTTGGTTTAAAAGATATAAAGCATAAGAATTTTCTAGGCACTTTTTAAAAGCATACTTACTCTCTTCTAGATTTGTTATATCTCTTTTCTGAAGCCTTTTCTATAATCCTTTGACTTCGGTACATCATGATTCTCATATTTACCCCATCTAAAGCTTTCATGGTAGCATGATAGATTTAGAAGAGAATGAGAAACTAGACATTATCCATCCCAAATCCTTAATTTCTCAGATGACAAAACTGAGCCTCAAAAAAGTTAAATAACTTACACAAAGTAACACAGATTGTAATTGGCAGAGCTGGGATTTGATCATTGGTATCACCGTGGGAGAGTGCAAAGAATCTTAGATTTAGCATTAAAGAATTTGAGTCTAAATCCTTTTGCTACCTATGTGACCATAAGTCTATTATTTAACATCTAATTTGAGATTGTTGGACCAGATGACCCCCAAGGTCTTTTTCCCTTCTAAATATATGATCCTATTATCCTCTCATTTTAAATTAAGTAATGTTTCCCCTGTCCTATACCACTTCATAAATCATCTAATTTTAAAGTACAAACTTTAATGATCATGCCATCCAACCCCCTCATTTTCCATTCAAGAAATTGAAGTCCAGAAAAGTTGCCTTCTCTAGTATAGTACCTTACATATAAGTGCTCTGAAATTAGATGTTTTGGAATTAGAACTATTTATTCTGATTCTCAAAGTCTCTTTCCCAGAAAAAAAATATTCCTATGAGAACATTCTGTAAAGTATGAAGCATTTTCAAAAATATATTGTCTTTTTATACAAAACTATTTAATGAGGTAGAGGGGAGTTATTCATTGAAGGAGAAAGTCAGATTGATGATTTCTCCTAACATCGATTCTTAGAAAAAGGACTGCATTATCACCAGGCATTTCTGCAATACTGCTGTGATATACAGATATCTGCATCATTTATTTTCAAGTTTTTCTTCTAAAAATCTAAAAATCACATCTCTTTTCTAATTTTTTATTAATCTCAGAAGTTCTCTGAATTTCTTTTTTATATTCAAATATATTGTATTTCCTAATTACATGTAATGACAATTTTCAGCATGTATTTTCTGAAATTATAAGGTCCAAATTGTTTCCCTCTCTTCCTTCCTTTCCCCCTCCCAGAATTGGTAAGAAATTTGATCTAGGTTATACAGGTATTATCATACAAAATATACTTCCATATTGGTCATTGTTGTTTAAGAGAATACTTACATACAGCCAAAACCCCAAAATGAAAACATAAATAAATTAACATGAAAAAATAGTATGCTTTGATTTGCATCTGACTCCAATAGTTCTTTCTCTGGAGCTAGATAGCATTCTTTGTCATAAGGTCTTCAAATTTGTCCTGGATCATTGTATTGCTGAGAGTAGCTAAATCTTCCACAGTTGATCATTACACAATGCATAATGTTCTTCTGGTTCTGCTTTTTGCTCTGCATCAGTTCATATAGATCTTTCTATTTTTTTTTTCTGAAATCATCCTGCTCAAAGTTTCTTATAGCAAAATAGTATTCCATCACCAACATGTACAACAATTTGTTCAGCAAGTCTCCAATTTATAGAGAACCCCTCAATTTCTAATTTTTTGTCACCACAAAAAGAGCCATTAGAAATATTTTTGTACAAGTGCATGCTTTCCCTTCTTTTGTGATCTCTTTTGTGTCCATATCTAGGATTATAGGATCAAAGGGCATGCACAGTTTTATAGCCTTTTTGGATATTGTTCCAAATTGCCATCCAGAATGATTGGATCAGTTCTAAACTCCATCAAAAGTGCACTTGTGTTCCAATTTTACCACATCCCTTCCAATATATCACTTTCCTTTACTGTCATATTGGCCAATTTGATAGTAGTGAGGTGATGCCTCAAGGTGTTTTAATTTGCATTTCTCTAAAGAAGAATGATTTAAAACATTTTTCATGTGATTAATGATAGCTTTGATTTCTTTATCTATTCTTGTTCGTATCCTTTGACCATTTTTCAATTGGAGAATGACTCGTAATCTTACAAATTTGACTTAGTTCTCTACGAATTTGAGGAATTAGACCTTTATTAAAGAAATCTGCTATAATTTCCCCCCCCAGGTTGTTGTTTCCTTTATAATCTTTGTTACCTTGGTTTTGTTTATTACAAAAAGCATTTTATTTTAATATAATCAGAATTATTCATTTTACATTTTATAATCTTCTCTGTATCTTATTTGATCATAAATTCTTCTCTTCTCCATATATATGCCAATAAAATCTTCTATTTTCCTCTAATTTATTTATGGTATCACTCTTTATATCTAAATCATGTACCCATTTTTTACATTATCTTGGTACAAAGTGTGAGATATTGTTCTACACCTAGTTTCTGCCACATTGTTTTTCAGTTTTCTCAGCAGTTTTTGTCAAATAGTGACTTTTTATTCCAAGAAGCTGGGTTCATCAAACATTAGGTTGCTAAAGCATTAATTGTGTTTCTAATCGATTCCACTGATCCACCATTCTATTTCCTAGATAGTACCAGACTGTTTTGATGTTTACTAGTTTATAGTGTAGTTTGAAATTTTGTACGACTAGGCCACCTTCCTCACTCCACCCCCCCCCAAGAATCCCCTTGATATTCTTGTACTTTTGTTCTTCCAGATAAATTTTGTTATTATTTTTTCTAGTTCTATCAAGTAATTCTTGGTATTTTGATTGGTATGTCACTGAATTTCTTAAAATAGGAACAAAGAAGGAATTTTCAAGGGATTAAAACTGTTGCATGTTTATGATGGAAGTGCAAATTTTCAAATAAGGTAGTAGTCTCTTCATTGCTTCACTAAGCATTTATTATTATGCATTATGTTGGGTGCTAAAGGTTATATGAAAAATAGAGTCTCTACCCTAAAGGCATTTATAACCTAATAATTGTTAAAAAGAAATTTAGGAAGATTTATATCCATCAAAACAATAACCAAGTAACCGTATTATGCCATTTGGAATTAAATCACTAAAACATTCCTTAACATTTTGGGGGAAAGCAGAGGGAGACCTTGCATGGGACCAGCCAGGTAGCACAATGAGTCTCAGGCCTGGAGTTAGGAGCACTTAGGTTCAAATTCATCTTCAGACACTTCCTAGTTGTGTGAGACTGGACAAGTCATTTAACCCCAATTACCTGGCCTTTGTCACATTCCTTTCTTTGAGATCTAAAAATTAAGACAGAAAGTAAAGGTTTAAAAACAAACAAAAAAACAACTTAAGACAGTAATAGCCATAAAGTAAAATGATCAATTGTGAATTATTTAATTATTATCAGCAGTGCAAGGATTTAGAACAATTCCAAAGGATTCAAGACAAAAAAGACTATCTACATAGCTCTGTAGAAGAAATGACAGTCTGAGTACAGATTGATGCATACCATTCTGCACTGTATTTCCTGTGTTAATTCTTCTCTAGTTTAAGTGATATTGGTCTCTCTTCACAACATGATAAACATGAAAATATATATTGTATGATAACATGCGTACAACCTTTATGTTATTGCCTGGCATCTTGGGGAGGTGAGAGGGGGTGGAGAAAGGGAAAGGATATAGATCACAAAATGTCAGAAAATGATTATCGAAAATTGAGTCAACAACAAAAAAATGACTTGCTTGATGCAGGGTTACCATAAACTTTCAATTAATAAAAAAGAAAAAAAGAAAATCTGTGAAGCACAATAAAGTGAAGTAAAATTTAAAAAATAAACAAAAACAAAGATTTTGCATGATGGTTAATAGAATCTCATACTAAGAAGAGATATGAGATGTTATCTAATAGGGCAATCTATCCACTGCACATCAATCTCTTCTATTCAAAAAAGGGCAAAGCTTTGTAAACTATGGGGTTTATTCTACATTTTAGTTTATATCGTATATTGATTGACATATTTTAATTTAACTTTTAAAGTCAATTCAACAATTAAGTGCCCAATATGTGCCAGGCTCAGGTGTTTGAATTAAAGAGGACTTTCCACTAGAAGGTTACATTCCCTTGTACCGAAATAGTATTTAAAATAATAATTAAATAAAAATTTAAACACCACATTTTTGTTTGTCTCTTTTGGAGAGTACTAGCAATTAGAGGAAAAAAGAAAGGTCATTTGTAAAAAAAAAAAAAGACAGGACTTTAGCTGAGCCTAAAAAAGAGATAGGAATTTCCAAGAAGTAAAAATGAGTAGAAAGGCCATTCAGGGTACAGAAAATTATCCATACAAAGGCACAAAAATGGAATAGAAAATGCCTTATATGGGGAATAATACTGTTCCCCTAGAAATTGCTAGAAATCAGGTTTTTATAATTTTATACCTACTCGTCAAAAAGTCTGAACTTTAAAGCAAAATTCTAGGTAAAAATTAGTGTTTAAATTATATCTTCCTTGTAATAAATAGAAAGAAATATTAATCTGATTTTATTTTTATCATGGAAATAGTTGAATATTAAAATATGTACAGAAGAAAATATTTCCATTTTAGAAACAAAGTGAAATCATTGATAATTGAATGTAGGCCTAAGGTCACATACACACACACACACCTTACCTTCCAGCTATTATTTTTTTCTATGTCTAAATTTACTCTGGTGTGAAGACTTTGGGACTTAATCTTTTTGCTCCAGTAAAGTTAAATCCACAAAATAATGAAATAGTTCTTTTGGCCAAGTTTGGACTGGCTGCCTTTCAAGGAAACTAAAGTCACTGAAGACTCTAAGAATTACATTTCTTCTGAGTTCAGAAAGAGAAAAGCAAAGTCAAGAACAGGACTAAGGCATAGAGTCTTCATCTATAACAATAAAAAGGAAAACCCATAAAAGAAGGGGAAGGAAAATATAAAGATAGGAAACAAGCGGCTGAACTTTCCCAGCTTCCTCCAGATTGTATATGCTCACTCTCTAATTGAGAAGCATAAAATTGATCTTTTCATATGTCCCATACCTACACATCCAATGGCAGAATTCCAAAATAGATCATTTAGATCTGCCCAATCAGACCAGGAACCTAAAGTTGTTTGACCTATAGGAATTACAACAACTACTAGTTTTGCTTAGGAGAGAAGTTTTTAATGGCCGTTATAAGAATATGGAGGGGAATTCTTGTCTCTGTAATAATGGATAAAAATAGAATTATAGATTTAAATCTGGTAAGAACCTTACACAATATCTAATACAATTAATTGTTTTTTTAAGTGAGGAAACTGAGGCTCAGAGAGATTAAGTAATTTCCCCAGGGCCACACTGAGTATGTAAGTAAGGAAAGTTGAAGAGAGAGAGGGAGGGGGAAGACTAAAATCTTGTCTTTGCTATTTGGCTCAGCTGTATTTAAAGAAGATCAAGGCCACCAGATAGAATCAGGAGAAGGAACAAGAGCAAAAAAAAAAATTGGCACCCAGTCTTCTTCCATACCTTCAAGATAAGATAAAAAAAAATAGAAGCAGAACTTCTAGGTTGTCAGGGGGAAAGGAACAGAGTATAAACTGAGCCTCCAATGGCCTCATTTTCTCAGATGTAAAGAGAGAGGAAAAATAGGAACATGATGCTCATGCTTTTTAGTAGCCCAGAATCGAGAGCAGAAAATAGGAGGAGAACCAACAGATTCCACTACATAGCCTAATGCCTGAAATAAAGTAGGCATTTAATAAATGCTTATTGACTAACTGCTTGACTGATTCCAGTTTCCTCAAGGGTACAGAAGCAAAGGAAAGAAAGAAAATTCAAAGACCTAATCTACAGAAACTTTGCTGACTATTTCTGGTCACAACCCATGTTCAATGATTCTCCCTTTCAGCTCCAACTCCTTAAAAAACAATGCAATATCTTATAAACAACACAATACCTAACCATTTTGGAACTTTGCAGGTGATATAATGCTGGCCACATTGAAATCATCATCCTTAAAAATCAGTTTACAGAGTCTGATCTCCAATAAGTGAATGCAGATACATCTCTCTTTTCAGGGTCTGCCATATTAATTAAGCACCAAGAGCAAACTGCCCTTCTCCATATATGATGTGCTGGGGCTCATTTCTATACTGGCAATAGCTGGGGGGAGAAGAAGAATGGAAAGGAAGTAGGCACTTCTCTGATTCCCCAAACAACCAGAAGTTGTCAGCTGTATTCTTAAGATGCCATGGATCAGAATATGGATGAAACAGTAGAGATTTGAGTCAGCCTCTTATTCTCCCACAGAACCCTGGCAAAACTATCTCAGTTCATGGATGGATGCTACCCCAAGCATGTGAAAACTCCCCTTGGTGGGATGGATGGCTAAGAATGATTTGTTACAATAGCCATAAAAATGGCAGAAGCAGGCACTGTAGAGCTTCTAGAACTTGCTCAGATGTTGAAGATACCAACATTATCCACTACATCCCAGGCCATTGACAGCCATCCTGATTTTTGTCTTGCCACTGGACTTTGATGATTCTGGAAGAGGCTGTTGACTGTATAACTCTGCCACCCTGCCTCACTTAAATCCAATTCAGATAAAAGTCAAGAAATAAACCCATCATGTCTCTGGTCCTCTTCAAAAACAAAGGATGAAGGACAACCAGAGAGGGGGATGTTGTAAGAAATAAAAATGTAAGCAGACCTGGGAAAGTTGGGATTAGTATTGCCTCAGGTGGATTACTCAGAGAAACTGTGTTTTTGAGACATAGGTAGTATAATGTAGTTTTAAGGACTTTTGTAAGAAGCTTTAGGAGCCTCATTTAACCTTTCTGATATCAGTTCTTATTTATTTTTATCATTTCTTTATGCATGTTAATCACTTTAGGAACTGCTTCAAAATGAGAATATTAGAATAGGATTTCAGTAAAATGTTTTTTGTATTTACTTTTTCAACCATTGGGATCTTCGTGATACCAGATGCAAAATTGAAGCCTGGACAAAACCAATAATAGAAATAAGAATGCTGTAACATTATACCTATTGGTGAATTAATCATATCCATCATCATGCTCACCAGATTACCAAGTATGGGGAAAGCTGAAAACACAATTACAAAGTAAAAACCTATACGACTATAGAAGTGAAGATCTCATATTATTCAATTGTAGGGTTAATTTAAATTATCTTTATGGCAGTAAATTAAATGTAAAATGTTTAAAGTCTCTGTATTATATTGCCCCTGAAATTAAATCAGAGTCAAAAAAAAATTCCCAGAGATACAGATTAACCCCTTTTTTTTGGAAACCTTTGTTTTCCATCTTAGAATCAATACTAAATATTGGTTCTAAGGCAGAAGAGCCTTAAGGGTTAGACAAGGGGGGTTAAGTGACTTGTCCCAGGGTCACTGGGTATCTAAGGTCATATTTGAACCTAGGACCTCTAATCTCCAGGCCTGGCTTCCTAACCACTTAGTCACCTAGCTGCCTCCCAGATTAATTCTTAATTATACAGTCAATTTCTTCTAATTCCCCCCCCCAATTTCTGTTTTTCTGAACAATCTATGACTCCTTTTTCTTCAAAATTAACTAATAGTAATTTCTTTATGACTTGTGATCAACTCCATTCAAGGCACAGGGGAGAGAATTTGGTTTCAGTCAGTAAACTCATTAATCAAAAAAGTGTTTATTGAATACATTTTAAAATTTCTGTTCTGTTCTGGATTCTGTGAGGAATAAAACTCTTGCCCTTAAAAAAGCTTCTGATATTGCTGGAGAAACAATAATAATATACATGAGATGGAAAGCTTTTGTTTAATTGTCTACTTCCAAAAAATTTTTAATTCCTTCTATCTCTAGAAATCAGATATATTAAATAGACAGAATAAAAAAATGAAATTAAAGATATATTTAAAAAGTCATATGAAATCCATGAGTGCTCTTTTCTGGATACAGTTGTAATCTTCAAATATAAACTTTAAGAGGACTGGTTTTATGTTGAGATAATTAGGTCTTTAGAAATATGAAATGGGTCCAAATGAATGTCAAAAGTTGGTGGTATTTTTTTAAGACTTTTGGGAAAGTGCCAGGTATCTAGTGATATAATGAGGTCTACTCACTGAAGCTGAATGAAGATGTTTATGTTTAATTTGGCCACTTTTACTATTATTATTTTCTCCAGATGGTCAATTAATTCGATTCTATCTACCTGCTGGTTTATACTCCTCAATGACTGCCTCGTGGCATACATATGGGGGTTAAAGTTTTGTTTTGAGTGCACAGAGCCTTAGTCAACCATGTTGCACATATCTTTCTAAGTTTCATATGATTTCCATGTGACCTTATGAGTTACAGTTCAGCACACAGAGGCACCAAATAGTAGAATGTATTAAACCATGTTTATTTCCCAACCCCTTACATAGGTTTCTGCAATGCTCTACTGATTTCAGAAATACTCTCTTTTTCAAAATGGATCTAAAACCCCATTTACTAAAGTTATGTGACATGCTTTACTTCACTATTAGTAAATGTCTACTTCTATATTCTTTGTAGTATTTAGGTTATTTCTAGAAGTTTTCTGAAATTTTAAAAATATTCTGTCTCCTGTAGAACAAAGAAGTATTTTCTTGATGAGATGCCCCAACATGCACTATCCTCAAAGTTTTATACATGTTGACAAGTAAACTAGCTTTTATTAAGTGTTTGGTATGTCATTACTTTTTCAATATTTCATTTAAGGAAGAAACTCATGTCACATACCTTTTTATTTCTTGCTTGGCTGAATTACTCCCCTGCATCTCTCTTATTCTTTGAGTATTTTTCTTTCCCACCTCAGCTTTTTGTCTTTCTCCATTAGATTAAATTTTCTTTGAGGGCAGGCTATTTGTCTGATACCTGTTTCTGTGTCTGTGTCTGTCTGTCTCTTATCACCTGTGCTTAGTGTAGGGTTTGGCCCATAGTAAGTGCTTAATTAATGTTTTGTGAAATTAATATTATTATGTAGCATTGCATTACTATTACTATAGAATAAAAAATAAAAAATAATTACCCTTTCCCTCAAGAAACTTATAATCTAAAGGAAGAGAGAGAATAAAGAAATATATTAACATATATTAAATATTATTAAATATATTAAATAAAAATAAATATATATTAAATGCCTATTACATATCAGATACTATTCTACATCCTTTAAAATATTCTCACAACTCTTAGGGTTAGTGCTATTATTATACCAATTTTATGACTGAGATATCTGAGGCAGACAAAAGTGAAACAACTTGCCAAGGGTCATAGAGCTAGTAAGTGTCTGAAGCCAGATTTGATTCACAATTTTTTTTTAAATTTCAGGGCCAGAACTCTATCCATTGAACCATCCAGTAGAGGAAAACACATAAAAGGAAAATGAAAAAGGGAGAAAAAAGTATACAGGGGCATGAGGGGGGAAAGTCTGGAAAATCAGGTGTTAAGGTTGGATTTAAGACATAACTAATTAGAACATTTTTTTTTAAAAATGGAGTTGGGAAAGAACTAGGTAATCAGAGGAAATAGTCCAGGGCAGAGGTTATTTTCTATGTGAGAAATCCAGATATAAAGAACACTTCTCAGTTGAAGATGTTTGGGGTGCATGGTAGAAAAAATTCCAGAACAGCCTACACAAGAAAATTTCATTGAACATTATTAACTATTTAAAGAATGTCCATATTACTAAAAAAACTCTTTCACCCTATTGTAGTTCAGTCCTAGTGAATATAAAATATTTTATGATCTATTTCATAATATATATTTAAGTTCTAAACATATTTACAGATTGCATCAAATTCATTTCATAACTGAAATAAATTGAAGCTATTCATGATCTCCCTTCATTCTATTGTGGAATAAATTGGACAAAAGACCATAAGTTCCATATAACTGCTTATTCCATGATGGGGCAAAGCTCCAGGATAAAATAAGAAGCTTACTGCCTGCAATTAAAGCATCTTCTTACTCAAAAACTCTTCCAAATCTCTATCATAAGCTTTGGACTAAGTATAAAAAGTCTTTAAAAGTCCATGAAAAAAAAAGTGATATGAAACCAGAGTGGAAATCTACTCCAGTTGGCTTAGAGATTTCATTAGGACATCTGGGTCCTTTACAAAACAGTAAGTTGTCTGAGTATGGAAAAATCTAACGAATGGTACATCATGAGAAAGGGAGCATTCCAAGAGACCCATGAGGAAGAAGCACATGGGGGGAAAGAAGAGGTCTTAGCTGAGTCCTGCTTTGGCCTAGGTCTTCTCTCTCTATTTCTATGGCTGGAGAAATGTTCTATGAGAGCTTCAAAAGATTCAGATGATGTTGAGCTTTCTCCCCCTGTACTCTAATGTCAGCCCTGGACAGTTTATTACAGTGTCTGAATTAGGAGTCAAGGACTAACTTGACATAGATTTATCACTCCAAAAAAAAAAAAAAAAACCACCCTGAAAAAATATACATCATGCCTAAGGAGAACTTCTTGAGTAACCCAAGAATGGGAGAAAAGGATTTCTTTCCATCAGGAGCTGTAAGTTGCCTTATTGGTATGTGCTAAAATTGAGCTCAGATTTCTTCCAGAACTCTCTGTGTATTTGTGTGTCACATAGATTTTATTTTCGGGGGGGGGGGGGAATGGGATTTTACCTTTTTAAATACTTGGTGAATATCACCTTCTAAATAGTATTTTAAGATAGCAGACTACTTATACTCTCAACTGATAATTACTGAGGCGAAGAAGCATTCTTGTTTGGGTTCCAGCCTTTGGTATTAGAAAATCAGCTTTGACACTTCAAGGAAATCTTTAGAGACCTGAAAGGAAGATTTAGTGTTACTTCCACACCCAAGATTTGTAAGTGGGTGCCAAAGTTGGAATAAAGATTGTCAGTGTTTACATTGTTTACCTACCACTTTACACAGTAATAATAAATAATGAAAACAGGCATATGCCAAGATATTTAACAAATATAAGCAATATTGATTATTTCTGCATGAAACATATGATGTAGCTAAGACCTAAGAGTCAAAGCAAAAGTGTTTTCTTGGGCAACATGTGAATAAACTCACTGAACCATATATAATGAAAACAAATGGCTAAGAGAATTTACTTAGAAAAGTCCAATTTCAGGATCTAGCAAAAATATAAACACTTTCAGACTATGAGTTGTAAATACAACTCATACAACAATCTTAGGATTATGAATATATATATATATATATATATATATATATTCCATGACAAACATCTATTATTGAGCTCCTAAAACATCCTATCTGTCCATTTGTTTATTTTATCTCCTGCCTCTGAAATACCAACGAATGAGGCAGATTCTGGTGGGTTGATAGTCCACTTTTCTTGTTGAGGGCACCATGATCCTCCAAGATTTTTTAGTTTTAGAACCTTAGAGTTAATTTCAATTGTTTCTTTTTCCTTAGCGGTCCTCCATATCAAATCAATAGTCACATTTTATCTATTCTAACTTTATAATATTTTTACTATATTCTCCACTCAAAATGTTGCCACATTGCCTTGGGTCCTTACCTCCTTATATCTGAGCCACTGCAAGAACTGCCAAATTTGTATGGCTCCTTTTAGAAACTCTCCTCATTGTAATCCATCCTCTTTGCAAAATGATATTCCTAAAGCATGGTCCTGCTATGTCCACAAACCTCCTTAAGATGTTTTTTTCCTTCTTCCCTCTACAATAAAATAAAAAAATAGTCTATTTAGCTTTTTAAATCCACTAAAACTTGTCTCTAGTCTATCCTTTATGAATAATTTCTCATTATTTTCCATTCATATGCTCTATATTCTACCCAAATGACTCACTTACTTTATATGTCATACAAAACATTTTATCTTTTACCTTACTCCTTTGGGTAAACTGTTACCCCTTTGACAATTCACCTTTAGAAATCCTAAGCTCCACCAAAGGGGTTTCATCCTTCCTGTTCTTAAACTATCGATTTTCAGCACTCTTTCACCCAAATTGTTTTATATTTGAAAGTCAATACTTCTGTGCATTTGTGACCTCATTGACTTGTGATGTCTCCAACAATTTAGATTTTAACCCACTTGTGTTTACCCATTCTACACAACTTCCACAACATGCTATGGATTTATATAGAATTCATAAGATAATAGAATCATAGATTTAGAGGTAGAAGGACCTGAGAGGGCAATTCCTCCACTCTCCTTATTTTATGAAAAGGACAACTGGGACCCAGAGATCAGTCCATGTCTCTGTTCTGGACATTTTCTCTGGTTGTCCTTCAAGCCAGGAATACTCTCCTTCCTCCACTCTACTTACTGATTTCTCTGGTTTAAGTGCCCACTAAAATCTCATATTTTATTGGAAGCCTTTCCCAATTACTTAATTCTAGTGCCTATCTTCTGTTAATTGTTTCCTATTAATCCTTATTTTTGTGCCTTTCATTAGATTGTAAATTCTGTGAGGGAAGAATTTGTCTTTTGCCTTTTTTTATTCCCAGTGCTAAGCCCAATGCCTGGTACATAGTAAATACATAATAAATTTGATTGGTTAATTGATTGATTGTGACTCTGCCAAGGTCACTCTGATTTCAAAATCAGTGTTTTTTTCCACCTTTTTTCTCAATAGCATTGAAATACAAATTAAGTAAATGAACTAACCATCATCAGGTAACCTGTCACTATTCTTTCTTGAGTAAACATTTCTTTGCTATTATCCTATGTACTATTTCTAGATATTTCCTTAGTTGTTGCAGCTCACTAGTGTTTCACTAGTGGAACAGTTAGATTAGAATGCTGTGTCTAAAGTCAGGAAGACCTGAATTTAAATCTGACTTCATTTACTTATATGACTGTGGGCAATTAACTTAGCCTCTGTTTGCCTCAATTTCTTCATCTATAAAATGGAGATAATAATTGCCTACCTCTCAGGAGTGCAATGGAGATTAAATAAGCTAATATTTATAAAGCATTTAACTCAGTGACTAGCACCAAGTGAGAGATATATGCAAAGTTATTGTTGTTGTTATTGTAATCATTACCTTTGGATTATGCTCTATATTTATTGGATGACTCCTGATATTTCCTGACTCATAATTCTATCTGAGAGGAACACTTCAAACTAAATCCAAGGCCATATCCTGCCCTCACAGCTAAGAATATTTTTTTACCTTTTTAAATACAATAAAATTTACTTCCCAATAATAGTAAAAACTTTTTTGTAGCTCACCAACTTTTCAAAAATAGTAGTCCAAATATTACCTGGGATCAAAGTGTGTCAAGCTGTATAGCATCATCATTGGAATATTGGTCTTAAAACCACAGATCTTTGTTTCTAGAAGAAACTTGAAGTCATTAAACTAAATTTGAGATTCTCCATAAGGAATCCAGCTCTCATTTTAAATTCTATTGTTTTGTTCTTTATCCAGGTATAATGTCTCTTCAAGACAAAGCTGACAAATAAGCTCTATAGACTGCTCATCTAACTACATATCATAGTCTGAGCAAGAGACATTCTTCATCCACTGCCTTTTCAGCTATGTGTGCTGGAGGACACAAAATGTTGAGAGGATTATGGGATTCATTATAAGGTATCTATAGGAAGATGATTATGGAAAGCTACAAAGCAAAATCCATTTGCTTGAGTGAAATAAACATTATTTATCCCTTTGCTTTTTTCTTATTAAGCTTGCAGTGTGGTCATTTGCACCTCAGAAATTACTTTCCATCATCTTCTTTTAATCCATGAAGACAGATTTTTTTCATACTTTTCATATATTCCACTCATTTTCTTTTCTTTCTTTTTTACTTTCTTTTATACTTTATTTACTTCTTTACTGAAGACTTTAATGTATGTTCAATTATATTATTATAGAGTTTTTGATGGTTGGATGTCATCTAACAAAGAGAGGTCAGTTTTCATCTGAAAGTTCTTAATCACCAGGGAAACTTTTCAGAAGTTAGCTCTTTGATTCCAGTGTCCTCAACCTTTTTCTTCCTTTTTCCCTTCTATTCCATTTTCAAAAGTTTCTTGTATTGCTTTACTGGAGATATTAAAGGTCCTCTGACACCTTGGATGGGTGCCCTAAGTGGAATTTCAGGAAAGGTCTTCATAAGATTCAAAATTGGAATGTATATTGGGAGTAGTGATCAACATCAGAGAAAGAATCCATGAAATAGCAGGTCTTTTTATAGTCACAGATACATTTTAAAGACATGATATTAGAAACTGGAGAAGAGAGAAATGGAATCTTCTGGGGAAATTCAGAGATTCCCAAATAGGGGAAAGCTTACAAGTGGCCCTAGTATGCATATATCTGGCCCATTTCACAATTTTTTCTAGGGCTGATGCTGGTACTAGTCACATATATAGATAGCATAATATCTGGGGGCTTAGTCAATTCATGTATGGATCTTCCATTATTCTGCTCATTTTTATAGTTTGTATAATGATCCCTCAACACCTTCAGTGCTTGTAGCCCAGATACCTTCTATATCAGCTTAATATAATCCTACTTTTTCCCTATCTTTGTTATCTTTTATGATTTTCCATATCATTTAAAAGTACTTCAGGGACTACCATTTTAAGGTTGTGTGATTGGTTTCCACTATCACTGATGGAGGAAATGATATGTTATAATTATGTTTGCTATTCTTTTCCATTTTTATTATGGTTGCACCCATCTCTTTGGAGTCATCCTTGAATGCACTTGGGATGACTAGGTTTAGTTTATTATCTTTCCAAGTCCTTTTAAATAGTTTTACTCTTCATTACTTATTTCTGCTTTATGAAACAATGTTGTTCATAATTATCCATCATCATTTTTCAAAAAATTTGAAAGTGCTTAAATTCTAAGCCAACATTGCCTTTAGCTGTCATCTTTGCTTTACAAACAACTTAAATATTTCCTGACACAGGAACTTTGTGGCCTCTTTTGATTTTATTACTTTAGTAATTATTTGCATTTTTAAAATTTCTTGATGAAGTTTTTATAATGTTTTGATGTTCTTCCTTTGTCATTTTTTCCAGTTTTGATTTTCAATAGTTTATGTAAATAATTTAAGGTTAAATATTTCTAATTATGTATAACTTTTTCTCATCACTATTCTTTTTTCTTGTTTATTATAAATTCTTATCTTGGCTCTTTGAATTGATACTTTCACTTATCTAGAAATCTGACTTAGAAGTAATTACCCTGTCATAATAAAAGTTTATTTTGCTCTGTCTGTGAGAATTTTGTCAATTTTGTTATTTGTGATGTTATTTCATTCTCATCAGATTCAATGCTCACCAACTCTAAAAAAAGTGTTTTGCATATAAACATGTGAGATTTCTATAAAATCTATAATGTCTTTGACCTTTCTTATTTCTTTATTCAGAATCATTTTTTCATGTATTTGTTTTCATCCTCACTTTTTTCCTACCTTTGCCCTGAAGTCACAATAAAGTCAGCATAGAAACATGATGGGGCAGCTAGGTAGCAGAATGGATAGAACACCAAGCCCAGAGCTAGGAGGGCCTGGATTCAAAATTTACTTCAAAAACTTCCTAGTTTAGTGATACTGTGCAAGTCACTTCACTTTGATTGCCTTGCCTTGCCTCTCTTCTGCCTTAGAATTAACACTAAGACAGAAATTAAGGGTCTAAAAATGAATATGTAATTTAGAAATAAAGGGAAGAATTTATATTCAAAGAAGATACAAAGACTATTATGAGCTGTAAAACAGATAAATTTTACTACATTAAATTCAAAAGGTTTTGCATAAACAAAACCAATACAGCCAGAATTAGAAAAGAAACAAATTTGTATAACAAATGTTTCTGATCAAAGGCCTCATGTCTCAAATATATTGATAATTTAGTTAATTTTTAAAAAAAATATGAAACATTCCCTAATTCCAAGTGGTCAAATGTTAATAGTATAAAAATAAAATAGGGCAAGTACCTAAATAAAGGACAAAGGACTAGAAAGTAAAGGTTCAAAATTGTTTCCAAATTCTTTTGATAGATGTTATTAAAGTATCTTCAGTGGTAAATGAAGTAAAGCTCAAGATGAACTTCCCTTCAGGGTCAGGTGCAAGGAACACTAAAAAGACTCTGGTTTATGAAAAATAAACTATTTATTTAAATACATATAAGGGAAAAAGGAAACTCCAATTCTTCCTCAAGCCAGCTTCTCTATTTCTTATCTTTAAACTAATAAAACAATACTTATTTTCTAATATCCTATTAATAGGCAATTCCCAGCTGAAGAAATTAAGACTACCTTCAATAATATGAAAAAAATTCTCTAAATCAATATTAATTAGAGAAATGCATATTAAAACAATTCACATTTATCACATTGGCAAATATGACAAAAAAAAGGAAAATGATAAATGTTGTAGGTCACATGGAAAAATTGGGACGCTACTTCATGGATGGTGGAGCTATGAACTGATACAACCATTCTAGAGAATAATCTGAAACCAGGCCCAAAGGGCAATCAAACTGTGCATAGCATCTAACCCAGGAAAACCACTACTAGGTCTATATCCCGAAGAGATCAAAGGGAGAGGAAAAGGACCTACTTGTACAAAAATATTTATAGTAACTCTTTTTGTGATGGCAAAGAATTGAAACTGAAGGGTTTTCTATCAATTGGTGAATGACTGACTGAGTTGAGGCATATAATTGTAATGGAATAGCATTTTGTCATAAGAAACAACCTACGAGAAGATCACAAGAAATCCTGGAAACACTTAAATGGACTAATACAAGGTGAAATGAGGAACCAGGATAATGTTGTATAAAATTATAGTAATCATATATGATGATCAATTCTGAATGAATTAACTATTATCATCAAGACAAGGATGCAGGACAACTCCAGCAAAAGCAAAAAGACTGTTCACCACAACAGAAGGAACTGACAGTATCTGAAAAACAATTAAAGAAAAAGATATCACTTTTCACTTTATTTCTTTCATTCATTTTTCTCTAATGTAAACAATATACATCTTCTTTCACATGATAAACATGGAAATATGTATTGTATGATAACACTTATACAATCTATATCTTATTACCTGCTAGCTTGTGGAGGTGGGAGGTGTGGCAGAGAATGAGAAACCATTGATTGCAAAATGTTGGAAAATGATTACTAAAAATTGAATCAAATTGTAAAAAAAAATTTAAAATAAAGAATGATGAGCAAGGTCACAGACATGCTGAGTGGGTTCTGTCTCTTTATGGGAAGATGCAGAAAAGGGTTACATGAAATTAAAAGTTCATTGTATGCATCATGAAGAGAATGTAAAAATTGATGGAAGTTAGATGCATCTGAGTACCAATTTTTTTTCCGTCTTATATGTGGTAGAGTTTATTAGCTAGAGTTTTAAAGTCAGTAAAATCTAGTTTCAAATTCAAATTCTATTGTTGATACATAACAGTTGTGGGGTAATAGATCATAGTTCCACAGCTGGAAAGGTCCTCAGATGTCATCAAGTCCAACCCACTCATTTGATAGATGATACAACTGAAGCCCATGAAGGTTAAATGACTTTCTCAGGATTATACAATGTAATGATCGAAAATCTCGAGGTGTAGTATTTTTATTTTTAAGTTAATTTAGTAATCTGCTGCTCAAGAAAATCTGAAATGGACAATAGACCACATCCACATTCTGAACAGGCACCAAACATAGTGAACAGGGCCAGAGAGAGGGACAAAAGAGAATGAAAACTTCTTGTGTGGTCCAGTCTTTCTCCTTGTGACGTCATCCCTCAGTCCTGCCTCTGGATATCCCAATACATCTCTGATTGGTAAATAGCCACTGAGCGGATGGACTTAGAGACACCAAATTCTCACTTCTGTGATCTTCTTGTTGGTCATTTTCTATGACAAAATGCTATTCCATTGCAATCATAAAGCACTACTGGATCAATCATTCACCAATTGATTAATTCATTACAGGAAGAGAGAGATCTCAGAAGAATGCCAACAAACCCCTTTCTCTTTGCCAGGTAGCTAGGTTAATCCAACAATACTTGCTATCTCTCATTTCTGCAGTGGGTCAAGTAGCTGTCTAACATTGTCCTTAATTCTCTTATCCTTACCAAAGATCTTTAAAAAAGAAAAGAGGATCTAATCCAGTTTCATAGCCTGGGAAAGAAACTTCTTCAACTTGATCTTGAGGGCATAAAAGAGAAAATAATGTTACCATTCAATATTAATTTAATTTTAATTAATTAACTACTTAATTATTTTAATTAACATGAGAGGTAGGATTTTAACCTAGATCAGTGGTTCCCAAACTTTTTTGGCCTACTGCCCCCTTTCTAGAAAAAATATTACTTAGCCCCTTGGAAATTAATTTTTTAAAAAATTTAATAGCAATTAATAGGAAAGATAAATGCACCTGTGGCCATCACTGCTCTTCTGGAATGCTGCAGCACCCACCAGGGGGCGGTGGTGCCCACTTTGGGAATCACTGACCTAGACCAGTGATTCCAAAGCCAGTCCTATTTTCACTGCTATTATAATGCCTCATTTGACTGCCAATGCTTTGAGAACACTCTTTAGCAATTACTATATACTAAATCATAGATAAATTATAATCATTTTGTCTGAAGGGGTAAATGGATGAGGGAGAAAAGGTAAGGAAAGCATAATTCTCATAGTAGTAGTTCCTTATACAAAAAAATTACATAAGTCTAACCTATTTCTATACATTTCTCTAAAGAGACAGTTATTGAATCACATTCACTTGGTCTCTTGAAGTTTCCTGGAATCTCTATTGCTACCACACCTAAGGCTACTGAGATACATGAATTTTAGTTCACAAAGCTAATCATATATTCTATAGTAAACTATGAAAATTCAGCATCTCTCCTGATCTTCTCAGTTACTGCTCCTTCTTAGTTCCTGTCATAATAACCTTTTCATACAACATATCATTGTTCTACTATTTTTAAAAAGAATATATATGTACACACACACTTATATATGTATATATTAAAAAGACACCCATACACATACCAAAGAACTTGGCTTGTAAAAACAAGCAGTTCAAATGAATAGACTTTTGAAAGTATAATGAGCCCAATTTCTACAGCCATATGGTTGGTGATACACTAGTAAGATTTCAGTTTATTGAGAATTAAACATAGTGTCTGAGTGAATCTACACAGGCATGACATATAACCTTCTAATTTGAATTTCAAGGACCTGCTCCCTCATGGTTACTTCATCTCTTTACCTCTTTCCTCAATGGAACACTTCATTTATCTCAAACATATGCTTGCAATGTTTTAGTTCTCAGTTAAATACTGCTCACATTTGCATAGCCCTTGCCTCAGATCACTGAAGGAGCAAGCTCTCATGAAGACATCAAAGATAATTTAATTATATATCTTAGTTATATCCTAAGTGATGCAATACCAGTTCTAAGAAAATATCTCTGACCCTTTCCAGTTTTCAAATGCCTAGGGATAAGCATTGGATTTAGTATCTATCTTTAAATGAACAGTGTAGTTTAATAAAGGCCCTATATAAGTTAGTGAAAATGAAGATCAGAAAATATTTATTGAGTTGTTTATTTTTAAGATAACCTCCAAAAAACCATGTCAAAATTGGAGGGGCAATTATGAAATATCTTTTTATGGATAGCTCTTGAATATAAAACAGGGAGATCCTAGTTGACTGAAAGTATTTGCCACTCTCTAAGGCAAGATATAATTAGAAAGGAAATTCTTTATAAATTTTGAAAATTTTTTGTTTTGCAAAAGATATTGTGATTATATAAAAGACCAGAACATTGCAAATATTTCTAAATGATATCCATAATCACTCAAAAGAATTTGGTCTGTATATAAAAAAGGAAAAAGAGTGAATGGAGAATTGTTATTTTCAATTATAATATGCAGATGAAGAGATAATTCACAAAGAAAATCCATCATTGTAGAGCTCACAGTCATTGCAAACTGATGATGTTGTGTGCCTACAACTACACAGGAGAAGGAAAATAGGGATGATATATGTTTACTCATGAAAATTTATGGCCTCCAAAGGAGTGAAGTTGAGGATTAACCAAAAGCCAATGTACACAGGGGGAGTGATCAGGTCATGAGACATTATTGATCAACAATAACACAGAGGAAGTAGGGTAAAAAATCTCTTTATAAAAGTATATGAACTGAAAAAAAAAGATGGGCTGGTCATAGTGAGAATAAAGGAAAGCATTTTATTGATATTTACACTATCGAAAAATAAAAGGAAGAAGAGTTCTCAACATGTGAAGTAGATATCCTTCAGTGAACTATTGACACAGTATGGGTACAACTGGCACACTATTATTGACAACCATGGATTGGTTGGAATTTGCACAGATTGAATAGAATATCAGATTATACCTTTTAGAATCAAACTTACTATTTTTAATCATACTCCAAAAAAAAAGAAGTTATGGCAAAACACACTTTGAAATATGTCTTCCTGAGGGTCCTCCTACCCCTGCACTCTTTTTTTTAGCTTTATAAATTTCAGACTTTCTCAAAACCTGATTTTCAATGCAAAAATCATCTTAATACTATTAGCAGAGAAATAGCACCATTTATTGAAGAAATGACTAGTTTTTCTTCAGTCACTACTAACTGCTGGGGTTACAACATGTGGCAATGGCACTAACTATATCTCTTCTTATTGTACCAAGAACATCTCTGCAATAGAAATCAGAGTTTGAGTGAGTGTGAGGCTTAAAGAAATATGTGTGTGTATTTATATACATAGGCAGTTTCCAGAAGTTTTACCCATAATTATAACGAGGAACAACAATATCCTTTTCACTTTCTTAAACTATGCAATATTGCCTACTCAGATTGCTAAAATGTTTGGATTTTACTAGCTGGTAGTAAACCACTATTTGCATGTAGATCTAACTGGACTAACCTTTTGTACCATTCCGGAGCTACTGCAGATTATCTAAAGTTAGTTTAGATGCAGGTAAGCCTTTAGGGCTTAAGAAGAATATTCCTGAATCCTCTGGATTCCCTAAGGAGAAATTTCCCTGTTTGGGCATGTCTTTGAGTTTCTCTTTATTATTTTAATCTGGAGAGAGTTAACTTGGGAGGTTGGTTGGGGGGTGATGGAAAGGAGAGGCAGGTATACAATAATTCGAGGTCCCTTTCTTGGTTTTTCTGATGTCTTTGTCAGTAATTGATATCTATAATGTCTATCAAGGATGTTTTCCTTTATGAATGGAAAAATTAATTAAAAATTAAAGAAAAGGCATCTGGTAAATATTTACTTTATGCCATCTACTTTGTCAGTCACTGGCAATGCAGAGACAAAATGTGAAGAAAATTCCTGTCCCCCAGGGAGATAATATTCTAATAAAGATAACCCATCGAGGTGACTCATGGTTACAGTATGATGTTTTGGCTTAAAAAATTACCAACATAGCAAATGGAGTGTTGGGGAGAGGGGAGTATATTGACTTACTTTTGAGTGTTACATGAAAATAATTATGTGCAAAGAAAATAGAAAAGGCACTATTGGTTGTGCTTTTGGCAATTGATGTTACCTACCAGCACCATAAAATTTGCACTGCACAGTGACTCAATGAAAAATAAGATTAAAGTATATGTGTACATTTCTAAATAAAATATTGTCATGAGGAATTAAAATAGGTAGATATGCACATGAAAAGTACCTCACCTACTAATTTGGATCATTCCCTATTCTTACTCTCTTAAGATGTTGGATATTGCAGAAGTAGGGGCATTTATTTTCTAACCTCCAAAAGGATACAAAATCTAGGATTAACAAAGCAAAACAATTACAAAATAAATTTTTGCCACGTTTAATAATATTCAAATAGAATATAATACATTTAAATAATATTTAAGGAAATATGCTATTTATTCCAACAAATTATAAGCTTCTTGAGGCTGGAAACCACTTTTTTCCCCTTATATTCTCATTAGACTACAACATTCCTGGCCCATATTCCATGTTTTATAAATGTTTGTTCACTGAGGGCTACTTATATGTTGTTAGAAAACCTTCCAAATGCAACCAAGTCACTTTATATGAATATTTGAAACTATTTCTACCAGTAGGCCTTGCAAACCAATACTGTTGGCCTTTGTAGTTCACAAATTTGGGGCAGCAATGTAGAATTTCCAGACTATGACTTTTAGGTTAATAGTCACTCATTCTGTGCCATTACCTACTCTGGTCCTTGAATCTTTCTTTAAAAAATGCATCAAAAAATATGTCAGGCCATTCTTCATGATCCATGACAGAGTTCCTGGTTATTTTGAGATATTCTCATTGCAAAACCTCTGAATTTGAAAACAGAGGATTTAACTCTGAGGACTGGGTTTTCCAGGATTACTCCCTGTGTGAATTTTGGCAAGTCACTTCATTCCTCTAAGCCTCAGTTTCTTCATCTGTAAAATGAGGGGGTTGGTCAAGATATGGTCACTTCCAGCCCTTCTGCTATGATCTTCTGATCCTGTGATCCAAATGAGATGTAGATGGAGGTCTCCTGAGACTGCAGAGAGATTAGGGGGAGTATTTTCCAAAATCCTGAAGGAAGAGTAAATCAATATGGTTCATAAATTTAAGAATAATAATACATTCCTTCTCCTACATAATTTTGACTATTTAGCATACAAATAAGAACTACAACAAAACCACAAGTTTGAAGAGCATTCCACAATCTTGTCTAGAGGTATTGAGGAGAAATATCCTTAAGGTAAAAAACATATTTTCACTGTGCCCTAAGTAGCAGGAAGGCTAAGGGAGAAAAGCACTATGAGTCCCAGGATCCATTTTCTTCTGAGCCTAAAAATAAGACAGATTCTGGAGATTTTGGATAATATCTACTATCTTACGGTAACATTTCAATCAATAGACAAGCATTTATTTATGCCTACTATGTGCCAGATACTGTGCTAAGTGTGAAAGTTAAAAACACATAAGTGAAACAATTCCTGTCATTAAGGAACTAATATTCTATTGGGAGAAGATATATTCTCATAAAAATAAATATAATAATGACCTTTCCTCTCTTACACACACACACACACACACACACACACACACACACACACACCAACAATCACACATGGGTTGGTCCCCAAAGAGTCAGCTTTTTCTAGATTCGAGGTACTTTTTGTGCCCACACTCCTGAAACTATAGGTTATTAGCCACAACTAGCATGTTTCCATTTCAAAGTCAAAGCTCAAAGCATAGACATTTACTGAAGTAGCAATAATATCAAACATTCCACTATAAACCAGAGCTTTACTCTCCAAGACACACAGTTTCCGTTTGAAGAGCAGGTGCACAGAGAGAGTATACTATACATATAGGGGTATATGGCTAGTCAAGGTGGACAGGAATCTCTGGAATGAGGGCTTGCTGAGCCATTTTAGGGCTCCAAATCCACCTTTTGGGTCTACCTGACACTCAACTCTCACCTGTGATCCATGATGCTATAGCATCCACAATGCCCACATAGATGGGCTAAACCAAGTTGAGGGTCACTAATGGGCTGTCAACCTGTCAATGAGTGATGGGGATATCTAATCCAAGTGTATGAAGAGTTGTTTCTTTGGCAGAATGGGCTTATGAGAGCAATTTCTTCCAGGGACCATAAAGGTGGCTAAAGAAAACCTTATGGAGTACTCAGAGCTTGGTCAAACATCAAAGAAGTCAAGGTCATCCACTGGCTCCTGGGTCATCATCAATTGTTCTAAATTTCCTCTTGTCACTGGACTTCAAAGCCTCTGAAAGAGAGTGAGGAGGATGATTTTGTGCAACTCTTCCTCACTTAAATCCAATTTATGTATGAGTCAAGACATCACCCAGTAATGACATTGATCCTCTTTGGAATGAAGGACTAATATCAGCAATTATATATTTATAGACACACAGAAGGCATGTGAGTTGGGTAGCTGACACATCTGGGACACTTGTTCTTTTTCTTCATATCCTACTCTTGTCCCGGAGCATAGCATTTCTGTTAATTAATTTCTCATCTGTGCTCCTTGGGCTTGGTACCATATATTGTCTGAATTCCAGTGGTCAAAGTAACTCTCTCTGACTTCATGAAGTAACTCCTCTCATACTCAGTAGATATCCTCCCTACTGGAGACAATATATTTTACTCTTTGAATGTTCCGTTGGCAAGATGTAATCATCAATGCCAACAGAGGAAGAAGGGAGAAATGTTTTCCTGCCCTCTCCTCCCCAAAGTGAGAAACTATTCCACCTCAAAGGCTTTAAGATTTATAAAATGCTTTTCAAATATACTCTCTTTTGATGTTCATAATAGTCCTTGGAAACAGGCAGTATTTCTGTTCTCATTTTATAGAAGAGAAAATTGAGGGAAACTTCCATAGTTAGTCCCCTTCTAGCCTTACAGTGTAAGGATTCTGAGGAATATTGTATTTCCTTCTTTGATTTAGTGTCATTGCTTTTCAAAAGGCCACCAGTAGGGAAAGAACATAAAACATGTAACTATGGGAAAATATTCAAAATTAAAAAAAATAATAAAACGAAAAACAAAAACAAAAACAAAGGGCCACCAGCAGTGTGGTTGATCCAACAGTAAGCCAATGACTACTCTAATTCTCTGATTCCATTAATATTGATTGTCTCTTTTACTGCTTTTACCTTCTATGATTTTAAACATCAAGAATGAGGGAAATCAACCATGATTATCATGATCCTCATAACTCACCACATAAGATATATAATACACAAAGTTATTGTTCAGGGGACTTAACAACTAAGGAGATCAGCAAAATCTTCTTGAAAGAAACAGCTCTTAATTTAAACTTTCAAGGGACCTAAAAGATCCAAGAGACGGAGGTGAGGAAAATGAATGTTCTAGAAACAAAGGACAATCTGTATAACAACATGGATGTGGAAGGCAGAATATAACGTATGGGGGGCCAACAAGTAGACCAGGTTGACCAGATACAAGGGGGTACAAATCTCCCAGGCTTCATTATATGGGAACAATTTGAGGGGAAATGTTGAGTCTGTGATGAAAAGTTTTTGTTTGTTAGTTCTGAGGTTATCTACTTATGTTCAACTAATATTGCATTTAAGAGTCTATACATAATAACCCTTGTCACTTTCCCATGGTGTGATAAAATGAGCCGTCACTCAGGCCACCTACTCATAAGTACATGTTTTGTTTTAAATAACAATAATTCGGCCTGAAATGAACAAGTTTCAAAGTGAGCAATTTGAAATGCGATGCAATGAGTGAAATGAGTCCCATGGGCTGGAGTCCTGGCTCTGCAATTTACTCTCCATTTGATCTTGATCAAGTCACTTAACTTCTTTCAGATTTAGTTTCTTCATTCATAAAATGGACATAAAACTATTTCTACTCTCTCCCTAAAATAGTTTTGTGAGGGTAATGCTGTGTGAACTACAAAATAATAAATAACAATCACCAACATGTTCAGGGACATGACTTTTGGAGGATGAAATACATCCCAGATTTGGAGATCAAAGACCTGAATTTAAGCCCTGGCCTTGCTATTTCCTAGCTGTGTAATTTGGATTTAATCAGTTAGACTCTTGGAGACTCAGTGACCTCATCTGAAAAAAAAAACGGAGATAAAACCTTTTGTATTTTATAATGTTATGAGGATCAAATGAGATAATGTGTATAAGGGATCACACCATCCTCAAAACACTACAAATAAATGTCAGTAATTATTACATGTTCTAGTATGCAGGTAGAGTTATAATCAAGAGTCTTATACTAAAGGGATTCAAGAAATAGTTATGGGACACATGAAAATATGCTAATGATATCAAGAGAAGGAAGAAGGAAACGTCTAACTGGTACCAAGGTATTTCAAATTCAGTGTACCTACATTTACCCAAGTGTAGTTTCTGCCTTGTATTCAGGCTTAGATGAAGCTGAATAAATTAAGAGAAAAACAATACTCATATGTAAAGATAGTTTGCTCTTTTGTCTCCTATTTTCACTCTTTGTTCATCCTACTTTGTTTTTTCTTTTTCTTTTTTCATGATTGATTATTCTTTTATCTTTAAGTCTGTTTCAAAAGAAGAAGAAAAAAAGATGCTCCAAATCTCTGGATATTCCTTCTTTGAAAAAATAATAAAGACTGAATATGAATTCACTCCCCCCTTCCTCTTCCAGTAAAGCTTCTGCCTGCTGCTCTTGCAACAACGGTGAAATGTTATTTTTAAAGCTTCAGGTGTTTTAAAGCAGCAGAGCACCATAGGTGTGCTTGAGATTGTGCAAATGAGCAGAATATGTTACTAGTTAAATTCTTGATTTAAAGTCTTTCCTAAGCCAAGACCAACATAAGGTGAGGGGTTATGGTGGGGAAGAAGGTGGAGAAGGGAAGAAGGCAATTTGGGAACACTGATTCAGAAAGGATAAATAAAAATGTTATTCAAATAACAACAACAATAATAGTTAACATTTATATAGTGCTTTAAGACTTATAAAATGCTTTTCAAATATACTCTCTTTTGATGTTCATAATACCCCTTGGAAACAGGTGGTATTTCTGTTCCCATTTTATAGATGAGAAAATTGAGGCAAACAAAGATTAAGTAACTTGTCATGGACCAGTTGTCTTGACTCTTCTTCTGCCACTAAACTTTAGTATCTCCAGAAGAAAGAATGAGACCATGCCCAACTTTGCATCAAGTGTAAATAATTCATGAGAATTCTTTTCTGCCCAGATTTAGGGGCTATCTTGAATTAACTGCTTTTTTTTTATTGATTTGTTTTGTTTTGTAGAAAACATTTTACTCAGAAAATAAACTGAGTTTATGGTAATAGTCTCAAAAACTGCAACCAAATTTCCAGTCTTTTCTTTCAAGAAAAGGATGCTGCTCTCTTTTTAGCCCTATCCTGGATGAGGAACTTCAATTATGTCCAAATCTAAAAGGGATGTTATAAAAAGGATACTTAGATTATTGATAAAAAGTACCTGTTCGCCTTAAATACAAAACATTCAGAGTTAAATAATTTTCATGGGGATACTATTAAAAGCAATTTTCTAATATATTGGAGAAAACAAATTTTCAGGTCTAGACATTAAAACTTTGTAGCTTTTATTAGTTTCATTTATTAATAAAGGATTCTTCCAGATTCTCTCTGCCTTCTAGAACACATCTCCTTGCATTATGGCGTTTGTTGCAAATTTATTTCCTCTCAGGAATTTTGGCTATTTCCTCCATTTGTTGATACATACACACACACACACACACACACACACACACACACACACACACACACTTTTTTGTCTCTCTCAACCAAATAAAAGGTTATTTGTTCCAATCTTACACAAGTCAAGACATCACCCTTTTGATATCATTCTTCTTCAAAAATGAAGGACAAAAAATAGCTAGGTTTCTCAATCAATGGTAGAAAGCCAGGTCTAAAGACAAGAAGTTCTGGGTTCAAATCTAGCCTCAGTCACTTTCTAGCTGTGTGAAATGTCATTTGCCTAGCTCTTACATCTCTTCTGCTTTGGAACCCACACTTAGTATCAATTCTAAGTCAAAAGGTAAGTGATTTTTTCCTTAAGGAGAAATAATAATAGCAAAGATCTATAGAGCTGGTGAGTGTCTGAGGCTGGATTTGAACTCGTGTTTTTCTGACTCTAGGTCTAGCACCCTATTTATTGTGCCACCTAATTGCTTCAAGAAAGCACACTATCCCTAAGTCTTATGTAGAATTTCGTAATTTTGGAAGATCCAATATTATCCTTAATGTGAAGATCTCTAGGAGGAAAGGAAGAAACATTTATAATTTTTATTATTATTGTTCAGTCATTTTCCAGTTATGTTTGACTCTTCATGACTCAATTTGGGTGTTTCTTGGGAGAGATACTAGAATGGTCTGCCATCTCCTTCTCCAACTTATTTTACAAATAAAGAGCTGAGACCAATAGCGTTAAGTGTCTTGCACAGGGTCACAAAGATAGAATCTGAGATCAGATTGGAACTCAGGAAGATGAATCTTCCTGACTCCAGGTCTGCCCACTGCACCACCTAATTGCCCTTGGTCTTTAGATATTACCCACCATCTGCCAGGCTGGCACAGTGGATAAAGCCCTGGAAGTGAATTCAGGAAGATCTGAATTTAAATGAGGCTCAAAAACTTACTATGACCCTGGGGAAATCACTGATTCCTGTTTGCCTCAGTTTCTTCATCTATAAAATGAATTGGTGAAGAAATCCAATTTCTTTGCCCAGAAAACTGCAAGTAGGGTCACAAAGACCAAAATAACTCAACAACAAAAAAATGATTAGGAACTACTCTAAATGCTTTATAAATATTAACTCATTTGGTGCTCACAACAACCCTTGGAGGTAGACATGGTTATTATCCCAATTTTGTTGTTGAGGAAACTGAGGCAGAAAGAGGTTAAGTGACTTGCCCAGTAGGCTATTTAACAAGCTGAGTGCCAAAAGGTATCTGCATCTCACTGAGGTTAGGGTCTAGTCCTCAATTAGGTAGATAGAGAAAATTAGTTTTATCAAGTCATGTAGTTTAAAACTGATTCCAAATGCTAATGTGGAACAGAATGGGGAGGAAGGAGGAAAGGGAGAAGAAAAAAAGGTCACTTATCTAGTAAAGAAAATACATTCTTCCCTGCTCCAGGGAAAATTTATTCAAGTATGAATATACCTGAAAATCAAAATGTCATCAAAAGGCAGCGAGGTGAGCATAGAATTGGAGCAAAGGCAATTGTATATTTTCAAGGTCAGTTAGCCCAGACCCTAGAGGAGCCTAGAAGAACTACCTCTATTACAAAATAAATTCACCTTCCTGATGTATACTCCTGTCTATCAAATGCAGTTGTTATTATACCTAGGATAACCTTAAATAGATGCAATGACTGTTACAATTTTCCAATTTTCTCTTTTTTTAATTTGTCTTTATTAAGCAAAAACAAAATTTCTCTTTGGCACTAATATTCTACTAGGAGGAAAGAACACATATGTAGAAATTGAATTGAAAAATAAGCAAATTTTTGTATTTGTTTTTTTTTACAGAGGTAGCACTAGTTTTTCTTCCAGATGATGCAATTGAACTTTGAAGGGAGTTATGGATATCAAAAAGTAGAAATGATGCAGAAATGCATTCTAGGCCTGAGAGAAAGTCTATGAGATGGCCAAAAAAAGGGATGTTGTATATGGAGAACAAGAAGCAAGGCAGTTTCCTGGAATGTAGAGTACCTGAAGGAGAAATGATTCTGGAAAAAAAGAATGGAACTACATTGTCAAATACTTTCCCTCAGAAAAGAAACTAAAGGAGTATGTTTTTATTTAAACATAGAGGAAAGAGAGAGACACTAAGAGTTTACTAAGTAGGGAAGTAATATGGCCTGGCATACTTAAGTACTAATTCATGGCAACTAAATGGAACATAGATTGGTGGGGAGAGAAACTGGAGGTTTACAGAACAAATGGGAGACTATGTCAATAGTACAGGTGAGACAGAATCATGGCCTTAACTGAGATATTGGCTGGGTGAATAGAGAAAAAAATTATAGAAGTTTAAAAGGAATTGACATTTATCACAATCCACACTTTAAGCAAGACTGGAGTAAATCCTGATGGTGGAAGGGATGTGTCCAAAAAGAAAATTTTGAATTTAAGCACTCTTTTCTGTATTGGATGGGTTTATCTATGGACCTAGTTAACAAAAGATCTTAGATAGCTGTAGGAATAGTAGTCTTTCCCAAATTGAATAATCCTCCCTTTGAAGAAGCAGCCCAAGTAATAGAAGAAGTCATCTGATAAATGACAATAACTGAGCAGAAAAGCAACTTAGTCATAGATGCCAGCCAAAAAAAAATCCTCTAGGAAACAAGTGTTAGAAACAAAATAGAGCTACAATGAGGAATGACCCTTAACAGTAAAAGCTATAAGAAGACTTTGAATTGGGAGCATAGGGCGAAATGATGAGGAAATGTTTCTTTCCCTCTGACAACATGGAGAATCTCTGGGAAATCATACCTCTTTGCATATGGGACTTTTCCCTTGTTATTTAATATTTTATTACATTTTATTAAGTGCTCTTTACATTGAATCAATGTGTTATTTAAACATGGTAAGCATAGACTACATTGGCAAGGAACTCCTACATGTAGAAATGAAAAGTTGCTGACTCAGTCAATATCTCCAACCCGACAATGAACAAAGTACCATAGTCATGAAGGGACCTAAGGGCCCAAGCTATACCAGGAGTTTTAATTTTCTGAGCTGTGTTACCATGCTACAGAAAACTTTTTTTTCTTGTTTGCACTGGTTTTTTTCTTTAATTGATTAATTTAATGCAGAATCTCTCATACATAAATGAGGAAATTGAGTCTGGGGAAAAAAGGTTTTCTTTTTACCCCCAAAGGACACATAGTGGCATTTAAGCCTTGAGTTTAAGTCTTTTGACTCTCATTCAGTACTCTGTTATTAGGTTAGGTCATGCAGCAAAAAAATTTTTCCTGGGCCAGGAAAAGATGAATAATTAGATGTTGATGTTGACGTTGATGATGATGTTGAGGATTTTGATGTTGATGACATTGATTAAGATGATGTTGTTAAGGATGATGTTGATGGCATTTTTGATGATGTTGATATTCTTGATGTTGATGTTGTTGATGATGTTGATGACATTGTTGATGTTGTTGATGATGATGATAGTGTTGATGATGTTGATTATTTTGATGTTGATAATGTTGATGATGATGTTGATGATGATGATGTTGATAATGTTGTAGATGTTGATGTTGATGACGTTGGTGATATTGATGTTGTTGATGATGATGATGATGATGATGTTGATGATGATGATGATCTAATTTGGAATTGGAGGTTTTCCTTCCATTTGAACTTTTTTCCCTTCTCATTATAATGATTAAAATTTTCTTGGAGACTGTTTCCAACCTTTTTTACCCTTTCATTGTATTGGTCTTCTCCTCATCTCCCCCATGAACTTCTTTAGGCAATATATATTTACCTTATTTTATCTCTTTTCCCTTTTCTCTTAGTATTATTCTCTTTTTTACCCCTAGTTTATATATATATATATATATATATATTGACATATCATCTCATACAGTTTTTCACTGTACCCTCTAAGTATATTTCTTCTAGCTACCCTGATGATAACAATAACAATTTTTGAGAGTTACCAATGTCATCTTTTTTTATAGGAATACAAATTATTTGAATTTATCAGGTCTCTTAAAATTCTCCCCCCTCCCCCTTCTTAATTACCTTTTGGTAATTCTCTTGAGTTCTGTGTTTGGGCATCAAATTTTATGTTTAAGTCTGGTCTTTTCTTTAGGAATGCTTGGAAGTCTTCTATTTTATTAAATGACCATACCTTCCCCTGCAAGAATATAGTCAATTTTTCTGGGTAGTTGATTTTTGGTTGTAGGCCCAGTTCTCTTGCTTTCTAGAATATTATATTCTGTGCACTCCAGTCCTTCAGTGTGTATGCAGCCAGGTCCTTTGTTATCCTAACTGTGGTTCCATGATATCTGAATGGTTTCTTTTTAGCAACTTGTAGCATCTTTTCCTCGGTCTAATAGTTCTTGAATTTGGCTATAACATTCCTAGGCATTGTCAATTGGGGGTTAAATGCAGGAGGTGATCTATGGATTTTTTCAGTCTTCACTTTTCTCTCTTGTTCAAGAATGTTGGGGCAGTTTTCTTGGATAATTTCCTGTAGACTAATGTCCAGGCTTTTACTTTTGTTATGATTTTCCAGTAGTCCAATAATTCTTATTTTGTCTCTTCTGGATCTATTTTCTAGGTCTGTAATTTTATCAATGAGGTGTTTCATATTTTCCTCAATTTTTTCATTCTTTTGATTTTGTTTTATAGGCTCTTCCTGCCTTGTGAAGTTATTTGCTTCTACTTGTTGGATTCTAATATTTAAAGACTGAAATTCATTCCTGGCGTTTTGGTCATCCTTCTCCTTCTGGTCTGTTTTTCTTTTTAAGCCATCTTTTACTTTCTTTGCCTCATTTTCAAGCTCATCAATTTTAGCTTTCAAGACACTATTTTCTTGTTTTAGTTCATTCATCTCTGTTTCCAGGTGACTTATTTTGCTTTTTAAGTTATTTTCCCAATTGTCTTTAGCCTCTCTTTGTAGAGAATGTAGACAGTTAAGTCCTCTTTTCTCTGTCCCCCTCCCTGCTAGGAATTCTTGGACAAGGTCAGGCAAGAAAGTTCAGACTCAGGAAAGAGACAAGGTTTTGAGACAAGGAGGATTAGCTCACCAAGGTCATTGCTTCAGGTGTCTAATCTGTCCCCTGCTGGTAGAAAACAAGGGGTTCTCAAAATTCTAAGAGAATAACATTTCCAAGAATCTATTTTGGTGACTGGTTGTTTCTGATGCTAGGAGGGTCTCGACTTTCCCATGGGTAAAAACTATAACTGTTACCTATTGTTAGTTAGGTAGTTGTGTAATTTATGTGGAGATTAAAGATGAAATGTTGAACATCAGAAGATTGAGTGCTTTCATTTCTCATTCACTGTATATCCACCCCTGTCCTTTTTTAAGCAATAAGAAGGACCCCTGCAGCCCATCTGGCATCCCATTTTCCCCCTAATTGTTTTTTGAATTGTGTTTTGAATTCTCCCAAAGCCTGAAACCAATTCACTCAAGTTTCTGTGTTTTTCTTGGTGTTCTATTCCTTGGTCCTACTCTGTCCCATTTGCTCTTTTTTCATTACTATTTAGAAACTGTCAATTGTAATTTCTTTTTTTTCTTTTTATGTTGTTTACTCATATCTTTCCCTTCTTTTTCCCTCTTTCTTTGGCTGTAATCTTGCTCCTCTGATTATTTGCTGAATCTGTGGGTTTGGGCTATTCTGTCTGAAGGGGTGTCTCTGCTGTCTCCTTTTTTCTTGCTATTTCTTGCCATTAAGAGAAAGCTTTTGTCATAATATTTCCTCATGATATGCAGAAAAGATTATAATTTTCAGTACAGTAGTTTATCTTAAATTAGGAAGTTTTCCATTTTTTTCTTCCTGATATATTTTTAAGACATACCAAAAGGGAGTCTAGACTCACTGCCTTTACTCCCAGTCCTCTCTTTCTCTCCTCAAATCCTTCCAATCTGGCTTTTGGCTTCATTGCTCATCTTCTTGCTCCAAAGATACCAATAATGTCTTGATTGTGGAATGTGATGGTCTGGTCTCAGGCTTCTTCCTTCTTATCTTCTCTGCTGCATGCTACATTTGACATTGTTGACTTTGGTCATTTGGATATTATCTCTTATCTGGATTTTTTGGCACTTACTCCTACTTTGCCTTCTACCTATCTGACTAGTTCTTCTGTCTCTCTTACTGGTTCATCATGTCTTCTAACTCGGGGTGCTCCTCAAGGTTCTCTGGGTCTTTTTTTCTCCCTCTATGAATAGGGGTAATTACTCAGGGGTTCATGGACAGATTCAAGAGGGTCTGAGTACGCTCACTAAACTCTGAGGTAGGGAAATTACTTCAGTTATTTTTAATATTTTTTTATAATGGATGGTTGGGTTCTACCACACTGAAAACAAAAAAAGGTCTATGATACACAAAAAAGTTTGATAACTCTGTGATTGACTTGAACTTTCATTTTATATTCTCTTTTTGAGAAACACACACTCCCATGAATTTAATGATAATCTCTCTATATATGATTTCTAGATTTGTATATATAACCACATTCACTATGTCAAGTTGCAGATAATCAATTGCCTATTGGACATTTCAGATTGGATATATTTCAAACGCATATCAATATCAACATGTCTGAAACTGATATCAGTATCTTTTCTTTTTCTTTTCTACACTTCTTTATTTATG
Organism: Gracilinanus agilis; assembly: GCF_016433145.1. Taxonomy (NCBI): domain Eukaryota; kingdom Metazoa; phylum Chordata; class Mammalia; order Didelphimorphia; family Didelphidae; genus Gracilinanus; species Gracilinanus agilis. Next base: position 88,907,640 of record NC_058133.1, on the reverse strand, counting down.
TAAAAAATAAACCAAATAAATATTATCCTTCCAGTATCTCAGGTAATTCTCTTGCCATTTTCCTTGGCTCCTCACTATTCCTCACTCCAAATATCCAATCGTTTACCAAATCTTTGCTGTTTCTACTTTCACGGCATCTTTCAACTACATTTTTATAATATCTTTGCAATTATTCTACATGTTTCAGGACTCTAGTCATTTCAGTTCTTCTTCTACATGGCTACCAAAGTAATTTTTCAGTCTCTAGCTGTCCATACAAATTCAATTGCAGGTTTTTTTTTTATGGCTTCTAAAATAAAATAGAAATTCCTACAATTTGTTTTTTAAGCCCCATACAGCATAGCCCTACTTTTTCTTTTCAACCAGCCTCATGCTGTGATCTAATTGAACTGACCCCAGTGCTCCTCACACAGAACACTCTTCTGTCTCTGTGCCTTTAAACTGCCTCCTTCCCATATTTAGACTGGATTTCCTCCTTCCATTTTTAGAGTCCCTTTCTTCCTTTAAGAGGCAAATCAGGCACCAACTGCATTAAGCCCTCCTTGTCCTACTAGTTGTTAGTGCCTATCCTCTCAAATTTTTTTAATATATTTGTATTTATTAAGTTTATTGTTGATGAATTGCTTCATCCCTGGCACCTATATCCCCAGTGCCTAGCAGAGAGCATAGGACATAGTGGACAAGAAATTCTTATTCACTGTTTCATATGCTTGGCCCCTTGCTATTGTTTGGAATCACTATAATCTCATCAGCAATACAGAGATCTTCATTTTATATAGGTTATTTCCTGGGATGATTCTTATGAATGACTAATTTTATCAAAATGTTAACTTCCATTTCAAAAAGTGATATTCCCATTTTGCCTAAATTTTACTTGTATAACTTATATGGGTCCTTTTGCCCCTTATGCATTGATTATAGGCAATAAATAAAACTTTATCAGGTTAAAACTATTTTAGAATATATGCTATGGAAATTAAATTGAGCAAATTGAAAAATATGAAAAAGTAATAGAAAGTTTTCTTGGAACAAAGAGTCATTTGTAAAAAATATAGATGGTGATACAAACTTTAGTGAACTTAGAAAGAAAGCACTAGTTTTAGAAAATTTAAGTGGGAATGTCTTGGGACCAGATTGTATTTATATTGATTTAGCACTCAGAAGACAGAAATGTAGCTATGTTTTACTAGGTTTTCTAATAAGAAATTTAGAATTTACTTTCAACATCCATCAATTCATAGCACACACAATTCTGAGTACACCTCTTTCTATCTTCTAGGGAAGTAAAATGGTTTAAGTGTCTTGAGACTGAATCACATAAAAGCCTATGTGACAGTGCATGACTCAATATCCTAATACTGTGACACAACAGGAGCTCTTTTTAACAAGACTTGTAGAGAAGAAAATTGTACACACAAAGGATAATATATCTAAAGGCAAAAAATGAAATAGGCATATCAAATAAAATTTTAAATAAAATAAAATCTTCTAAAGGATTCAACTTGTGCTGAATTATTATGGTATTTTAGTTAAAGTTTTAAAAACCAAAAAAATCTAACTTATTTAAGCATATTAATAGTAATTATAGAAAATATAATTTATTTCCCCTAGTATTTTTTATTTCCATCTAAACTATTTTTTGAGAAAGCCATCTGCACTATGTGCCTTCACTTATTCTATTCTAAGGCTTTTATAGTCTGGTTTTAGAACTCATCATTCAACTTAAAATTTTCTCTTCAAAATTATTTTATATTATCTCTTAATGAATCTAGTGGTATTTTCTCCATCTTAAATATTTCTGACCTCCATGCAGTCTTTTTCACTCTTAATCCTCTCTTCTCTAGGTTTTTATGAAACATGTCTCTCCTGGTTCACCTCTCTACCCATCCTATTTTTTTATTCTAGGTTATAGAAGAAGAGGTGTCTTTTGAGTAGCTGTTGAGTCAAAAGTGAAAATGGGTACAAAAAGCATTCAGTAGACAAAGTATTTCTATTTCCTGACTGGCATTAAGTAAGAAAGCAAGTTGCTATGGGCCTCCAGGTATGTACAAATATATATAATGTATACACAGATGCTCTGGCACACTCCAACCAACATGTTAAATGTAATGGTGGGAATGCTTACATACTTTTGGATCACTGACTCAAAACAAAGGGGCACAATCTAAAGTGACTTCATGCTTTTGTATATTGATATGCCATTTTACTTTGGACAGCCTTCAAGATATTTAAAAATGCTCTTATTATCAAAAAGCACTAGTGGAAATTTTAAAAAATGGGAAACTCATTTTTCTTATCAGATACAAATAATTTAATGATAGTTATTTTCAGAGTTTTCAATTTCTATTTTTCAACATTGTTTTTAAAACTACTTACTCTTTTTTTTCCCTGAAATACAAACTTTTAGTATAACAATAAACGTAGTATAGGCTGTGCCACACTTAGAAACATGAATAATTTTTCAGTAGAAAATAGAAAAAAATGATTAAAGTAGGATAATTTAAAATACTATAATTATGGAATTTTGAATCTGGGAGGGACATTTGAAATCACATAGACTGTCGATATATTTAACAAGGAGTGGAAACTAAAGCCCAGTGTTATTTAGCCAAGTCACTACTCTATGTCATCATAAAAAGTTGAAAAGAAATGAAAAGCTATTGTTTTTGTTTTGATTCAAGAAGAGGGAAAAAAGTCCTATGACAGTAGCTGAACTGATCAGACCAATATTCCATCAGTTTAGTTCCTTGTGTTTCAACTTTGTGTTATCGGTCCCTGAAAGATGGATTCCACTTTTTCTACAGCATTATAATAGTACTGAGAAATGGGGTGCTTTTGAAACAAAAAGGCCTTGTAGGTTCAGTTCCTGTCTCTGACACAAACCTGTTTGCATGACCACTGGGGAATCATTTACTACTCTCTCAATACTCCTCAACAGGTCTCTAAGGCTGCATATTATATATGCTTTGACAATATGGTTCAGTGGATAATTTCCAGGTTTCCACACCAGGAGTTCCCCATGTTGATGAAATCACTAATTCTAACTTTCTACTCCTGTTCCCATGACATCACTTTAGAATTAGGCTAAATATGCTTATCCAAATAATTAAATATAAGCAGATAAACCACTTCCTACAGAAATTCAAATTTTCACAGAAATTTAGCTTCATAGAATCAAGCTGAAAAAGATATTCCACCTTAAAAAAATAAATGACTTTGTTTTTTCTTATATATCCAGGTTGAGACGCACCCTCATATTTCTGCAAATAAGCTGTTTTATTGAAGAACTGGTAGGCAGAAATCAGAATTTTAGTGTTCCATTTGTTACATGAATTAGTCTCACAATTCCCACTCCCATATCTAATTTTCTTTACATTGCTCCAAGAATTCAACATATACTTCCTTATTGTTTGTATGTTATTTCTGGAGGTTTAATATATATTAATCCTCCTAATAACCAAGAATCAAATGTGAAGTTATTGTGCTCTATCTTTTTATTCCCTAGTCTGTAAAACAATAACAACAACAACAACAACAACAACTAAATGAAGTATATCCTTGGAGATAAACTGTGGGTGGGAAGTTTTGAAGTTAACTTCTTTTGTTATGTCTTCTGAACCTCTCTGCATGATCTAACAAGAGCTTTCTTACACCAATCCTGGCTTTCCTTGTGGAATCTTGTTTTTCTCTCAAGGCATTAAACTGTAATGCAGAGACACAATGTTGTATATAATGATTTATCTTTGAGAAATCCCAGAAGTGGAGTCTAAGCTGAAGTGCACTTTGGAGCCTCAAAATCTTGCTTTAGGCAGGCTAAAGTGAACTTCTTTGACTGAATTCAATTCATTCTGAACCATACAGCTGTGCATTGCTTCTGAGCACCAGTGTGGTAAAATTATATCCTAAAACAGCAGTAAAAATGCTATATTTTCTTTCAACAAATAATGAGTGAGGACCTCAAACATAAATAACAACATATTAACACTAGCAAAACATAAAATACAAAAATGGGAACATGCTATTTTTTCAAGTGTATTCAGAAAGATTTGGGGGGAGCAAAAATGATGTCATTTTTATAGTATCTACTATGTGCCAGGTACTGTGCTAAATACGTTACAAATATGATTTCATTTGGTATTTTAAATATTTGGCCAAAATCATAGCAATAGTAAATGTCTCAAGTCACATATATAAACTCAAACACCAGGGCCAGCACTTTATCCAGTGCTGAATAAAAGAGAAGAGACACAGACCCAAAGAGAGAGACAGAAAGACAGAGAGAATTACTTCAGTCCAAAGACAAGTGACAAAATTAAAATCCTTCTAAAAAACGCTACTAGTTATAAACAACTCAAAACTTCTTAAAAACAAGTTACGATTTGGAAAACAGAAGTACACTAATGTGTTAATCTTTTAAAATTATATAATTTTATTTCTAGAAAATGCCTATTAAGTTTAATTCACTAATATTATGTAATTAGCATCTTGGGGTTTCCCTCATTATTTTGGTTTTTCTACCTTTTTCTGCATTGTAACCTTAATTTTTCTGACTATATTGGCTCTAACATAACATAGTTCTTGGACACCACAGAGACCTCCTCCACTGATTAATTTTCAGACCATTTAAAGAGCAATGAAGTAGAGACCCAGGTCCTGGGGCCATTTCCATCCAGAAAGTATGAAACTCCTAGAGTATACTAGCAGTAAAGGAGGCTGGTCAGATATCACTAAGGACCTTTTAAATGCAGCAAAGCTGTCAGAGGAGGACAGGCTTGAGCAGTTAGGTCTGAGCAGCTTTAACTTAAAAGATAGCAGAAATCCTTCCAGCTGCTCTGGGAGTAATTATTGCATTAGACAACAGGCTGTTGTCCACTGAGTGCTGCTGTTGCATTAACCCCTCAACTCCTTTCTTCTACTATATTCATTTTTAGTGATGGACCAGTCTGAACATCTGTTTTGTTGCCATGCTCACTGGCATCATGGTTCCTGTCTCAGTCTACCAGACAATTCTATTATCTTTCTTTCGCTGCATATTATCTTCTATCAAAAGCATTCAGCCAACTCTTCCATTTCTTGGAGGTCACTTAAATCCTGATTTAAAAAATTGGGAATTTTGATACCCAACTTTGTTCTGTTCTTCAGAAATTTTTCCCCCTCCAGTTAACTTTGATTTGCTCAGTGTCTAATCACAGCTTGACTGACCATTACTATTTATGTGCCCTGATTTAACCAGCAAGGAAGATATTTTAAATAGTCTGGAATAAAGAGACTAAGATTTAGATTAGAGTGGGAACAGTAGAAATGGGGAAAAATGGACTAAATATATATGTATATAAATTTTTCTTCAACTGATTCATGATCTTGTTGATGAAAGTACTCAGACCACATGTTAAAGTAGCAAGATGAACAGTTCTTGTAAAAGTTCTGCATAAATCTAACATAGAATATCCACCTATTCCATTAGAGGATTTCTACTGTTTCAGTACTTCATTCAGGAAAAACCATAGTCTATTATTCTTGTGATGACTGAGCCACCTAATAAGTCAATTATGCTTTTCACTACATCTCATGCACATGCCATAGTTTGGTATTATAATACAGCTGCAAACTCTGCAACTTTCAATTGGCAAGTGAGAACCTGCAATTTTGATTCCTCTGTGATCATGCTGTTCTACGATTTGTAGACATATAGTGTCCCCAAAATTAGTCATTAAAATAAAAGGTAGACTTCAGAAGAAATAAACAGTTGTGATCACTTCAATTTGGTGCATATTTTTTCATATGTGGTCCATCCTGAAATGTTTTTTACCATCTAATTCATTGCCCAGTTGGGCAAGAAAATTATATAATATTTATAAAAATGTATAAAATGAGGGCTATGATTTTTACAATCTCTAAATTTTTAGCTGTATGATCTTATGATTCTATGTCATGACAAATTGAAGCACTGAAAAAGGGAGAGATTTTCAGTGTAGTAGATCTAGAGAAAATAGGAGTCAAGTACAGACCCTGTCCCAATGTGTATCACTGCCTTGTAATAATGGGAAAGACTTCTATAAGTGAATGAAACTTTGAGCTATGTTGTGCAGGACTATTCAAGGTCAACAGGTTATACAGTACAGAGTTCTGACAAAAAAAAAAGTCTTCCACTGGAGAAGGAAATGGAAAACCACTCCAATATCTTTGCCATAAAAACCACATGGACAGTATTAAAATAACAAAAGTCATTACACCAGAAGATGAATGTCTCAGGTGAGAAGGTCTCTAATACCTTACTTGGGAAGAGCCATAGACAATTAGAAGAGCCTCCAGAATGAATGAAGTGGAGGTGGGAGGAACCTGAAAGAGAGTTTAGTTGTGGATGTGTCTGATAATAAAAGGAAAGTCTTATGCTGCAAAGATCAATATTTTAAAGGAACCTGGAATGTAAGTTCTATGAACCAAGGTAAACAGTCTGTGGCTAAAAAGAAGGAAAGATTAAATTCTACATTTTGGGTGTCAGTGAAAATGAATAGGTGAATTTAATTCAGGTGATCTTTACCTATGTTACTATAAGCAAAAATCCCTTGGAAGAAACAGAGAAGCCCTCATAATCAAGAAAAGGGTAAGAAAAACAGTTTTGGAATGCAATCTCAAAAAATGACAGAATAATATCTGTTCAAACCCAAGGCAAGCCATCCAAAATGGTTGGATGTCAAGGTCAAAGTTGCTCAGTTCTATGAAGATCTATACTATCTTCTGAAAATATAAAAAGTCACATTTATCCCAGAGGATTAGGATGTTAAAGTAGGAAATCAAAAGATAATTCGAATAATAAGCAAGTTTAGCCTTAGAGTACAAAATGAAGCAGGGGAAAAATTAATAGTTTTGCCAAAAGATATAAAAGTACCATCATCTTACTTGTCTCATAAGGAACCTATGTAGGGGTCAAGAAGAATCAATGAGAACAGAACACAGAACAAATTATTGGCTTAAGATTAGGAAAGGAGTATGGAAAGGCTGTATATTATCACTTAATTTAAATTATATTCAGAATGTGTCATGGTAAATGAAAAGCTGAAGGAATCAAAAGTTGGAATTATGGTTGCTTAGAGAATTGTCAGTAATCTTAGATATGCAAACAATCCTACTCTGATAGCAAAAAGTGAACAAGTATTAAAAAGTATCTTGATGAAGGTGAAAGAGTAGAGTGTAAAAGCTTACCTTGAAGACTGATGTAAAAAAATAAAAAATAAAAAAACCTAATATCATGACAACTATTCCCATCACTTCTTTGCAAACAAAGGGGGGGGAGAAATGGAAGTAGTGCCAGATTTTATATTCTTAGGCTCAAATATTACTGTAGACAGCAACTGAAACCATGAAATTAAAAGACACTTGCTCATTGCAAGGAAAGATATGGCACATCTGGACACTACTAAAAAGCAGAGACATCATCTTGCTGACAAAGGTCTATATAATTAAAACTATAATTTTTCTAATAGTAATTAATGTAAGATGTTGAGGTTTAGACAACAAGAAAAGAATATGTGGTAAAGAATCAATAATTCTGAATTGTGGTGCTAGAAAAGGCTTTTGATAGTCCCTTTGATAGCAAGGAGAGCAAATCAGTAAATACTTAAATTAATTCAGACTATTCATTAGAAGGACTAATACTGAATCTGAAGCTTCAACACTTTGACTATATAATGAGAAGACAGGACACATTGGGAAAGGCCCTGATGTTGGGAAAGATTGACAGCAAAAGGAGAAAGTGATCATAGAATATTAGATGGATAGATAATCTCATGGAAGCAATGAACATGAGCTTGGACAGACTTCAAGAGATAAAGAAGGACAGAAGGACCTGGCACGCTATTGTCTATGGGGACATGAAGAGTCAAGCAAAGATCAAATGAATGAATGAAGCCTCTAGCTGCATCAGTATGTAGAGATTGAGAATAGGAAATTGACTGAGTAATTTAGAACCAGTTAAATGAATAAAACCAGAATGAAGAAAGTGTCCAGGTGCCTAAGTCCTTGGTCTCCTGCCTTAAACCTGACAGATGAGTATATTTGTGAGAAAGAGGCCAGGATTCCCAGGGAACATTCAGACTACCTTGGGTTTCCCTTTCTATATGTCTGATATAGAAAACTACTAAATTATTCTAGTAAGAGCCCTTAAATTCCAAACAGAAATTAAGACCGATGGTACTGAACTGGTGGGCCAGAAATGCCTAAATTTAAAAGTACCAGAAAATGTACCCAGCTTGAGAAAAACTTTTATAAGTATCTGTATCCAAAGTGAAATTTTTTTTAAAACCTCAGATTGTGTTCTACATATTTCATTATAAGTATATTTAACTTTAACCTTCATTCTAGCGTTCTTACAATGCTACTTAACTTGTTTCTGTTTCCCAATTTCCTTGTGACTTTGATCTCTTTCATCTCTTTATATTAATCACTGGTACGTGAAATCATTCATCAAAGACTAGATGCTTCTCAGCTAACTCATATATTGATAGGTCATTAATAGAAAAAATAGCATAATTGAATGAAAGCCAAAGGATGAGATTTTTCAGTTGGAAGGGCGTTGTCAAAGGTAAGATTATTTTCAAGAGAGAAATGTTCTAATTGGAGAAAATGGCACACATAAACTAGTCCAGCAGTGGGAAAAAAGGAAAGACAGCAAATTCCTAATAGTACAGAAGAATATGTGTGTGTGTGTTTGTGTGGTGGGGTAAGAATGTCAAGTATTTGGGGTATAACAGTCAATTGTGTAAGTTATCTTGATAACTATCTTGATATGCTCAAGTTGCCCTTTTATGTAGGTGATAAAGATGTGTAAGACTAACTCAATTAACCTTGGGTATCAGTGATATAGAGAAACTCACTATTTTTAGGATGCAGAATAACTTGAAGAACTGACTATCTTTAGAAGTAACACCCAGATCAAACTACCGAAAATGATTTTATAGAACTAGAAAAAATAACAAAAGTCATTTGGAAGGGTAAAAAATCAAGAATATCAAGGGAATTAATGGGGAAAAATGTGAAGGAAGATAACCTACCAGTATCAGATCTCAAACTGTACTATAAAGCAGTAATCATCAGAGCAATCTGGTATTGGATAAGAAATAGAATGCTGAATCAAAGGAATAGACTAGATCCCAAATATAAAGTAGTAAATGATCAGAGCAATCTAATGTTATAAAAGATCCTTACTATTTGACAAAAACATCTGAGAAAATTGGAAAACAGTATGGTAAAAACTAGGTATAGGCCAATATCTCATACCCTTTACCAAAATAGGTATATAATTTACATATAAAAGGTGTTTCCATAAGCAAAAAGTGGGATCATGGAATTGTTTACCTGTAAGATCCATGGATAAGGGAAGAATTTTGATTAGACCATCACTATTGATTAGAAAAAGGAAAATTACAACAACTCTAAGGTACCACCTTGTGCCTATCAGATTTGCCAATATCTGACAGTAAAGGAAAATGATAAATAATAGAGGGGGATGTGGCAAAAATGGGATACTAAGGCATTGTGGGTGGAATTGTGAACTGATCAACTATTCTGGAGGACAATTTTGTACTATGCTTAAAGAGCTCTAAAACTGTATAACCTTTGATTCATTAATATCACTTATAAGGACTGTATCACAAAGAAATAAAAAAAATGATAAAGGACCTGTTTGTACAAAAATATTTATAGTAGCTCTTTTTGTAGTGACAAAGAATTTGAAATTAAGGGATGTGTATCTATTGGAGAATGGCTGAAGAAGTTGTGGCAAATGATAATGACGGAATATTATTGTGCTATAAGAAATGATGAACAGGATGATTTGAGAGGAAAAAGGAAAGACCTACATGAACTGATGCAGAGTGAAGTAAACAGAACCAGGAGAACTATATACACAGAAAAGCAATGCTATACAATAATCAATTGAGAATGACTTAGCTATTTTCAACAATATAATAATCCAGGAAAATTATGAAGGACTTATGACAAAGAATGTTATTCATCTCCAGAGAAATAACTGTTGCAATCAGAATGCAGATCAATGCATAGTATTTTTACTTTCGTTTATTTTGGGGTTTTTGGGGGGGAGTTGATTTTGAAAGGACTATTCTCTCACAACATTGCTTGATCATACACATATAATCTATATTATATTATTTGTCATCTCTGAGAGGGGAGGAGGAAGAGAAGGGAAATAATTTGGATTTTCTAATTTTAGAAAATGTATATTGACAATTGCTATTGCATATAGTTTAGAAAATAATTTTAAAAAAAGAACTAAAAAAACAAGCTGGCTGAGGTAACCATGGAAACTAGACTTCTCAGTTCTGTAATTTTTGACTGGAATTGTGCCCCATCAGCTACATATCAGTTCTCACAGTTAATCTAGAAGGAAATAACTAAAGTCCTTGTAATTTAAGTGAACATGTTTAATCCCAGACTTCATATATCTGGTCTGAGACTTAGTATCTCTAATCTCAGACTCTTTATTTCTGAATTGCTTAATTAACTGTTATCACTTGGCCTCAACTATGGGATACCTGGCCCTAAAACTCATTGATTGGGTCATTGTATTGCTGGAAGTTTGAGGCTGATTTATTTCATTCTTTTATAATAATGTCTTATGCCAATGAAAGGTACCAAAGCATTTCTGTTCCCCTTGTTCTGGGAACTCTCCACCCAAAGCATCTCAGATTCCTCCTGGATCAGCCTTTTCCAACCACTTCACACACTCCTCTTTTCTAGAAGATTATTTAATCTGTTTCTTGACACTTTGAACTGAGCTCCTCTGGCAATGGGGCAAAACTCCACTTATGCATGTATGTCTTTGTTTAATAAAGATATTTATTTTAAAGGCAATATCTTTTGGTTATTTTCTTATTCTGGAAAAGTGGGATGGACGTTTCCAGAAGGGTAAGGAGAGAGGATGACGGGAGGGACTATTAGAAGGAGTGCAGAATAGGGAGTTAGTGGTTAGAATAAAATTAGACTTCTGAGGAGGGATGGGGTAAAAAGAGAAAAAGAAAGAATTGAGTGAAATAGATGACTATTATTTATAACTTTGAATGTAAATAAAATTAATTCACACATAGAACAAAAATAGGTAACAGAATGGGTCAAAGCCATTATTGTTTACAAGAAATACAATTAAAAATTTGAGACACACACAGGGTAAAAATAAAGGTCTGGATTAGAATACGGTTAAGCTGATGCAAAAAAAAAAAAACTCAAGGGTAGCAATAATGATCTTAGACAAATTTAAAGCTAAAATAAATTTAATTAAAAGAGATAAACAAGGAAACTAAATTATGTGAAAATGTACCAAAGATAAAAGTCATATGCATCAAATGATATGGTATTCAGTTTTTTAAAGGAAAGTTAAAGTAAAATGAGTTGCAAGTAGAAATAGATAGCGAAATTAGGGGACTACAACTTTCACTTCTCAGAACTAGATACAGCTAAACAAAAATTAAGTGAGAAAGAAGCCAAGGAGATTAATAAAACCTTAGACAAGTTAGCTATGAAAGATATCTGGATAGAAATGAATGGAAATAGAAGGGAATATAATTTTCTCAGCAGTACATAGTACCTTTTCAAAAACTGACCTCATATTAGAACACAAAAATCTAATAGTTAAGTGTAGAAAGGCAGAAATATTAAATGAATTCTTTTCTAGATCATAAAGTAATAAAATTATATATAATAAGTTATATATAATAAAGAACTATGAAAACACAGGTGAATTAAACTAAACATTAAAAGATCAACTAATTCTAATATTAAATTATTTTTTGGAATAATAGGTAATGGAGTACTATCAACCTTATTTTATAAAACAAATATGGTGGGGGCAGCTGGGTAGCTCAGTAGATTGAGAGTCAGGCCTAGAGACGAGAGGTCCTAGGTTCAAATCCAGCCTCAGATACTTCCCAGCTGTGTGACACTGGGCAAGTCACTTGACCCCCATCGCCCACACTTACCACTCTTCCACCTAGGAGCCAATACACAGAAGTTAAGGGTTTAATAATGCAAAAAACAAACAAACAAACAAAAATTAAATATGGTACTGATACCTAAAAAAAGGAAAAGCATATACAGAGAAAGAATATTATATGCCTATTTCATTCATAAATATAGTTGCAAAAATCCTAAATAATAAACTATTTTGGAGACTTCCATAATATATAACAAATATATTGTGACCAAACAGAATTTAGCCTCTATAGAGAGCCAGCTCTATATGGTAGGGGTCCTGAGTGGCGTTTTGTGGCGTCAGATTGTTAAGACAGGAAAAAGAAAATGAGAACAACCAGACTAGTGGTTAGCCCTGTAGGAAAATATAAGTAAGGTAATGGGGTCACCAGGGATATTACAATAAACTAAGTGTTTTGTGGGAACACACTTTAGGATTTATGAGAGACTGGACTAGGGTGAAGAGACCAGAGTTTTACTGGATCTCCAGGAATGGCAGTTGATCTTAACTGTCATCCAGCTTCCACTAGACCAGAGTATAGTAACAGGCTAACAAGGTAAAAGGGACTTAACAGCTTTAATTATGTTATACTAAAAAGGTGGGAAAGGATTTCTATACTTAAAATCTAAGGGATAAAACCACAGGGCAATTGGAGGACTTATTCTACTCTTATCTAAATGATCTAAACTAACAGGACCCCAAGGAGCTATAAATGGAGTCTCTGGGTTTCTGCCTCAAACCTGGAACCTGCCAGGCTTGAGTACGGCTAGGCTTTGTGGCTTTGGGATTCTTACTGCAATCCACTGATGATCTCTGGATGCCAGGAGCTAAAGTTGTCTGAGGAACCAAGTAGAAAGGGGTTTGCTTGAAGTACTGTCTTCTTCTGTTGGCTCTGTAGATCTTGTCCTTTCCTTAAATGACACTCCACACAGGATCCCAGGGGAGAACTGGAAGCAGGGTGTCCTTTGCTCTGAGGTCTCCCAGGTTGGCAACAGTTTTGCCCACCACTCATGGAGTCCACACTCAGGGCACAGACAGACTTCCTCCTCCTTCATTCCAACCTGGAATTCCAAGCTCCAGCTCCTTCCTGCTAGGTACTTCCTAATCAATATATAATCTAAACGCTATGAGATTTGGAGTTTATTTTATACTGGTTTCAAACAAAGAACACAAAGAAAGAGTCACAGCTGTGAAGGGGTTACAAATCGTACACAACCCATTAAAGTCTAAAAAGTAGAGATATAGGTACAAGACAAGGGCCAAATTCCAACCACCAATTAGTAGGGGTTAATTCTGGGAGAAGAAATATATTTCATGGAGATGTTTACTAATTGAGTTCTGTCTTCCGGATTTACAGATCTGGACCTGGTCAGATAGTCTGGACTAGATTGTCCATCTAGGTCTTATCTAAGTAACATATTCTTTAGGGTTCAGGCTTCTTAATTATCAAGAAGAAAATTTGTTAACTCAGTAGCTGCTGGTTTGCTAAGGACTCAAATCTTTCCAATAAGAATATTGAGAAAAGGTGGGGATCTGAAAATGAGTCAAAAGAGGAGCTTTAGATTTTTACCTTAAATGGCCCATTCTATCTGCATCTGACATGCAGTGCAGAAAAATCATACACACAGTTTTACTTGCCAATGATTTTGTAATGGGATCCAGATAAAATATCTATTACAGACTCTATTTCTCTAAATTACTCCTAATAGCCTCTTGGAAGGGTCAAGTTGTTTTTGGATTAACCTACCTGCTGGTACCAGAGCTTTTTGGGGCTCAGGTGACCAGGACCAAACACAAAGACTGCCTCAGCTTGGATTGGTCATGTAGGGAATGCAGATAACAGGCCCTAACTTTGACCCTATTTCTCCAATGGCTCTCAACAAGCCTCAAAACCAATAATGGTTTGATATAAGGAAAATATTAACATAATTATATCAGTAATGAAAGTAACAAAAATCATATGCTCTTATCAATAGATGCAGGAATTTTTTGACAAAAACATTAATTTCTCTTAAAATAACACTTGAAAGCATAGGTAGAAGGGGATTTTCCCCCTTAAAATAATAAGAAGTATCTATTTAAAACTATTGGCAATGATTAACTTTAATTGAAATAAGCCAGTAGTCTTCCCATAAAGATCAGGACTGAAACAAGTATGTCTATTATTACCAATATTATTTAATATTATATTAGAAATGCTAGCCATGGCAATAAGAGAATAAAAGGAAATTGAAGAAATCAGAATAGTAATATCAAAGAGGAAATAAAAGTATCTCTTTCTGTAGACAATAAGATGATATGGTTGGAAAATGCTAGTGATTGAATGAAAAAGTTATTTGAAATAATTAATTTTAGTAGGAAGATATAAAAGAAACCCATATAAACTGACAGTATTTCAATATAACAAATAAAAAATCTTGGGAAGTAAATGAATATAACTATAAAATACTTTTTATAGAAATAAAGTTAGATTTAAATAATTAGAAAAATACCAATTTTTCATGGGTAGGCAGAAACAACATAATAAATAAGCCTGCAGTATGCATATCACCCCTATCCAATTGTTTAAAATGATAAAAGGGAAAATTTGATAAATGTTGTTTGTTATTTGGAAAAATAAGGACACTAATATACTGTTGATAAAAGTGTGACCTGATCTAACAATTATGGGGAGAAATTTGGACTTATAACCAAAGTTACAAAATTGTATATACCCTTTGACCAGCAATAGCACTATTAGGTCTATTTCACAAAGTGATCAAAGAACTCAAGTGTTTTAAAATATTTATAGAAGCTCTCTTTGTGGTGTCAAAGAATCAGACACTAAGAGAATGACCATTATTTGGGGGAAGGTTAAACAAGTTGTGTCATATGATTTTAAAGGAATACTATTGCATGGTAAGAAATGGCAAACAGGTTAATTGTTTAAAAATGTAGAAAAATCTACAGGAAATTATGAAGTGAAATGATCAGAAGCAAGAGAATATTATATACAAGAACAGATATACTGTTTGAAGAATAACTGTGAATGTTCACTCCCAGAGGAAGAACAACTAGAAATATGCATGATATAGTATAAATATACATACATACATATATATGTGTGTGGACACAAATATCTATGTAGTTATATCATGCCTCATCTATTGAGGGGAGGGGATGGAGAGAGATACCTGAGAATTTTAATGTTATAATTTTTTTAAATGAAAAACAAATTGTCTTGACAATTGACCATGTATACTTTCTAAGACTATTTAGTAAGCTGGCCGTTTGATTAATTATTTGTCATTAAAAACTCATGATTCTGAAGAACTTATCAGGAATTTTTCCTCATTATGACTTCATTTATAAATTTGCATGAATGTATATATTGTTGGGGAAAAATGCCTTTCATAATTATGGTTAGGAAAAGAGTTCTTGATAAGACAATGGATCGAGCAGATTACAGTAGACAGAATAGACAAGTTTGAGTACATGAATTGAAAAGAAATGTACAAATGAAATCGATGTAGCTATATTTAGAAAGGGAAAAATTAAGAGGACAAATATTTAATACAAGCTTCGCTGATCAAGGTTTCATATCCAAGATATATAGGGAAATATAATGTAAGCTCCTTATAGGCAGAGACTGTCTTTTGCTTTTAAGAATGTGTCTAGCACAATGACAGTACATTTTAAGAACTTTATAAATGCTTATTTACATGACTTGACTACATGGTTTTAAAAAATGTATTATATATATGTCTATGATATTTTTCACTCCCATAAAAACATCTTTCTGAATAATTTTTGGAAATTGATCCTTGATTGCTTTCAAAATTTTTGCAGTATAGAAATTAAAAGAACAAAGAGATCAAAGATCACCAAAGAAACTAGGAAATAACAAAATAACAACAACAACAAACTGAACCTGAGTCATTTTCCCATGACTGCAGTTCCAGGATAGAATGATAAGAAGATGCTTTCATCTTCTGGAGAAATCACAGTGAGTAAGAATGTTGAAAGAGAGAGGAGCATTGCTGAGAATCCTGCAATATGGAAATTAAAACAACCAAGACAGCAAAGACTCTTAGAGACCTAAAGAAATAACAAAAACAATAAATGTAAAAACTGAGATGTTCCTCACACAGGGAGAAAAATCCAATATTTGCATAAAATGGACAATTAAGAAACAGACCACTAAAAATAAAAATAAAATAAAAAATAAAAAAGTAAGCAAAAGAGAAAGAACCAAACCACAAAGAGTTTCTTTGGAAATAAAGGAGATTAGAAATTAAATTCAGGATACAGTTAAATAAAAGGATATTCTTCTAAAACTTTAAAGAAAAACATTTAATGTATGATAGAGCTTAAACAGACTTTGAAACAGAGACTTCGAAAACCAAATGAGAAAGGTTGACAAAAATTAACAAAAAAAATTTTAAATAAAAAATATATACATATATATAAAGTATGAAAGATAAATAATTTGGAAAAGAAAATTCAAAAACTCACCAAAGCAAATAATTTCTTTAAAATTAAAATTGGGCAAAGCAAGCTGATAACTTACGGCAATAATAAACTTAAAAATGGAAAAAATGGAAAAATGAAAAGAGTTAGGAAAAATCTTATTACAAAAGCAATTGAAATGAAAACAGATTGAAAAGAGAGAATATAATAATTCATGGCCAACCCAGAAATTATGATTTTAAAAAGTGTTTAAAATTATTCTTTGAGACTAGTGAGATATTATTTTTTGAGAAATCATTCAAGAAAATTACCCTGAAGTTTTAGATCTAGAGGATAAAGTAGAATTTGTAAGAATTCATTGATTACCACTTTAAGAGAGTTTACCAGGTAAACACATAGGATTATTATAGCTAAATTTTGCAACTTCTAGGTTAAAGAGAAAATACTATAAGTAACAAAAAAAGAAACAGTTTAAGTACTCTGGAGATACGATAAAGGTAACACAAGATTTAGCAGTTCCTACATTAAAACAATGAAAGGGATAATGTACAACATTTAGAAGAGCAAAGCAGAATAACCTAGCCAGAAAAGCTGAGTATCATTATACAAGAAAAGAAGTGGTCATTCTAAGAAATAAAGGACTTTCAAATATTCTTGAAGAACTGAATGGAAAATTTTCCATTCAAGACAGAAAGAGACATAAGTAGATAACTTGCAAAACCAATTATTATAAAGGATTTGATAATATGTTTGTTTTTCATATGGAAAAATGGTTTTTTTAAATCTTAAGAATGATATTTATTTGGTTGTTGAAGCAGTATTTATAGATGGAAGCTTTGAGGGCAAATTGAACATAACAGAATGGGGAGGGAAGATTGAAATAATCATTTCATATAAAAGAGGCATGTTATAATTAAGGGAAGGAGAAGATGGCAGGATGGTAATAAAGGTATCTTATTCCATTGGATCTGGATAAAAGAGGGAATACTAGATACTGAAGAGAAGAGTAAATTTTTTTCTCAATTTATAAAGAGATAGAAGGATGAGGATAAAGATTAAAAGAGAGAATCTAAGAATAGCATAGAGATTAAGAAAAAAAAGGGTGAGGGGACAAGACAAGAGGGGAAATTACAGAAGTCAAAATAAGAGGATAAGAGAGTGATAGGGAGCAACTCATAATATATGTACAAACCAATGTCATATTTTGGGGAAAGGCATAAGCGCATGGCAGATTGTGAAAAAAAGAATGAGACATTTTTGGACAATGCTAATGTGAGAATTTCTTTTGGATAAATACATTNCAAGACAAGAGGGGAAATTACAGAAGTCAAAATAAGAGGATAAGAGAGTGATAGGGACAACTCATAGAAGGTTAAATCGATTAACAACCAGGAGGATAAGGGGAGGAGAAAAGGAAACAATCTTAAGAGGGTAAGAGAGGAAAGTAAAGAGAGGATGTAAGAAAGAGTGGGAATTAGTAAATTAGTGGTTAGAGAAAAAATAGATTTCTAAGGAGAAATAAGATAAAAAGACAAACAAAAGGAAAACAATAAAAAATAGAATGGAAGAAATATACAGCTAACGATTATAACTTTGAATGTGAATGGCATGAATTCAGTCACAAAACAGAAATGAATAGCAGAATGGATTTTTCATTGTTTTTCCCATTTCCCTAGAAAAAGAACAAATTAAAAATCCCCAATTAAATACTAAAATTGGTAATCCTAAAAATTAAAGGTGAGATTAATGGAACTGAATTTAAGAAAATCATTAAATTAATAAATTAAACTGAGTTGGTTTCATGAAAAAACAATAAAATAGATAAAATATTCACTTATGATACATCATTAGTTTATGATTATAAAAAAGGAGAAAACCAAATCACTGGTATCAAAAATGTCAAGGGTAGGTAGAACTATTGAAACTATTGAACTAGGGAAAAAATTGGAAAAACTAAAGGTCAAGAATATCAAAGGGAATAATGAAAACATGTTAAGGAAGTCTAACTACTGGATTTCAAACTATAATATAAAATAGTAATTATCTAAACTATTTTGTATTGATAAAGAAATGGAAAAGTAGATCAACCAAATAGAATAGATATACAATCAAAAGTGTAAATTCCAGGTTTTTGGAATAAAAGTCCATTATTTGATAAAAATTATTGGGAAAACTGGAAATTGGTTTGTCAGAAATAAGATATAGACCAATATCTTATATCACTTACCAAAATAAGATGAAGACATATACATGAACAAGGTATAAAAGGAAAATATAAACAAATTAGAAGAACCAGGAACATATTACTCATATTTATGAATAGGAATAGAATCTATGAATAAATAAGATATATAAAGCATTGAGAAATATAAAATGAATAATTTTGAATATATTAAATTGAATGTTTGTACAAATATAACTAATGTAGCCAAGATTAGAAGGAAAGTAATAACTTGGAAAAAATTTATAGATAGTTTTTCAGAGGTATCCTATCTATAATATATAGAGACCTTTATAAGGATATGACCCATTTCCTATTTGACAAATAGTCAAAAGATATGAACAGATAGATTTTGGATGAATAGAAAAAAGCTATATATGATTATATTAAAAATGCTGTAAACAATTCTTGACTAGGGGAACGCAAATCAAAATAAGTCTGAAATATCTCACACTAGCTAATTTTTTTTTAAGAGCAAAATGACAGATGTTGGAGGGGATGTTGAAAATATAAACACTAATACATTGTTGATGGAACTGTGAACTGATAACTAACCATTTTGTAGAACAATCCTAAATTATACTCCAAGCATATACAACTGTGTATACCTCTTGACCAAGTAATACCACTATTACATTTATTTCCTAAGGTGATCAAGGAAAAAGAAAAAGACAATATATTTATTTTTCGTGGTAGCAAAGAACTGGAAACAAGAATTTCCATCAATTAGGAGAGAGCTGAACAACTTGTAGTATATGAATGTAATGGAATATTATCGTGCTATAAGAAATGACAAACAAGATGATAACCAAAAAATACTGGAAGGACTTACATGAAGTGATGAATAGTGAAGTAAGCAGAAACAGAAGAACATTGTACACAGTACAGTATATACAGTATATGATAACCAATGGTGAATGACAACTGTTATGATTAAGGGAAGGATTCAGGACAATTCCAAGGGACTTATAAAGAAAAAGAATATCTGGCAGCATAAAAGGAATAAAGGAAATCTCAATGCAGACAGAAACAAACCAAAATTCTTCACTTTATTATCTCCATGAATTTTTTTTCTGGCTTAAGTAATATGTGCCTTGTTTCACAATATGAACAAAAAGGAAATATGTATTATGTGATAATATATGTACAAACCAATGTCATATTTTGGGGAAAGGCATAAGGGCATGGCAGATTGGGAAAAAAAGAATGAGACATTTTTGGACAATGCTAATGTGAGAATTTCTTTTGGATAAATACATTAATTACATATTTATTATAAATTATATGTATTATTATGTCATACATGATATATTATATGTAAAATTAAATGGTAACAAAAAAAATTTTTAAAGCTTCATTTTAAGCATTTTTTCCTCCCCTGAATTTGGTAAACTGTTCTGACCAACATTTATGGTATTCAACAAGGGTCATTGTTAATTCCTCACATAGAACAGCTATTAAGATGGAACAGTTTATTTTTTAAAAGAGAGGATTATGACATAAAAGATCTGTTCTTCTCTGCATCTGTTTGTTGTGCAGTGTCCTGTTCTAATTTTCTATGATTTTTTGAGATCTAATAGCCTTCTATCTTCTTTCTTTTTTATAATATTTTGGAAGAAAAAAAGGAAACATTTCGGAGATCCTATTTTCTGAGAGACAACACAAAAAGAAACTTAAGTAGCACTGACTAGCTTTGTTTCCATCTACTTATCCTCATTGGTTACTGGAATCTGAGTCATAAGCCCAACATTTTTAGAAAGGAATTTAATATAAAAATCAATTCAGTTAATCCTCTTTTGTACAAGACAACTCATATCCATATACAGACATTTTTTTTATAAATGTTGTACCAGCCAAGGAAATAGAACCATAAATAAAATTATTACAGAAGTTATCCACATTGAAAAAAGGTGAAAACCTCAACATTACTAGTAGAGGACAGTGTTATCAAAAATTTTTAATCATAAATGAAAAAGAGAGAATTAAGCAGTGCCTTTTTAATGTCAGTTAAAGATAGAATATAGTTTTTGTACTTCCTTTTTTGAAGGTTTTATAATCTTCTTACTTAAAAAAATGGATAGTATTTGATTTATCCCTCTTGGATAGTATGGCTGATGTATCAATTTGTTTAATTGAAATGCCTAGAAAATGAAATTTTTCTATCTTTTTTAAGCTATATTTGTAATTGTGTACATGTAGAAGATATCTTTTTTTAAAATCCTTGCATTTTCCTACAAAATGTGGAGAATCTTGATAAATAATCAAATTACAAGGTGTTTATAGTGATAAAACAGTTACCTGACTTATATTGCTGACTTGCTGGAAAAAACTGAAAGGACTGCATGGAAATAGACCATTAAAAATAGAGCAACTCACTTTTAATTTTTGCTAGAAGAAAAGTGAGTCTCTGCCAAACTTCTGTAAAGTCAAACTTATAATTATCACTCACAAAAGGTAAATTTATTGCACTTAAAGCCAGTAAGGCATTTTTAAATTTAAATAAATCACTCTGGTACCCTGACATTGAACATTATAGTCGAATACTTAAAAAGACCCTACACAATTTTAAATGGGATGTGTCACCTCAGCACTTTGTATTGATTGAACAAAATCTCACTAACTGGAAGTTGAAGCACTCCATCAGCTCCAGACAGTACCTACCCTGAAAGTTCAATAGACTCACCTGGGCCACTAATGATAATAAAGAGGAATTTAGCCACCTCTATTGTGATAAGAATAATAAATGGAGAGTGTTATCTAGCTTCTAAAATGCTACCACATAGTATAAAAAGGATTTCATTAAAGTGGAAAAATTGACCATAAACAATCACATGCTTTACAGTAAATAAGGACCATCTCCACAGCATACTAAATGGAATCCTTTTAAAGGAGGAGGAGGAGGGAGGAGGGAATGTACCTTCTCTCCAGTCCTTTAACCAATGCCATGGGGAAAGACTCTCCTGTGTGGAAAGACTCTCCAGATGAAAGAAACTTATTGAAGGAGACATTGATAAGTGTGATAATTTCAAAAGTGTCTTTGATTGTAAAAATTGATTTTCAAAGTGATTTTTTCCTGCTCTTCAGAAAGAGATATTCCAATATCATTATTTCAAAAGCATAGTTTCTTTTCTAACTTCAACAGGAAACAACTTGTGAAAAGAATTAAAAACTAGAGAACCAAATAATAAATCAGTTACGGCATTATTCCCCTTATAAAGTATGTGCCAGTGTACAAAGCATTAATGAGAAGTAAAATTAATCTACATAATGTCTAATAATCTTCCCTTGAAAAAGTGAATTCTACTGCTCATTTCTAAAGAAAATTCATGGAATAAAATTTAACTTTTGTTATGATTCCTTATTTTTCTCCTTTCTATGAATTACATGTAAAAAGTTAACATATTATGATTGTCTTTAGAATATTAAAATCTGATTCATTCATCCAAATGAATGAAAATAAATTAATTAAAAAGACACATGGCTTACATTCACCCTACTTTTTGAGCTTCTGCATAGATATAATCACAACATTTTTCTTTTCATATTCTACAGTAATATGATTAAGAAAGTAGGTTGGTATGATCAAATGACTAATATTATCTTTGGTCCCTCCTAAAGGAGTGTGTGTGTGTGTGTGTGTGTGTGTGTGTGTGTGAAAGCAGACTAACATTTGATTACCTAGCTATGTTACTTGTAAATACTACTGCCATTTGCATCTGTCTTTATTCTTTAAAACTGTATGACTTCGGTGGTCTCCATGATCCTTCCCTTCTGATGGCTGCAGACCATATTGGTCAATGTAATCTTTCTCAGAAATCTGTGGCTTTGTCATATTCCTTGAAGTCAGCATCTTCTTCTTCAGGAAGAACAATATTTGTCTTCTCTTCCATTTTCCTGAATTCCCTGTGATAGTTTTCATTTTAAAAGTATAATGGGCTAGGTAATATTGTTACAAAATTGTTAAGAATACTACAGGTATCGAAAATTATTTTTCAGTATATTTGTGGAGAAATGGGGAAAACATGTTGTACTCAGCTTTATCATAGTCTATTAAATTCGGTTAACAAAATACCAAATCCTTTTTTTTTGCAAGTCAGATATAATTAAACAGGGGTAGCTAAGTTGCACAGTGGTTAGAGTGATTCATCTTCCTGAGTTCAAATCTGTCCTCAGACACTTATTGACTGGACAAGATACTTAATCTTATTTACCTCAGTTCCTCATCTGTAAAATAAACTGGAGGTGGAAATGGCAAACTACTCTATTGTCCTTGCAAAGAAAACTCTAAATGGAGTTATAAAAAGTAGGGACAGGAATTGAAGTAACTGAAAGACAATCAATAATTAAATTATCTTTGATAAGCCCCTGTATTCCAGAGACATATTAAGAGCTGTTTCAGTATATTTTTTAAAGGAACTAGTTATTTTCCTGATTTTTCTTTTTCTTTTTTTGACATCATTTTAATTAGAAGGAACACGCTGAAGGAGTTATTCTCATCAACAGTTTATGGACCACCTATTTTCACAAGCTGTAGAAAGGTCATTATCACATTCCTATAGGCATGCTCAGTAGCTGACTTTTCAAAGGCTACAGCATTACAAGATATTGAACTTTACAACATAGCCTATTACTACCTGTGCTATACTTACCAAAGGGCATGTTCCATACTTGAGTGCATCATATAGTAGAAGTTGTTCCCAAGCTTTATGGATACTAAAAGCAAATCATGAAATAGTTTTCAGTCTTTGAAACCTATCAAAAATGCATAAGGAAACACAAAGTATCATTTTGCACTGCTGTTTGTTAACTAAGAATGACATCTTTATATCAAAATTATTAGTAAACTGAAAATAATGCTAAAATATGAAGAATCCTATCTTATTTGAATTTTTAATAAATCTTTCCAATTTTTTTTCCTTTTGGCTTAAAATACAAATATTCTGCCTTCATAGAGATTCCTAAGGAATATTTTGGTATTTATAAAAATTTAGCAGTAATAAAAATAATAATAGACCATAGGCAAAGCTTAAACAAACTTTGTATTCACTGAGTGTATACATTTTATGTGCAAAAAACTATTCTAAAGATATAGATTTAAATGGAGAGAAATTAGTATGAATTCTAACATTAGACATCTTCTATTAAAATATTGACTTGAGATATATTTTTTCAGAAATGAAATTTAAAATTTCACTGTTTGCATTATAGTCGTACTTATTAATAGTGGCGATGTTCAGAGAAGGAGGAATGATAGTCCTGCTATATACCTTAACTCTGATCAGGACTCATCTGTTGGATTGTGTTCCATTCCGAGAACCACATTGATAAAACCGAGCTTCTCTAGTGGAAGGTGACTAGAATGAGGGAGTGGGTGGAGGTGGCTAGAGGTTTGGAGCCAGCCCCAACCAGCTCTGAAGAAACCATTGTAAACTTGTCACATACTGTAATCATTTACACCTTGGTAACATTCTACAAATGTGGGAATGATTTATTTTTTTGTTGATTGTGTGAACTTAAGAAAGTGATGGAAAAATATGAATAATACAGATTAAACTGAAAAGTGTGTCTTACTTTTTAGGAAAGCCAGTTATTAAATATTTATCAGTATACCTCTGGATGGAGGCCATGCCATTTGTGATAAGATTGATCTTTTTATTTTATCTCAGAAAGGAAAATTTATAGCAGTTGGGGGAAGGAAGAGACAAATAGAAGTTGGAGAGTGAGAGACAGAGACAAGATAGACAGTGTGGAAAGAATTTAGATCCTATGTGTTTCAGCTGCCTTCTTCCCAGTTATACTGGAGAAAGAGAATTCAATAGCCATTGAATGGGACAGGGAATGATGTCTCTGACAAAGTCTTGTAAAGGTATTTCAGTGACTCTATTAAAATGAACTTCCAACCTGTGAACTGCTATGAACTAGCTAGCTAGAAGACGTCAGGAGGAAGAGCAAGCATATGGTGCTGGAAGACTGAATTGCAGTCAAGAGAGGAGTAAGAGAGTTTCTTTTTAATTGGTTTTTCAATGTCCTAGTTTTTCCTTAGGCTGTTTCTCCTACCACTATCTACTTAATTATTTGTGTGCTTGTCTCCCCAGGTAGAATGTAAGCTTCTTGAGGGAAGTAGAGATTGTTGCACTTTTGAATTTGTATCAGCTGGCCCTTTGATTATTAAAATACATTAGATGATATCTTCTTTGAGGTGTTTTCCAACCCAGAGATTCTGGGATTCATCCGGCATAGTTCATTTTCACTGATGAAAATAGGATGGACCATATATTATTTTCCCTTGATAACATATTGAATATCATGATGTTTTCTGGGTTCCAATTTATTTTTGACACATATTGGATGCTGCCAGGTAAAAAAAAAAAGCAATGCATTTTTTATTGACAGATAACATACCATAAAAAGGAGGATGACTGATTCACCTTTGACATACTGCATATAGTTTCAGAATTTTTCTTTGTCTTTCATAAGAGAAAACTGACATTGCTAAAAATAGAAGATGCATTTCTCTGAATATAACATGTGATATTTTGATAGCATCTCTGGGCATTTATTACTCCTTGGGTATTTTTCCAGTTACTTTTAGCTCCTTTGGATGCACAGGGCTGGTGCACAAAAGCATTGGTTAATTAAAGAATAGCTAATGACCTGAATGTGTCACATCTTCTCTGGTATTGCCTACAGGATTTCCAGGTATGGCTATTTGAAACGATTCATGGGAATTATGGTAATAAGTTGCAAGTAGGGAAAGCAAAAAAATATTCTGAGAAGAGAAGTTGGGGGTGATTTTTAAGGTTGGGGTTTAAGGGATGTTTAAGCTGAATAACCACTGAATATATTTCATAGAAGATTCTGAAGGTCTCTTCCAAATTATAGAGGAAGGGAAGAATGGGTAAAGTGAGAGAGACAGAGACAGAGAATGACAAGAGACAAAGAGACAGAGGAAGGAGGGGGAAAAGAAAAGGTAGTCATTAAGCATTTTCTATATAAAAATCACTTCTAAGCTCTGAGAAAATAAAGAGATAAGTAAGACAGTCCTTGCTTTTAAGGAACTCACATTTTTATAGTGTTGAATCTATATACATAGTGTATGTGTAATTGGGGAAAAATAAAATAAAATTTAATACCTTAAAAAATAAAAACATAATCAATACTATCTTATTTGATCCTTATAACAACCCTGGAAGGTAGATGCTTTTATTTTCCCCATTTTACAGATAGACATTTGAGGCAGACAGAGGGTAAATGAAATGATGTGCCAAGAGTCACTTAGGAAGTACAGAGACTGGATTTAAACTCAGGTCCTCCTCATTTCAGATACTGGGCTTTATCTACTGTATCACTTAGACTGCTAACCCAGTGACTTGCCTATAGCAGACAATTGGTGTTTATTGAATTTAAGTGAATTTCCTCAAAAGACAATGTCCTCCAGATGAATTAATTCTTAGAAGTAGCAAGAACTTTGTACTGTGAATATTTTGTATTGTTACTTTGACTATTTCCTCATATGAATAGACTGATAGAAAACGGCAATTAGTTATCCAAGTTTTATTCTTTCTGAAATGTTATGACATAGTGTTTCTATAGTCACTCATAATTCCCTCACTTTGTAACCTCAAAGAGCTTCTGCAGATAATCCTGTTGTTGAAATAGAGAAAAACTTTAAATATTAGTAGAATGTGAATTTTTAAAAGCTCAAGCTGAGAAACTCATAGCAAAGTATATACAAAATAGATATGGATTTGTTGTTCAAACGGCAGTCTTATAGGCTTGACAATCAACTTTACTAATGAAAGCATGTACCAGTGTAAATTCTACTTAAAAATTAAAATCTTCGTTGACAATATAAACTGAATAAAAGTGGGAAAAGTATCTTTAAACTCTGCCTTGACGAAGGATTACTAAATAATGTATCAAACAAAATAACTCTTAAAAAGTACAGCAATAAAGTTTGTGTATTTCTAATAATTAGGCTAGCTCCTTATGAGGCTGTCTCAACTTAAGCATTACATGAGGAAAATTAATTTTAATGCTATCTCATTTGATTATTAATATGAATTTATAATCCCTTCTCTACCAAAAAGCAATCTCTTACACTAAAGGTTAAAAAGATGCCCTTCCCTTGACAGTCCTAGGGTTGTCATTGCATTTCTGTTCAAAGACATTTCCTTTAAATCAGAGTGGGCTGGACTCTATCCAACTGGGAATCTAAATTCTCTTAGTTCTGTAAACAGGACCTACCTAAAGAGAGATTCTCTGTAGGGGCAATAAGCTTCTGCCCTTGTGCCTCGGTTTGGGGCAACTTGAACCATGAAAGAGAAACCTAAGTAAAGTGGTTTTCCTTGCCCTAGTAGGGGGGCTTTTGTAATCTCATAACCAGGGTACTTTCTTAGCTGACTTTCCCCCTTCAAGAAAGTAGTAACTAGGATGGGGCTGAGAGATCTTTGGCTGCCTCTCCATTAAGTGTCCACCAATTAAGGCTGCCTTTTTCAGTTCAGGAAGGGGCTCAATATTGTGAGGGCAGGAAGACTGCTGGGGCATTTAAGATGTCTCTGGACCCTGCATCTTTGCTTTTAGTTACTGAAAGGGACCAGTGGCAATGAGTTTACTGATTGATTATTACCAATCTAATTAACAAATTGATTTTTCATACTGAAACCTCATCTCTTAGAATTTTGTTCACAATAGTCTTGCACATCGAGGAAGGCATAATATGGGAGGTGTTTATAGAACATCCAAAAGCCAGATTTCCCCATCTTCTATTATGTATTCTTATTCAGCCACAAATAACATAACTGATACTGCCATGATCAATAGGGGATTATAAGCAAGGACATCAATAACTTTGAACATATTTATTTTTTGTTGGAATATGTATACACACACACTTAAGAGATCATTTAATCTTTTCATTTTATAAATGAAGAAACAGAGACACTCTATCACTTGCCAAAGATCACATGACCAGGATTTGCACCAAGATATTCTGATTCCAAATACTTTGATCTTTCCATTGCCACCTAAGATGATTACATCACCACCTGTATTTCTCACTCAAAGGTAACTGGGCTTTATGCATGCCCAGATCACCTAAAATGTCAGTCCTTATAGGGCAGACTCTAGTGAGTCTGGGAAAAGACATTCTGTAATCCCCCTTAAGGTGGAGGGAAATCTTTCCATTGGCTATATAGCCAAAACAGGATTCATCTTCAAAATGATCAGAATGGCACAATCTCAGTCTTTTTCAGGCAATGCCCAGAGGGTAAAGGTCCTGCACACAGGAGGCCTAAGTACCATTCACTAAGACAAATGTAGATGAAGGTTTACTCCTCCTCCTTCCCTTTGGACTCCATGGCCTCAATAATCCATCTTAAAGCCTTAAGTTATTTTTTTTTTATTTGCCTTTTTCTGTTTTATGAACAAACAATGAAATCCTTAGATCCTGGAGCTCAAGCTAGGGTGACCTTAGAGCCAGAATCAAAGCCTGGATTTTGCTGTCAGCTCTGCAGGGAAGCCCCGAGAATCCTTGTATTGGGACTTGAGCGTAGGGCAGGTTTGGACTTGGAACTTAGTGGAACTGATTCTATATAGCAAATGAGGAAAATTGTGAACTTAATTCCCTTCCCTCCTCAGAGACAAAGAAATTATATGGTGGATTATTCCCCCAGTTGTTCAAGAGAAGGGAATCATTCATTTATCTCTTCTTGCTACACCTTTACAACAAATATTCCTTTGTAAAAATTAATGTGTTGAGCCATTAAATGGAACTGAAGTGATGGGGGCTCCTCAGATTGGGGGAAGGCAACTGTAGAGGTTTGAGCCAATTGCAGAAACTAAATATCTCCTGACTCTAAATGGTTAAAAAGTAAAACCTCTGATCTTTAGGAATTACAGCCAGAGTAGTCACTGCTACACAAATAAGCCTTCCACATGTTTTTTCCTTCCCAATAATTACATATCTCCTGAGCCTTAATCTTGGGATTTGAGTGGGAGAAAGAAAAATGTGAGAAATTATTGTAACACAAGTATTGGATCTGAAATTATCTGGAAAATTCAAGGAACATCTGACTCATGAACATCAGGAGTAGTATTAAATATGACAAAGATAAAATCAAGGAACTAGAGAGTATACCTGGTAGAGATTTTGTTTTGATAAAGACTAAAAATAGAAGTGTCATGGAAGTATAACAGAAGCTCACTTAGCTATGCAAAAAAAAACCCCTCTCCTTTGGGTTTTTTTTCCTGTAAAATTCATCCATAAAACTAGATACAGGGTCTATGTTATAACTAATATAAATGTCTTCCATGACAGTATTATACTGTGATTAAACTAGACTGTCTTCAAAAGTATACTTTATCATAATATCCCTTCAAGCAGCACCTTGGTCCAGATTTCTCTTCTACTAATTCCTTCTATCTCCATGAGAAATTAATCATAGTCTATAACATTAA
This sequence comes from Gracilinanus agilis, assembly GCF_016433145.1. Lineage (NCBI taxonomy): Eukaryota > Metazoa > Chordata > Mammalia > Didelphimorphia > Didelphidae > Gracilinanus > Gracilinanus agilis. The sequence continues at coordinate 88,878,529 of NC_058133.1, read as the reverse complement.
CACACAATACCAGTGCAACTGAAAGAACATTAGTCTTAAAACATAGTTTTAGGATCCGAAATCTAGAGTTAAAAGGAACTTCTGTGACTATCTAGTCCAATTCTTTTATTTTATAGATGTAGAAATGATAGAGTCTTGAATAGTTGAGAGATTAAATGACAGCAACCTAATTCTTTTCTCATTCAAATTAGGCTAATTTTTCCTTAAAATGTAGTGAAATAAATCTTGAGATTTGTTTTGTTTAGAGTACCAAAGGTTTTTTTTTTTTTATTGACCTCACTTCTTCATCATATGAATATAAAATAAGTTTGAAGAGCTCCAGGCTTCTTTTGATGCTTGGCTGGTAGATCATAACAGACAACCTAAGCAAGGGGACTTCACTCAGCTAAATCAAATCAAAATATTCTCCACACCCATCCTTGTTGAATATTCATTCTTCTCATGCAATGGCTAAGTAAATTTCTTTTTTGTTGACTATTGAATAACCTATGTGTATCATTTTATTCTAATAGCAAGCCTAAATTATCAGGGGAATGCAGTTAGAATTAGCCTGGAACATTTGCCAAAGACACACAGGTAGTAAAAGTTAGTGGTAATATTTAAACTCATATTCTCATATGACTCCATAAAGGGTGATTTTTGAGTTGTAGTTCAAGCCCTTGCTAACTGTATAACCCAAGGCAAGTCATTTAGCATCTCTGAATTTCTCATCTACAAGATGAGCTGGATCATCTGCATTATGGGAATAATAATATTTGCTTATAATACCTAATAGAACTATTTAAAAATGTCATATAAACTTGAAAGCTCCAAAGAATATGAACTATAATTATCAGTGAAAGCATATTGAAGCTGTAGTTGTGTTACTCAATGCCGTTATTTAGTCAAGAAAGAAAAATTCCAGAGGACTGATTACGAAACATGTTACCCACTTCACAACACAGATGAGATCGACTGAAGGTACAAAATCAGATATTTTTAACATGACTAATATACTAATACTTTTTTGATTTATTATGCATATTCATTACAAGATTTTTTTTTCTTTTTTAACTTCAGCCTTGTCTCAGCCCATGACTCCTTGGACTACTTATTCATTTTTTCCCCAGGGACCTTCTCAACTACACTTCTACAGCTACCACTTTAAATGGATGAGTTCCTTCCTAGAATCTCGATTGCAGAAAACATCTGTCACCCATTCTCACTTCCAATATGGCTCACACCAATAATACATAGATTATATTTCCACTTACCTCCCTCCTCACCCTAAAACTGGCTTTTCAGGTCCCTTCTATATTTTATCTTCCCCCATTAAAATATAAAGTTCTTGAGGGGAAAGACTACCTTTCTATTTGCTTATATTCATATTCTTAATTTATGAAAAATGAATGCCTTTTCTATCTATCTATCCATCCATTCATCTCTTTATTTATTGTTCTATCATTTAACTACAACTTTTTTATCTATATATTATCAATGAAGGGCCTCAGAGGAAAAGAAAATAGATACGTTAATTTAAAAATATATATAAAATAAGGAAACAGATATTCACAAAGGTTAACTCACATGCTTAATGTCACATAATGACAGGACAAGGACTAGAGTCTAGGGTTCATAACTTTTTATTTCATAGTTCTTTGTTTAGGACCATCACGCCTATCTGTAGCTGATTCTCTTTCTCCATGGTAATGATGCTAAATGCAATTTACCAATGCCTTTTAAAATGAATTTCTGTCAGGAACCAAAAATGACTAAAATGGAAGAGATATTTACTTAAATCCTACAATTTAAATATTGTCTATTATCTCTCTCTATAAGATGAAATCTAACTAGAGTAATATGTCATAGATTTATTAATAAAGGATTGATATAAAATTACATAAAGTAGAATAATTTTTAAATTTTTTAAGACATAGTTTTTGCATATGTTCAAATTTTAAGAAAAATCTAACTTATGCTATATGCTAATGACAGAGAAAGTCATTTGTCAAATCTTAGAAGGTAAATGAGGATTATACCTACTTTGGCATATTTAGAAAACACAATCTTATATATCATTTTCTGAATGCAAACGATGGCCTACAAGCCTTTAAGTTCCTACAACTATGGGTCTGGGCTCCAGTGTATTCTTAGAAGATTTGTAGTTTTTGGCTCTAGTTTTTTGAAATTTTCAAAGAGATGGGAAGCATCCTTTAAAAAAATTACAAAGCATTTGGGATCTAACAACACTAGCCCAAAGTTACCTGGCCTTGCTTTACCATTTGATTCATTGTTACAGATTTATTTTTAATCCTTTTAATTCTATAGATTTAAAGGGATATTTTGGATATTTTTTCATTAATAACCTTGCAGACTTGACCTAATTTAATAATTTACTGAATCAAGCTCCCACCTCAATCTAATAAATATTATTTAATGAGCAGAAGCCTCTTTCGACAAGAATACTCTTGAATTCTATCATTTAATATTAGATTTTTTCTTGTTTTTATTTTTATTTTTTAATTTGAAGATTATTATTTAATTAATTAATTTAGAATATTTTCCCCATGGTTACATTATTCATGTTCTTTCCCTCTTCTCCTCCCACCCCTCTCCTTTAGCCAATGAGCAATTCCACTGGATTTTGCATGTGTCATTGATCAAGACCTATTTCCAATTTAATATTAAAATTAATGAATTGTTCACTTGCCATTTCCTACTCTAACTCATTTTACTGATGAGAGAACTAAGGCAAACAGGGTTAAAAATGACCTACCCAGGGTCACACAACTAGTAGGTAAGTGTCCAGGGCCTGATATCAACTCAGGAAAATGAGTCTTTTTAACTCCAAGTCAGACATTCTATCCACTGTGCTACTTAGCTGCCCTATTAAAAAAATTAAATTTATAATTGACATAACAGAATATATAATTATTTTAAAACAGGGTGTCCCTAAACTCTAAATGTAGTTTTAAACTTTAGCAATTTAAACTAAAGTAAGTTTTAGTTGTTTATTTTAAAACTGAAATAAAAGTTTGGGGACACCCTGAATTTTAACTGTGAACAAAATTGTAAGTTGTCATGCTGATCGTCATACATTTGGTATAGCATACCAAAATTATTCATGATGATTGACTCTTTACATCCTTTCCATAAAATTATATATATACATATATACATTTATGTACATATCTATGTATTATATTTATATTTATGTGTATAAATATATATATAAATAATATATATGTATATTTAAATACATTCTTGGTTTGTTAGTACTACATTTAAAATAGTTTCAACAGTAAAGATTTTCCTTATTTCCATTTTACTTGTCTCTCAGTTTCTCTCTGGCAATGATAGGAAACATTTTTTAAGCTTCTGTTGGGATCTTCATAGAATTCTCTTTATAGAACTTCATAATTTTCCTGAAAAAATAAAGGAATTCATACTAAATCTTTCTCCCTTTATTTTCCATGGATTTTTATGTATCAGAGATAAAACATGCCCCTTCTCACAAACTCATAAGGTAGAAATATATGATAATAGGTCATTGTCTCAAATCACTTTTTAAACTGCCAAACTGTTTTTCTTAATATTGTGTACATTTTAAAGATAAACAGATAAAACATTATTAAGCACATACTATATGTCAAGCATCATCCCAAGTGCTTTAAAGATGAATGTGAGCAAAAAGATTGTCCAGGCCTTCAAAGTGCTTACAATTTTAATAAGGAGAAGACAACACACATAAAGAGACAGTAATTGTTTCTATAGCTTCGGTAGCAGAAGATATTTCAAACAGAAGCTAAAATAGCTTATGTATTTCATGTCTATTTTTCTCCCCGTGTGGGTAGTATGGTTATCAGTTCCTGTGTAAGAACTGAAGATAGCAAATAGAAAGTTAAAGGACAATATTTATTTCATCCATTGAAAATACAGAAAATTAAAAGGACTCACTGGAGTTCACAAATTATATAAAACACACAAAATAACTCATAATAAACCATCACTGATCATAAAAAAATTCTCCTCTCTCCCTCTGCCGAGTCTACTTCTCTGTGTCTTAATTGCCTTATAACTTGTGGATACCCCAGAAAGGAACTGAATTTAGGTTTCCTGGTTATAAAATATTCTGATATTCTACTGAATCTGACCCTTACCCATGCAATTACCCCAAGAATCATTGCCATTCTATGGTTTCATTTTCTGCCAGGAGATAAATACACATTTTGGGGGCACTGGGTAGACATCTCTCCTCCCATTGATCAGTTACAGTGATCTGCCAAGACTGAAATTCCTTATTTTTCTGTTGTTGATGTTACATCATTCCTGATTCTGTGATCCCATTTGGAGTTTTCTCACTTAAGAAACTATAGGGGTAATTCTCCTCTCTCTCCAAAAGACATATTACTCAGGATGTCCTCTTTTTTTCACTAAGGAATCAGATCTCCAAACTCTTAAATTTGAGGCCAATTGCAACACAACCCCTTATGCTTCTATCAATAAAGAAATTCCCTTTCTTTAGCAGGGAGTCTAGATTCAAGAATTGTATTGTCAATGAAAATGACTATTTTCCCCTCTTAAATAGAAGGCTGGGTTTCTAGAACGGTATTCTCAAGGTCTCGTCTCCAAATATATCCATAAGTCATTCTCTGGCCCCCACAACACAATTTCTGGAAGATTGGCAGAATGAAATATGAGTGAAAAAGAGACAGGGAAACTAATGACTTACTTATATAGGCCAATATAATGGGCTAATTCCTCTAACAAGCATCTGTTTTCCCAAGGGTCTGAGCCAACCAAGATATCATGGGAGCATCTTCAGGCACTGAGAATAAATCAGATTTATTTTTTCCCTCCCAGCAAAGTGACAGTATGAATTCCGCATTATGAGGAGAGGCAAGAGCAATTAAAATAAAAAAATTTAAACCTCACTAACCTCATTGAGTTGATTGGGGAATGTTTCTGATCAGTTCTTTCCATTGCCATTTGCCTAGGTGGTAACCTCTTAACAGACAAGTATGCACAGGTGTCAATCATTTTCTTTTTAGAAATCATGAACCCTAAAAGTAATTTCTGAACAGGCAAGGAGCATACGCCTCTGGGCAAGTGAATAAATTAACTATTTTCAAGGACAGTCTTTTTTTTTTGTCCTCAAGATGATTTTTTTTTCAGTAGAGGTATTTCAGCCATATAAGTGCTAAAAGAAACCATTACATTATACTCATGTTCAATTGCTAGGGATCACTACTGGTAAAATGGACAAATTTTAAAACATTTTCTGTACATCTTACAGTCATTCATTATAGGTAGAATAGATGAGTGACTAGTGGCCATTGCCAAGACTAGCATATTCCAATTTTTAATATATGATTATCTGATTGTTTTCGTGATCTGTGTATAATGTAACACTCTTAATTAGATTTAATGAACAAAGGATGAAATAAACTTGCTATTTTGTTTATTCTCCCAGACTGTGTAGCAAATGTTTAAACATATTTGTGTACAGACTAAATTTGGTTTTGAGTGAACTGATTTTAATTAATTTCCTAAAGTTTTATAATTTTGGAAGTTCTATTTATTCAAAATTTTATTTCGTTACCACCAAACAGATTCTTTTTAAATTACGTTTCTCATATTTCCACCTGATGATATAGACCTAGAGATTCTCTAGGTTTCAAGCATGTATCTGCATTAACTCCAGATTTTAAAACAATATAAAAGTAAGAATTACTATCCAATTCAACTAGAGTAATGACTTTTAAACTGTATTTTGGAATTAGCTATAGAGGAACTCATTTTTATTACAAAATGACACCTTAGAAAATTGCATTTAGTATGTGCCTGAGCAAAAAAATGAGGTTCTCTTTTTTTCCTCAGACCATTGTGAGAATGTAGCAGCTACATGCAAAGCACTGGACTAAGCATCCTCACAATAAGGGTCAACAAGGCAAAGAGGTCAAGGACTTGCCCAGGGTCACACTGCTAATGAGGTAGGACATGAATTAAGATCTTCCTGATTTCAGAGCCAGCTCTCTTTTCATTAAGCCAACTAGCAGCCTGGGGCAATTAAGATGCATATGAGAAAACTAAAGTCCAGATGAGTCAGGTCATTTGTCCAAGGTCATACAAGTACATATTAGTTCTGGAATGGACGTTGTTATTGACTCCAAATGCAACACTCTATGCATTCAACTACCCAAAATACTTTCTCTAATTCTTTTATTATCTTGAAGTTACTAAAGTAACCACCAGGCTATCAATACCAAATTCCTGCTATGTGAGTGGACTCCCTCCTTTCTCAATCAGATATATCTGAATTTGATGCTATCTTTTATGCAATATACATTTATGTTATCTTTTATTTCCTCTCATCCATCACTTATAAGATGCTACATGCCATCACACTTACCAAGTAGGTCCTTCCATTGCCCTTTGTATCACCTAAAATTTTTATTCCTCTGCAATTTTGGTATTTTATTATACATGCCTACAAGGTGCCAATTGGGGAATATTGGTGTGGATTCGATTAATTCAATTCAACAAACATTTTCAATAAATAAATAGTAGTACGTCCTATGTGGCCGGCACCTTATTAAGTGTTGGGAATACAAAAAGAGTCCCTTCCCTGAAGGAACTTACAATCAAATTGGGGGAACAACATGCAAACAAATATATATGAAGCAAAAAGTAGACAGGATGAATAGAAATAAGAGAGAGAAGGCTCTAAAATTAAGAGAGGTTGAGAAAGGTTTCCTGTAGAATTTTAGTTGGGACTTAAAAGGAAACCAGGAAAATAAGTAATCAGAACAAATGAAGGAGAGCTTTCCAGGCAAAGAAGATAGTCAAAGAAAATGCTCCAAGCTGAGAAAGAGAATGTCTTGTTCTTGAAACATCCATTAGCTAGTATACTGGGTCAAAAAGTACTTTTCAAAGATTAGGAAATAAGGAGACTGGGAAGATAGGACAAGACTAGCTTACAAGTGGCTTTGAATACCAAAAAGAGGGGTTTATATTTATTTGCTCCTGGAGGAACAGGAAACTTTAGTTAAGGACTGAGTTAAGGAGATCTGCTTTGCCAGCAGAGAAAAGTTTAGGATTTTTTTTTATTTTTTTTTTAACCCTTGTACTTCGGTGTATTGTCTCATAGGTGGAAGATTGGTAAGGGTGGGCAATGGGGGTCAAGTGACTTGCCCAGGGTCACACAGCTGGGAAGTGGCTGAGGCCAGGTTTGAACCTAGGACCTCCTGTCTCTAGGCCTGACTCTCACTCCACTGAGCTACCCAGCTGCCCTCTAAAAGTTTAGGATTTTTAAAAACAGGGTGAAATTCCCCTGAATGTGCTAGATGGGTGATAGTTAACAAAAAGGCATAAAAAAGAGGTTGTTTTTTTTTACTATTCTACACAGGGAGACAGAAACTAAATATTCAGGAAAGGTTAAATACACTCACAGGGAAGCTTGAGGAGAGAGAAGAGCATAGAATGGAAGTTTAGGAGAAATGGTTTCAGTTGCTCTCTCTGGTGCTTAATAGCTGTGGGACCTTGGATTAGGCATTTAATTTCTCTGAACCTCAGAATCCTTACTTGTAAAATGAGGATGGCAATACTCTGGCTTCTTACCTCATATGGTTGCTAAAGAATTACAGCAATATTAAATGTAAAATGCTTTATAAGCCATAAAGTGCTAGATAATGTCAGTAACCATTTGTCATGTGCCAGCTGTGTACCAGGGACAGTACTAAGTAATCTGTCAGTATTAAGTGCTATTATTACTCTTTATAATATTAATAAAATCATTAAATTGAATTGAATACATACTAAACATTTACCATATGTCAGAGGCAGTATTTTAGGTGCTGTAAATTGAAAAGAATAAAACTCCATAGCCTCTACCCTCAAAAAGCTTACATTCCACTATAGAGACAAGCAGAGATATAAGTAAACATATACAGAAATAAGTAAGTTTTCTTTCCCAATTAATAGTCTTCCAAATATTCCTGACATAATGAGCAGCTTGAAGATAAAGAATAATCTTTATATTCCTTTGGCATTGTCTCATAGTACCCAATGTGGATATGAGTGCCTAATAGGAGTTTAATGAATACCCAGGGACTGATCTATGTATAAACATTTGCAGTTATATTCTTCAAAGCTTTCAATATATATTAAGCAATTATGTGGACTTTGGGATCCTTGAATTATATAAAACTAGTAATCCCTGAGCTTGGATAGCCAACAAAGTTCTCTCCTTTTTTATTGTATACTCTCTTCCTTGGTGATATCATCTGTCCCATGAGTTCAAATATCATTTCTATGCAAATGTGTCCCAAATCTATATGTCATGCTGATATCTCTCCTAAATTCGAGCTAAGCATTGCCAGTTGCCTGCTGGACATGTGTATCTGTGCATAAGTATCTAAAAATCTAACTGTCTAAATTGGAACTTAGTAAATCCACCATAAAGCTTATTTTCTAAAATCCACTATTTGAAAATCAAGAGGGAAAAATGGGTTTGGAACAATGAAAAGACTAGATTTCAAGTCAGAGGATGTAAATTCAAACCTTTACTTTGTCAATCTCTGTGTGACCTTGAACAAATTCTTAATGTCTATGGGCTTCAGTTTCTTCTTTGTTAATTAAAGAATTTGGACTAGATGATCCCTCAGTCAAGGAATCAAAACAATTTTAATTTTATGATGCTATTATTTATAAATACAAATATACACTAATAACCATACAAGAGGGAAAGTAAAGATGAGTGAAGGGACGAAGATTAATTTTTTTCTAATTATATATTTTCCAGAATACATGTTAATACAACCTTTAATAATCATTTTCTGACACTTTGTGATCCTTATCTCTTCCTTCATTCCCCCTTTATCCCTCAAGACAACAGATAATATGATATAGCAGGGGTCGGCAACCTTTTTGGCCGTGAGAGCCATAAATGCCACATTTTTTAAAATGTAATTTCATGAGAGCTGTACAGTGCTCACAGTGCGCGCTCCTGTAACAGCGCCTGAAAAAAATTAACTTTATGGCTCCTGCAGAAAGAGCCATATCTGGCCCTCAAAAGAGCCACATCTGGCTTGAGAGCCATATGTTGCCAACCCTTGTGATATAGGTTATACATGTGTTATCATGAAATAGATATTTTAATGTTTGTCATGTAAATGAAGACATATATTGCTTTTACAAGAAAAAACACATGGAGATAAAGTAGAAAATGTTCTACTTCAATCTGTTTTCAGATTCTATCAGTTCCTTCTATTATGTTTGATAGCTTTTTTCATGATGAGTCTCTTGGAGCTGTTGATAATTGGCTGATAATACTTATTGCTGATAATGCTTTAGTCATTCTCAACTGATCATCGAACATTATTGCTTTTGCTTATACAACATTCTAGTGCTTCTGCTCATTTTTCTTTGTATCATCTCATATAAGTCTGTACAGGTTTTTTTCATGATCACCCTGTCTATCATTTCTTATGGCCCAGAAGTATTCCATTATAATCATATATCACAACTGGTTCAGTTATTCACCGCTTGATGGACAACCCTTCAGTTTCCAGTTCTTTGCTGACACAAAATGAGCTGCTACAAATATTCTTATAAAAACAGCCCTTTTTCTCTCCCTTTGATTTCTGTGGGATACAGACCTACTATTAGTGTCACTTGGTGAAAGAGTATATACAGTTTGATGTTCCTCTGGGCAGGCTCCAAATTGCTCTCCATAATAGGTATATCAATGCACAGCTCCATCAGCATTGTATTAGTGTCCCAATTTTTCCATATCCTCTCCAACATTTATTATTTTCCTTGTAGGTCACCTTAGTCAATCTAATAGGCACGAGGTGGTACCTCAGAGTTATTTTAATTTGCATTTCTCAAATTAATAGTGATTTGGATCATTTTTTCACATGAGTAATGATAGTTTTAATTTCTTAATTTGAGAACTACCTGTTCATGTCCTTTGATCATTTATCAATTTGGGAATGACCTGAATTCTTATACATTTTCCTTAGTTCTCTGTATATTTGGAAAATGAAGAGACTTGTTATAAAGATTTTCCCCTAGTTTGCTGTTTGCCTTGTAATATTGGCTGCATTGCTTTTATCTGTGCAGAAGCTTTTAAATTTAATGTAGACAAAGTTATGTATTTCACATTTCATGATATTCTCTAGGTCTTGTTTTGATCTAATTATTTCCCTTATCCATAGATCTGAAAGACAAACTTTTATGCTCCTGTAATTTATTTATGGTATCACCTTTAATTTCTATATCATGTATCCATTTTGACTTGATCTTTGAATGTGGTGAGATGTTGGCCTGTGTCCAGTTTCTATCATATTATTTTCTAGATTACCTGGTACTTTTTCTTCCAAAAGTTTGGATCTTTGGTTTATCAAACAACAGGTTACTATGGCCATTTACTACTGTGTATTGAGTGCCTAATCTATTCCATTGCTCCACTACTCTATTTCTCTTATTTTGATAATTGCCTTTCCATAATACAGTTTGAGATCTAGTAGAGTTAGGCCATATTCCTACATATTTTTTTCACTGATTCCCTTTATAGTTATGGAAATTTGTCCTGTTAGATTAATTTTATTATTTTTTTCTAGCTTCATGAAGTAATTTTTGTGGAGTTCAACTGGTATGGCACTGAACAGATAAATTAATTTAGAAGGAATTGTCATTTTTTTTCTTGTATTGGCTCAGTCCACCCAACAATGTGGTTTTCCAGTTGTTTAGATCTGAGTTTATTTGTGTGAAAAGGGACAGTGAGTCTTGATAAAAGCATAGCATAAGACTAAAAATGTATTATCTTTTATGCATTATAATTAATTTAAATGTAAATAGTTTAGAATATATAAATAGTATTAATATTAAATGGTAACTGGCATATAATAATAGTAATAATAAAAATAATAACAACTGACATGTATGCAATGCTTTAAGTTTTGAAAAGGGCTTTACATCCATTATCTCATTCTAGCCAAACAATATTCTTCTGGGAGAGGAAAATTAGGGTAGTACTTTTGATGTCCAGGCAATCATCTATTTCTAAGAGAAGTGGTAGTAAAAATTAAAAAAATATATATGTATATATATATATATTAGTTTGCACGATAAAGTATAATGTGGCAAAGATGGAACTACTACAAAGAGAAGGAAGAAAAACAGGTCTGAAGTCTGCTCAATCTCTATCAAGCATGATAGAAAAAAGCCCTAGATTTGGTGTCAGAGGATCCATATCTGCCACTTACCAACTCTGTGAATTTTCTCTTTCACTTTCTGGAACTTCATTTCCTTTCCTTATCTATAGTAGAATGGAATTGTATTAAATGATCTCAAAATCTCTTTTAATTTTAGATCTCCTGAAGTAATTGATAACATTTATTCCCTCTGGAGATTGGAAATCAAATATGGCCTCAGGCTTCTCCCACCTGTGCAATCCTGGGCAAGTCACTTAATTCCCTCTATCTACCTTTTAACACTCTTCTGCTCTGGAAATAATACCCAGTAGTGATTCTAAGATGGAAGGTAAAACAAACAAAAAACAAAAATAAAAACAAAACAAAACACTTTCTGCCAGTAGAAGATGCCATTCTATCTCTGATATTTCAGTCATTGGGTGAAGATATAAAACAAGATCAACTGCCTTAGAACATGCACTGCCTAATCTTTGACCAATTTAATGCAAATGTAATAGAAGCCAATAGAATTTACCTAAAGAATTTAAGGAAAAGAAGGAAACAAATTATTGAGATATACTACCTCCTGGGTAGTGTGAGGGAGCTGAAGTAAAGAAGAAAAAGATTTGAATTCTACTTCAGAGATCTACTAGATCCAAGATATTGGACAAGTATCAGTATTTCTGATGCTATTCCCTTATCCATAGAATGTGAATAAAAATAGGAATTTGCCATGAAGGGTCCTTGTGAAAATCAAATGTAAAGCATTATATAAACTTTAAATCCATTTATAAAGACAGGTCATTATTTTTATCTTCCCTTTTCTCTGAATCACAGAATAATGGTATCTTAGCATGAAAAGGAACCTGGGCAGTCACTAATCTAGTTTATAGCTCAATAAGAATACATTTGACAACATATCAGGCAAACAGCTATCTTTTGCTTGAAGTTCTCTAGTGGGAGGAATCCATTGTCTCCTACTACAACTTACTCTACCGATTTAATTGAGTTTTGTAAGAATTCCAGGAATTTTCCTCATAAATTAAAGATTTCATAAGAGCTCTGTTTTGCCTTGATTGTGGTCTCAAAGTCACAGTGGTATTGTATGACAAATTGTGTCAAAGAAAAAATCATTTTAAGATGTGTCTATTACATTCTCTCAGAGAATGGCTGGGAATGATTTGTACTAACTTTCCATAATGCTTTTTGGGTCATAATTTATATGAGGTCTGCAAAACATTTTCAGTGCTACAAAGAAAAATGCAATTGATTGAGTTAGATGGAGAGCTTTGGAGTTGAATTGTAGAGTTGTTGGCCGCTGATTCAGTACCCAGAGCCCTAGACCCTCTTCTCTCTTTAAAATTTACCTGAGTAAAAACCAATATGAGTGAAAACAAATTATTTGAAAACTTGTAATGAAATATTTTTCTTTTCCATGCCAGTCATAAAAGAATTTGTATCTCTCTCTGAAACAGATCAATCATCTCTATCAGCCCAAAGAGCATTTATATTGTTCAAGGCATGCATTTTGCCATCAGCCCAAATGAATTATTTCTAGCACAGCTAGGTCAATCATTGTATGCAGGCAGTCAATTCTTTTAAGAAAGGTTAGAGATTTTTATTTTAGTCGAAGTAGATTTCAAGAAGCCAATAGAGCTTTTAGAAGCCACTTTCCTTGATTATGTCCTATTTTAGTGAATCTAAACTTTCCCAAATAGATAATGCTAGGGCATGAGCATGAATGATGCCTAAAATTATATTTTTATATATTCATATATACACATATTTTTATACATATATTTGTGTTAATATATAAATGGATATATATGTATGAGTATGTGTTTGTGCATGGATGTGTATACAAACACTTCAATAGAACAATGACATCACCCATAGTGGATCTCCCTCTGATTGCTACAGATAATTCCTTTCTTATTTAGTAGGCAGCATGATATTTAAAGGCAGTCCCTCATGGTAGAGACTTAATTGAAACTCAAGTTAGGGAGACCAGTTCAATTGTCACTACTTGCCTGATTTTGGGTTAGTTGCTTAAACTTTTCAAGCAATAAGCATCTTATAGGTTTAATTCAGAACTGTCTAACCTAACCTATTACCACACGGTATTACTGAGGAAAGGATTCTGCCAGCTTCGGGACTCTACGTAACTGTGGTTTATTGCAATGGCTTCCAAAATTGAATTATCTATTTGGAAAATCCTTGGTGCTGAAAATTACCACTGATGAAAACTCTTCTTTACTTGATTCATATATGTGTGTGTGTGTATACATGAATTATGTATGCTGTAATTTATCCCTTTTCTTGGTCTCTTGGATACTCTCTTCTCTATTATCTTTCATGATAGTGCATTCTCTTGGTTATCCAATCTTTCACCTAATTTCATGTATCTGATTACATCAGGGACCATCCCCCCACCTTACATATTTATCTACCTATATGAATATATACACACAAGCATATGTGCATATGTGTAACACATGTATATATAGATACATCTGCATGTGCATGCATACATACTAACATATATACATGTTTAGGATTAATATAGTATTTCTCCAAAAATCTAATAATGTATTACCAACTCATTACTGTATGTCCCATCATTCTCTGAAAATCAACATATCCAAAAAAGCACTCATTACCTACTCCAGTGTATCAGTTTCCTAGTCTTAGAAACATCCTTGACTTTTCCATCTCCTCACCCAACCTATACCTGGTTTTCAGTTCTTACTGGATTTATCTCCATATACCTCATTTTTATTCCCTCCTCTCCACTGAAGAATTTGATTTCAAACCCTCATCCTCTCATTCCTTGGCTATGTGAATAGCCTCAGAAATGACCTTTTTGCCTTCCATCTCTCTCTTTTCTAATTCATGTTAAAAAAAAAAAGTAAGCAGACAATGTTTCCAACAGCCATCTCTTTCTATGACTTCTGCTCAAATTTTTCCATAGGCTTTTACTTTCTCATATAGACTATGAATTTCTTAGTCTAACATTGCAGACTTAACATATAGTCAGTTGTGCTATATCATGATGGATACATTCTGAAAAAAATCACTTAAGTTTGTAAAATCACACAATAAAGGCCCTGGGGCTTATAAGACATATGGGTTTATAGATACAACATTCAAAAACCTCATCAGTGACAAGTTTTAAAAAGATAGGATTCTAATAACAATAGTAAGACAATTTTATAGGCATTAAATGGTTAAGAAAGGCCATAACATATACTATAATAAATACCATAATAAATAGTGGTGGCAACCTACACTTGAGATTGCAAACAACCTCTGAGGTTTGGCTACTTATAATGCAAGCTTCAGAGATAGCCCTATATGCCAGGATCCTTAGATGCAAGGCTTGACCTCTTTAGGGTGCTTTGGGAAGACCAAGATTTTCCCTGGTAGATGACTCAAGACCAGGTCATTGTAATGGAGGCTTTGGGTGGGAAGTGGCTAGGGATTTTAGGAGCAGGGAACAGTGGTCCCTCTTTTATGCTGTCACATTCTGTCTCTTTTCTCTTATTCCTCCATAGTTATAGCCTTTTAGCAGTCCTCACTGCTAAATCCAAGATTAAAAAAAAAATTACTGGTTCTTTATTTTCTCTCTCTTGGCAGTCAAACAAGCTTCCCCCTGAATGAGGCTAGTCCAGCACCATACCAGGGGAGAAGGTGGAGCCTGGGATTTCCTCCTCCCTCAGGCTCAAACTGAAAAGTGGTAGCACCTCCCTGTCCAGATTAAAACATTCCAGTAATGTCATTCCCTTGATAGAAGTCAAAAGGACAAATAGAATAGAATAGAATAGAATAGAATAGAATAGAATAGAATAGAATAGAATAGAATAGAATAGAATCCTATATAAGTAAAGGCAAAATTTGTAGTACACCCAAACTGTTGCCTCATATATCAATCCTAGTAGAACAAATTCCTTTGTTAAAGTAAATGTTATATCTTGACTGATTTCTTTATATTCTAGCCATAATGAGTTGCTAACAATTGGTGTACAAAATCTATAATCTTTCCTCCTCTCATAATTAAAATGCATTCATTCCTTGTATCTATCTGCCTTTCATCAGTATCAGCATCATTAGCATTATCATTCCAGATTTCCTTTAGATTTAGAATGGGGTTTTTTATGTATAAGCACCCTAGTATTTAATATACCCTGTTTTCTCAATTAGATTGATAAGCCATTTCAATGCAGAGAGTATACATTTTAAGTTTATTTGTATACCTCACAATGTCCCATATAATGCCTTGAAAATAGTGACTTGAAGAGACAGAGCAAAGACAGAAGTGTGGAGAAATACTGAATTGAGCATTCCTAAATCTCCAAACAATCCTGAAATCATGCTTCAAATCAAATTCTGGATCTGGAGAACCATAGAAAGTTTGAGTAAAACATTACTGTATCCCAAAACAACTTAGGAGATCATCATGAAATGAAGATCTCAGCATGGAGGTATTGGGTCCATAAGCATAATTCAGAAAGCCCAAAAATAAGCTGGGGGCTCAAAGCTCCATTGACTAGCAATTGTAGCTTCAGCAGAAGAGGGGACCTATCACAGTCTCAAGGCCAGGAGAAATGATAGCACTGGTGACTAGAAAGGAACAAATTCCTGTCCTGGTAAAGACCAGGGGAGTAATGACCATTCTTTTCCTCAGAGCATATCATATAGGAAGCACTGAAAAGCCAAAGAACATCAGAGCCAGCTCTTAAAACAGCAAGAAAAGGGCCTGAAACTTGAGATAGTGCCTCCCTTCACCTTGGATGTAGAATCCAAATTTTACAGAAAGCTAAAAGTAAAGAAATATGCTTCAAAGTGAACAGAACTAGAGCAATAGAAATATTGTTTGAAGACTGACTTGTATATGTATGCCTCCAGAAAAAGAATTGAAAAATAGAAAAAAGCAAGATATAGTTTAACTTATACATATATGTTTTTGTGAAATAATGTCTTCTCTCATGAGAGGAGGGGTATTTTAATGTAACAAGTAAACAAATATATAAAATTAAATTAAAAAAGAAAATCAAAAGGAAACCATTGAACTAATAAATTAGGAGCTGATTTTATGGAAAAAAGTAAAACAATTCTGAAGTACTATCTCACACTTTTCATATTGGTCAATATGACAGTAAAGGAATGTAATAAATGTTGGAGGGGATGTGGCAAAGTTGGGACACCAATGCATTGTAGATGGAAGTCTATAACCTTTAGATTACAAATGATATAAAACAAGTCTAAAGGATTCACAATGAACAATATTATTCACCTCCAGAAAAAGAAATGATGGAATCTGAATATACACTAAAGTATATATTTTTAAACTTTATTATTCTATTTTTTGCCTACATTTTTTTTCAATGTGGCTAATAGGGAAATGTTTTGTATGACTGCACATATAAAATATATCTCAAATTGCTTTCTTTCTCAAAGAGAGGGGAAAGGTAAAAAGAAGGGATAGAATTTAGAAGTCAATTTTTTAAAGAACTTAAAAAAATTTTAAATTTAATTGAAAAAATGAATGAAAAAGGAAAAAAATGTTTTAAAAATAAAATAGTATGCTCATGAGATACAAACTTTAGAGCTACAAAGTACCTTCAAGGTTGTGTGTTGTAATATTCAGTACAGTTCAATTTTGACTAAGACATATATTATCTTAAAAACAAGCCACAAAGTGATTTTTAAAACAAAATTCTCAAAATCTGGCATTAATATCCATATCCATATCCATATCTATATCTATCCATCCATCTCTCTCCCTCTCTATCTTTCTATCATTTTTGGTTTAATTTTATAAACTATAAAAAATATTTCTATTATTTTACAGGCTGGTGAGTGTGGGGGATAGAATATAAAAGCAAGCATTATAAAGATAATATATAGTACAGTGAATGAGTAGCTGAACTTAGAATCCAGATAATCTATGTTCTTATCTTGCTTCTGTGATATACTTAGCTTTGTGGCCATGCCTAGTGATTTATATTCATTGAGCTTTCTCCTGAAATGTAAAATAGGAATAAACACATGTATAACACTTTATGAACATAAAGCACCATTTAAAATTTAGTCTTCCTTACTGTGGTGGTTATAGTACAAGTTATTATGACTTATATAGTCATCCTATATGAATGACTCAGATCTCTCTACTGAGCTTCAATCCCAACTATCAGTTGCCTGTTGGAGAATCCCAACTGAATCTCCCAGAGGCCTCTTAAACTTTATGTCTGAAATAGAACTCATTATCTTTTCCTCTAAACTGGCCATCTTTTGAAAACTTCCCTATTTTCACCCATTAATTTAATATTTTTACTATTTCCAAGTTCTAAATTTAGCATTATCCTTGTTTCCTCATTCCACATATCCAATCACTTTCCTTATCTTGCTAAATCTACTTCCACAATGTCTCTTGCAACCAGTTTTTCTTTCCTCATAAAACCACAACCTTAGCTCAAATCTTCAGCACTCCTAGCCTCTAGAATGAAAAACAGGAATCCTTTCTACATCACAGAGGTTAGGGGCATGATACCCCAGAAATCTGCAAAATGAGGTTATATTTTTTTTTCTCTCCCTTCTCATCAGAGAAAAATCCTGATTTTTTTCTCTTTTTCTAAATTGGGTAATTATAGTACCTACTCTGTCCCTTATGGCTTTAAAACCTTGGGCTTGCTTCTCCTCTTGGGGGATGAGGTATTTTTTCCAACATAAGGCAGTTTTTTCAGCATTGAATATTGATTCATTTGTAACTTTTCTTTTCCATCAGTTTCTTCAGGGTTTCAGGAAACTTCCTAGCTACCTCTTGACTGGCGGACATTGCCTTTATTTTATGCATTTCTGAGTTTATCTTTTTTCTGTGTTGTCATCTGGCCTTTGCATGTTGTCTGTGGCTTCCACAAAACTCCCCCAAAATTCCCAATTAATTTCTAATGTTGACCCATGATAAGTTGAAACCACAATAAGGAAAGTTGTAATGTGGAAGGGGTACTTGTATAAATTCCTGTTAGCTTCTAAAGGATGTTAATGATCATGATCTGGTCTCAACTTGTCTTTCCAGTCTTGTTATCCATTACTTTCTCTCTGATACTCTGATTTGGCCAAGTTGGCCTTCTTTCTATCATATTCAGTCTTCCATCTCTGTACCTATGACCTCTATGCCTGAAATTTGCTTATTTTTTTTAATCACCTGTCTCACATGATTCTTTTCTTCCCTCAAGTTTCTACTAAAACATCGAATTCTTTATTAAACCTTTTATTATCCCTACCACCTATGGCTGTTATTGTTGCCTTTCCAAAACTAAGATATGTAATTATTTGTATTTATTATCTTTACATTTCTTCTGTATATCCTCATATTTGTCCTTTTCTCTCCAATTAGAATGTAAAATCCTTGAAAGTAAGGATTGCTTCATTCATTGTATTTATATATGCAGTAGCTAACAAAGTAACTGATTCAATAGTAAGTTCTTAATAAATGCACATAGATAAAAAAAAAACAACTAGGAAACTGAAGAGTAAGCAAGTCTTTCCCATAACAGGAGATATAGTAGTTAGAGAAAACATTCTAAGCTATGAACAAAATATAAAAAACATTTCAACAAGAATTTTTGGGGGGACTTTAAAAATCAGGTATTGGATGGGAGGAAAGGTATATGCTAAACATTGTTACTTAAGAAGATGCAAATATGTGCACAAACACATTCAGCACTAGTTATAGTGATATTATAGTACCATAGAAGTGTAGTCAAAAACTAGGTAGCAGTCATAGCTCTTTCAACTTGCCTATAGGATCTTGCCCAAATTATTTGACACTCTAGTTACCAGTTTCCTTATCTACAGATAGGGATAATAATATTCATGCTGCTTATAAACAATAACTACTAAATGATTGGGAAAATCAAATTAATATGTCTTTTAAATACTTTATAACTATAACTCTATAAATATAAGATATGATTATTTTTTCATTATTGATCTAATAGTATTCAGATTTTACTCGAGGAATTATAAGATATTTTCATCACAACTCATCTTGATTTTGTAAACTAACAGGCAATAAGTGATTTTCCTGGGCATCTTGCCAAATCAAAGTGATAATGCTGATTTGAAACATGAAGCCCTCTTGTGGAAATTCAGCTGTATGCTCATATATTTCCCCAAACCTCACAGAGAAGGGAAAACATTTCTTAACACACCTCTTACTGTACCCATTAAGTAGTGTGAAGCCATTAGGGCAAAATCATCATTCATGGTGTAGTTCAATTTACTTGGCTTTGTTTATAGAATGTGCTTGGAGGCATTTGGAGAAAGCGTTCGCCAAATTTTTAATCACTTATCAAATTCCTAGTAAGTAGAGTGCTTTCAAACACTAACAATCTGTAAACACAGTTATAAAATCAAACAAAATGATATAGAATCAATCTGACAACTGAATAAGCACTTCTGCCACATTTGTTGGAATTATTCCCTCCCTGAGAAGCTTTCAGCTAAAAAGATAAGTGCTATTCTCCTTTCTTTAAGCTTCTGGCCTAGTATGGGCAGTGAAATTTTAAAAAGCTGTTACATTCAATAGAATAAATGATGATGAAATGAGTTTTAAGGTAAATAATCCTAACTTAATGTCTATTTTGCTATATTAACCAGTACCCATAACCAATCAAAAATCTTAGAATTCACATATTAAAAGCTTAACCTTGATGTCTAAAAAGAACTAACAAATTTAAATACTACAAAGTATTTACCAATAACAACAATAATTTAAAATAGCATTTTTGCATAATTCTGACTTTCTATATTTATGCATTGCATTGAAATACCAATATTTATTCACATATACCCTTGGGAAAGAAAGAGCAAAGTTTAAACCATTTTCTTTTTGACATATTTGCCTATTTATTTTGTCTGATTGTGTGCCCATCAACTTTTTTCCCCCTTTCATGTAGTTCTTTAAAAATAGCACACAGCCACCTATCAATCTAGGATTGCAGCACACTATTAGGACTCATTCAAGCAAGATAAATAGTAAATATATACTTCAATGGAAGTCATGAGATTTCTTTCTGCAAAGAAAAACTAAAGACAAATACCTTTAAGGAATAGTCCTGATGCACTTTCTTCTGAGTTATCCTCATTAACTAAGTCTCTCTCTCTCTCTCTCTCTCTCTCTCTCTCTCTCTCTCTCTCTCTCTCTCTATCTATCTATCTCTATCTCTATCTCTCTCTCTCTTTCTCTCTCTGTTTGTGTGTGTGTCTTTGTCTCTTCTTCTCTCTCCCTTAATTAGAATTAACTTGTATATATTTGGAATTTACTTACCTATTAATGTACTATAATCCTATTCCCCAAGAATGTTAAATCATTGCTGGTACAAATTCACTGTTTTCTGTCCCTCCACATTGAAAGATCAGAATAAAGCTGAAAAAAACTCACAAATTAATTTTAAAAGTTACTAGCATTGACCATACAATAGAACTAGCATGCGGATCAGTGTACCATATTGCTCATTAGCAAGCAACATGGATTTGAGAAATCAAGAACGATAACTCATAAGTGTTCTTTCTCATGAACTGATATGCTTTAAAGGATACAAATGGTTCTTAAAATATCTTTAACTCTTGTTAAATAGTATTTGTATTTTTGGTTGGCAATTATAATACATTACTACCAATAGTTCTTGAACAGACACCTTTTTTTTAAAATTTATAACCATCATCCCAAATAAGCCTTCTATTTTTATGTTAGAAAATATAGACTAATTAAACTCATTGGAATATTGTTACAGGCACCATACATTCTGGCCAATAGCTTCAATGTTATTAGTTTTGGCAACATTTAATGAAATCCATGATGATCAAAGAATGAACCTATTTTTCTCCAAAATGTAATATAGAATAATCAGCAACAGATACTAAAAGGGTATATACAGATAACATTGTCAGGTGCATTTCACCTAAAATCACAATATATGAGTCTGTGGCATATTAGACAAAGATAATGATATTTAAGCTTTCTAGAAAGACCAGAGGGAACGATTTATTGTTTTAAATGAAATTGGAATAGACATCTACTATTTCCTATTTTGGGCAAGCAATGAAATGGAAAAAAGTGACCAGTATTGTCTCCTCCACTCCCATACCCCTTTTACCAATGTCTTGATTAAAAACCTGGACTTTAAAGTGAAATATCACATATGAATAAAAGAAATTGGATTATACTAAATTTTTATTTCTAAGATTTTTTCAGACTAAAAAATGTCCATGATTCTACCATATTTCTGGTTTATTTACTATTTCTTTTTCTCACCACAATGAATCTTTTTTTAACTTTAATAATAGGCCTTCAACAAGAATTGTCCAAGGGGGCAAAACCAAGATGGTGGAGTAAAGACAGGGACTCACCTGATCTCTCCCAAGTTCCCCTACAAACAACATTAAAATAATGCCTTAAAAGGGATTCAGGAGCTGTAGAAATAAAAAAAGGATGAAGTGAAAGTTTCCCATTCCAAAATAAATTAATGTCAGAAGGAAAGGTCTATGTTACTGGGGTGAGAGTAGAGCACAGTAAAGAACAGGCTGCAATAGTGGAGGCTAAACTAGCAAACTAGCAGCAGGTTTGGGGGGCAAAGGAATCAGTGGTGATTGTGGCAGCAGCTTCTAGAACCCTCAGGCTATAAAGGTTAAGGGCATCAGACAACTGGTGAAGCATATTACAGGGGACCCTTTGCTGGCACTATTAGAAGGGCTCTTATGTATTGTCCATATGTGGTCCCCAGTCTCAGTTCCAGGGCAAGGAGGAACACTAGAAGGAATGAAAGCCTTGGTTATAGCTCTAGGGTCAGAGTTCTTATGGTAATTCACAGTCTACAGCATAGGCCAAGAGAACAATGACCACATCTCTACTTCAATCATAACATCTTGGAAGAACTGAAAAATTACTGACTCCCAGAAGTAGCTTTTAAACAGGAGCACAAAAAGTCTGAAGCTTGGAATTGTGCCCCCTTTACACCAATAAGCAGAACTCAACTTTTACATAAAGGTAAAAGTCAAGAAATAGACTGCAAAAATGAGTGGTCAACATCAAATAGAATGTGACCGTACTAAGTTAATTTGATGACAGAGAAGATCAAAACACAAACTTAAAAGAAGATAACAAAACCAAAGCACCTACATGATAACTCTCACAGGAAATGTGATTTGGTCTCAGGCTTTGGAAGAGCTAAAAAATGACTTTAAAAATAAAATAAGAGTGGGAGAGGAAAAACTGAGTTAAGAAATGAGAGTAATAAAAAAAATCATAAAAAGAGAGTGAACAACTTAGTAAAGACTTTTAAAAAATACTGAAGAAAATAAAAGGATTAAGGACCAGTATACAAGCAAAGTTGCAGGCAGGCTCAGAGAAACCTCAAGCCTCTAGGAGGAGGAGGGGAGTGAGTGGATGGAATTCTTTCTCCTCCTCCTCCCTTGGCAGTTGAAGGTTCTGGCAACTGCTATTAACAGAATCCCTCTGTCCAGTAATGGTTGCTATCTAACTTAGCTTTCCTAGGGCTAAATTGGCTGGCAAAAAGGGAATAATCCCACAGAAATTGACAGCTTCCACTAATTGAGGCTTATTCCCAAAACACAAGATGGTTAATGTGCTCAGGATGTCTTCAAAGAGTTTTCTTGATCACTGGATTTCAACTACTTTCAGGATCTGCCAAGATGGAGATTTGGCGTAGGTAATGTATGAACTAGGCTTATATAGCCTGAACCACAACACCTCACTCACACACTCTTAACAAGAGGAGGCATTTATTAATTCAGGGAAACTGGGAAGGAGGAAAGAGGTCTAGGTTTGAGGGTGAGGTAAAATCTATCTAGGATCTTCAAGGTGCTGTCAGAATAGCTATTCCCTCAGAGGAGAAAGCCTCAGAATAAAACTATTTCTCCTTAAACTCCCTCACAAACTAAACTATCTCCTAAAATGACATAATGACAAGTCCAAGATAGTAGTGATGGTCTTGATTGTAGATCTGTAGTTGTTTAGGGTTGGCTGAGACACTGCATGCAAGGTTTTATCACAGTTCTCATGGCCTTAGGGAAACAGTCTGGATAGAGTCTGTATGGAGTATATAGCAATGATTCACCCTGCTCTCTGGGTTAGAGATAAACTAAGCTACTGAGAAGAAGTAATCCTATCCCTTCCAACCACTCAGCTTCCTCTGTCCCCCAGAGAGTGATCTTGCCAGGCTGGGTGTCTTGCTTTTATACCCACATTCTTAACTGCCCCAACTGCCCCTCTCTCCTAAAGTTCTGGGGGTACTGTGGAGTTCTGTGAGGCAGTTCACCCCACTTAAGTTTATTTATGTAACATATCTTAAGAAATTAGAAGCCAAATGGTAAAAGAGGCACAAAAATCCACTGAAAAGAAGTACTTAAAAAAGCAGAATTTGCAAATGGAAAAAATATGTACAAAAAAAATCACTGAAGAGAAATGGATAAATGGGAAGGAGGTACAAAAGCTCATTGAAAAAAATAATTCCTGATAAAGGAGAATTGTTAAATGGAAGTTAGTGGAGAAGAGGAAAGGATAAAATAGAATGGACTAAACTATTTCACAAAAAAAAGAGATATGAAAAAGCTTTTGCAAAAGAAGAGATGATACAGGGGGTGGTAGGTGATGTGTAAACATTACTCTCATTAGAATTGTCTGAAAGTTGGAATAAGATATAAGCTCAATTGGATACAGAAATATACAATTAGTAATCATAACTGAATGAACTGAATGAGCATAAATATACTTGAATGGGATTAACTCACTCACAAAATGGGAACAGAATAGAGGAGTAAGATCTGATAAACGTCTGGAAAAAAGTGAATGAGAAAAAATGAAATATACCTTTTTCTCAGTGGTATATTGCACCTATTCTTAGGAATACAATGTTCTAAGATAATTCTGAGGATTCATGATGAAAAAATGCTAAACACATCCAGAGAAAGAAAAGACAGCAACTGAATTCATATTAAAGCATACTTTTACAATGTTTCTAGTTTAGTTTTGCAATACATCTAATATAGGAATGTTTTGCATGATTGTGCATTTATAACCTATATCAAATTGCTTGTCATTTGAGGGAGTAGGAAAAGGAGGGGAAGAAGGAAAGATAAAGTTTTAAACTCAAAATTAAAATAAATTACATTGAAAAATTTCCATGTACTTGGAAATTAAACAATATTAAAAGAAAATATGAAAATCTATTCTACTCATGCTTCCTACCACATTTCTACTTTTAAACACTTGCTAATCGTTCCTGTCATTTTGAATGAACTTCCCTACACTTTACTTTTTGAAAATATTCCCAAGAAAACTAAGGGAGTCCCTATTAATGGGGAGATAATGGTACATCATTTTAGTGGAACCTTAGTGTGACTTGAGATTAAAAAGAGATATTAATTCCAGGAAGTAAAAACTGATAAAAATGTAAGTAAGTAGAAAAAAGAAAATTTAGAAAATAAATACAAGTAAGGAAAAATAATTTTGAAAGACAGTAAGTTGTGTTTGCTTGTGCAGAACTATAGGCTCTGCTATTGGAGAGCTAAGACTGGTGGATCTTGAGAGTTCAAGAATTCTAGTTTTAGTTGGCTTAAAGCAGATCTGATATATGTGCTGAGTACAGCAACAATACCTAGAACTTCCAGAAGTGGAGGGATACTGAGCTGCTTAATAGAGATCAAACCAGCCCAAGTCAGAAAGAGAGCAGACTAAATCTTCTATGCTGATGAGGAGTGATTTTTTGAAGGGGAGATCTGCTTCATTTTCAGCCTGCAAAGACAGGGAAACCCAGTCTCACATTAAAAAAAAATTAAGGAGAAAAAAGGAGAGGTAAAGGAGGTAGACCACTCATGTGATGAGAGCTAGTAAGAATAAATGGATCCTATGCATGTCCCACTAATACCCACAAAAGGTAGGAAGCCTTAGAAGAAGCTATTCAGTGTGGAACAATCTGGATAAGAAACACAAAGGATGAAAAGACACTGATCTCTGATGGCCTGTACTTTGATCAAAGCAATAACCAACCATATTCCCGGGAGACAGGTGAGGAATGAAATTACCAATATCTTGACAGAGAGGTTGGTGATGGGCTCAAGGTGCAGAAAGAAACATAGAGTTTGGGATATTATCATTTGTTTCAAGGTGCCCATACTTAAAGGGAGGGAGAGGTTTCCAAGGGAAGGGAGTTAGCAAAAATAAAAGGAAAAAAACACAATGGTATTGAAATATTTTTCAGATGCACAAAGGGGTACAGAAGGGAGACCAGACCAGGATGATTTTAAAACTAGTAAGTTCAATTTCTTATATGTGTTTTGAAAACAAAAACAAACAGTACAAAATAGAGATTCTTAATTCCATATGTGATCTTTTTGTTTTCAACTTTGTATATGGAATTCTCATTTACTTCTTTTGGTGGTTAAATTTAGAATTAATATTTTTATTAAAGAAACTGAAAAAGTAGTATCTCAGTTCAAGTCCCTCATTTATGAATAGGGGGATACTATTGAGACCACGATGCAGACTGTAACTAATCAGTACCTTCTCATCCTTTCTGCTTCTCATCCATGTTATTCCATATGAAATAACCTTATTTTAAAGCTTTCAACATTTTGTAGTACTGCCAGTATTATGTCTCATCTATTTATACTGTACAACCCATCAATTCAGTTAAGGTATCAGTCAGTTATATAAAAAATCTAATGGCCAGCTATAGTTGTCATATTTCTGATGATTATTGTGGCCAAGTATAGAAAAACCTTTAGATGTGTATGAATCAATTTTGATGAAATATACAGGCTCCTGATTTCATTCTTTTTACCTATTCTCATCAAAATTAAGACTTTTAGATGTGCATGCATTTCTCTAGCTTGATATCTTGTTTAGGAATAAAAGTCTACTTAATTTCCTACACTGTATGCAAATCTATCTGAATTCCTTTCCACTGAGAAGAAAAGAAGAGAAAAAAATGTTTCCCTTTAGTTTCCTTTTCCCAATCATCTCTCTTTAATGCAGTATAACAAGCAAAGAAGCACTAATATAACTTTATAGATGTAGAGAATTTTAGCTTCCTGTCCACAAACTATCTACAATCCAAAGGTAGTCTAGCTAAATAGATAGAGATCATCACTAGTTACTTGACCACCAGATGATTAGTTCTTTGCTTATGGTAACTTGTTAAATAAATAAAAATACAAAATAATTCTCAAATTTGAACAACTCCTTCCTCATCTGTAGGTGTCATGGCAATGCAGATGCTAGGAATCAGTTTTTAGGCTGCTTATAACCGCGATTGAATAATTAATATTTTAAAGCAGAGAAACTTATCCAAAAACTTTGAGTACTACAGCATGCTGCTGAAGAAATTGAAATGTAACAATCCTGATTTTCCTAATCTATATACAAAACCAGAAGACAGATAAAAGTTACTGCTGAGTGCAAGAATAGCAAATAGTGTTTTTTTTTCTCCCTGGGAAAGGCAAATAAAGAAGCTGGAAGATATACTTTGGTTAGGTATACAAAAGCAAAAAGAAAAATAATTTCATGGGCTATTTGGTCATCTCAAAAAATGACACTACTTGCAAAGACACCACTATGAAAATAATTGCAGTTTACATGCCCATAGCAGTTGTGAAACTGGAATTTTATGAAGGACTTGGTAAGTCCCTTCAAATTAAGTCAACAAAAAAAAAGTAATTTAAATCTGAATAGAGTAATAGGCAAGGACAATGAAAACAAAAAGTTTGAAAATATGAGGTAGATGTAAAGAATGTACATATTTAGCCACCTGACTAGAATAGGCATTGAAAATGGACAGTAGGTTGGGTTTAGAATTGAACAAAATAAAAAATGTAGTCTAAATTTCTTTTGTATATTTACATAGTTCTTTTATTGAGTCCTTAAGTCTAAGGGCCCATATTCTCATGGCAATATATATATATATATATATATATATATACATATATATTTTTCCCCATTCTACATAGATATCCTAGACTAGGCTCTTGGAAGAGCAGTCAGCTGAGAATGAGAAGACAGGTTAAATATAGGTGCAAAAAGTCACACCAAATTTTTATTTATTTATTTATTTATTATTTATTTATTTGCATGATTCATGTTTTTACTTTCCCCTTCAACCTCCCCCCC